>NC_048413.1:15581719-15663545 GCF_013103735.1 Etheostoma cragini
CTTGGACTGCAGGACAAAGATGGAGGGTTAGAAGAAGACTTGCCACTGAAGGAAGCACCCTGTGCCATGTGGTGTGGGGAGTCAGTCACTCCTGACTGACCAGGTGGCTATAACTGCTCAGGACAGGGGCCTCGCTCACTATCTATCTTTTACTTTCTCTCTCTATCTGTTTTTCTCCCTATTTTGTAGTCTGCTAGGAGTGAAGCTACAGTAGAGCAGTGGACTTCTGCATGCTTTTCCATTTTGATCCGGTGTGATCTCGCCCTTCGTTTTGTTTTGTTTTATGAACTTTGGGTAGACTGCATGTACGTATTGTACTTTACCAGTATTTATTTGGCTCACATTTTTTCTTTTTTTCAGTTGTATGTGTGTGAGTGTGTGAAACAGAGTGGGTGTGCATGCATATCTCTTTGCATGTGTATGTGCTTGTTTTAATTGATCATTTTTACTTTTCACTTTTCATTGCCACGATCCTTTGTCTGTATCACGATTTGTTTTAATCATACAACAATATTTTAAGAAAAGATGCAGCTTTTTCCACACACCCTTACTGATAAAAAGTTCAACGAATTGAATATTTAGAGTAATCCCATTTTATATCAGATGAAAATAGTTAATGCCTTTGAGTCAAGTCTTAAAGCCAAATTCTTTCAGTTCAGAATGTGTGTCTCATCTAGTGAAGCACACACAGATTCATATTTATATTAAAATAAACACAAAGCTATCTGGTCTTTTCTGCGCTCGGTTTTCAATGAAGTTACTATTACAAACACTTGAAATTGTATAATTGCCACAAATCTGTTACCCATTGCTTTATAAATGGGAAATCTGCAGGTTAGTTTACACAGTATTTGTGTTGAGTTACATTTTAAATGACTTTTACATTCTGACATGAGCTTTGCTTCTAGTGCAGCCTTTATCACAGATTCATGTAAAGATGTGTGGTAGTTGGTTTGCTTTTAATTTTGCGTGTCTGCCATGGAAAAACAAAGAAAGCAAAACCTGACAAGCTGTCATGAGGAACAAGCGTTTTCTAGTTGAATTGTGTTGTTTGACACGACTGAAGGGTCTTTGTTACATCAACTCAAGGTTAGAAATGAAAGACTGCATGAGGTGTGGCTTGTTGCTGGTGTTGGCAAACACCTGGTGCCTTCTCTTTTCTTTGCTGAGCTGGGTGGCTCTTTGGGAGTGAGATAGTTTTATTGGACAAGCCCCTCTCTGATATTCGGGAGACGAGAGAAGGTCACTGTGAGGCGACTGAAATCTTAGTGTGTTTGTACAGGGTGATAAATGTACACCTTTATTTTCATACAATCTACACAAGAGACAATGATTTTCAAGTTGAAGCTCTACATTGGCCTGGTGTCCCCTCTCTCTTCCATCCTTCCTTTATTCACCCTACCTCCTCCCTTTGTTTACGAGGCAGCCATCTTGTTCTGCTCTAATGAGGGGACATCTAAAGCTGCTGGGATGGAGGGAAGGGGACGGGGCACTGAGATAAGTAAGCATTTTTGACAAATTTCACCAAAGCAGTTATTGAACCAGAATGTAAGCTGATTCTCTTTCTGCTTCCTCTACATAACCTTTTTTTTCAGTGTGATTTCCCTGGCAGTGGTTGAGTAGAATTTACATTTTAGTGACATGTTGGAATTAGAATTTCTGTTCTAATGGAAAAGCTTTGTGATGTACAGTGTAAAGTTTTCTTTCTTTTTTTAATCATTTCATGATTGTTGAAACTGGATGGATAGGAAATATAATATGCTAGTTATGGAATGTCTCCTCTTTGGCTGATGGATTATGGAAGTGAAGCCAATTGTGTTATACACCAATATGCTTTCATTCAATGGACAGCCTTTTTTGGTACCAGGCATACCTTCCCAATCACAATGCCATTGATTTATTATTTTTATATGTCAAAAAAATCCGAAAATTCTCACGTTTCCAATCATTTCTTTGTCTGTTTTCTTTTAGACCGTAAACAAATATGGGATTTACATGGATGGTTCCACACAGGACTTACCAACATTTAAATGTATCAAAAAAGCAAAACTTAGATATATGCAACAACTGTCATTACTGACATAATGATGACTCTTTTAAGATTTAAACCCAGTTAACATTTATAAAAACATTTGCCAATCAGATTAGGTTATTTCTGCTGCGACAGGGGAAGTGGAAGTTGTGATTAAGTCTGCAACTGCTTGAGGGACATATTCCACTATGTGCCAGGGCTCAAAAGCTTTGATATCAATCATAGTTGGCTTAACGGAGATAACTACTTCTTTTGTAAATAAATTCACAAAAATATTTTTGATATATTGAGAAAAACAAAAAATGTATTGGTCACCAGAGTTGAAAGAAGATATACATTTTTTTCATCTGGTAAACAAACATGCAACATGTTACATCCAAAACACCATTATATTATTGCATGCACAAATGTGATAGTAGTGCAAAGCTTACAAAACCAAAAGTTGGTTACTGAGGAAGATTGGTTTTGATGTAGAGAAAAGCTGCTAAAATCAGAGACAAAATATGTTTAGAGCTCCCACAAAACATAGACACTGCCCCGCCTGTCAGAATATTTTTCTTGAGTATACAGCAATTTCTGACAGGCGATGCTAATTACTTTACTCTATTTGCCTAACATGTTCTTATTCTCCAACACCAAAAACACTGAATGTTGTATTAACAGGTAATGTGTGATTCCAAACGTGTATTTCCATATATACGATATATATATATATATATATATATATATGTAGTCACATAAAATAACAACTAATTTGAGAATTTACAGCGGACTAAAGGTATGGAAATACACGGTTGGTAATTTACTTTTCACTATATTTATGAGTTATATAATTTAAAGGATTTAAGACAGATATCGATAATTTCCTTGCATGAGAGCAATTAGTTGGTATTTGATGCATTCCTAAGGGGAAAAAAGCAATTCTGAGATTTACAAAAAAAATCTTTAAAAGCATAAACATATAACAGAAAATACATACAATTAAGTCTTTTAGTTGGCAGATGTAATACAAGCCTTTCCCACCACCACTTATGCCATCTGTTGCATTGTAAGTGTCTATTAATGTTAAATAGTTTCCAAGTAAACAGTGATGGAAAAGCGTATTGTTCCTTTCTAATCCTCACTATGCCACAGAACGCATAGTCTCTTAAACATTGGCTAATTCCTTACCAGCCATACTGAGTGTAACTGTAAGATTAGGTGTATAATATACTATGGCTGAGGCTAATGCATTATAAGGAAGGGTTATATACAATAGGGAAATACTATTCTAATATGCTTGCCTCATCACGGCTAAAAAAAAACATGCAACAAGGACAGAAGACGACATTACCTTAAAAAATAATCTTTGGTGGCTGATGGTCCACTGAGTGGCGATTAACAACATCAACACACCTACCACCAGGTGCGAGAAAGGAGGTGCACAGCGATGGCATCACTTCTTGTTCTTTTTGTTTGTTCTCAGTTTGACTTTGTCCTTGAAATGATTTCCTGCTTTCACGTAGCACCAACTCAACGTGTTGAGTCCCAGAAAAATCCCATTTTTTTACTCAGAAGTAGATGAATCTGTAGATGGATCAAGAAAGTGAAGGAAAGTGGCTCCTGGTGGTTGCTTTGCACTCCAAGAACAACTTTGATGGAACATCCTCCTATTGATCAAGAGTCTGGAGAATGGTGTCTAAATCTAGATCCATATTATCCGTGGAACTGGAAGACAGACACATAATGACCTCTCAACACTGTGTTCAAATAAAATGGATATTAAATTAATGCACAGACAAAATAAAAACTTACATGTGTTCAGTAAAGCCAACAGAAGAATTTGGTCTAAATTCTTCTTCCATCATTTCTTTATTGATAGACTCCTGCGGGCTGAATGGCTGCGGGAACTGATGCCTGAAAGAAACAGCAGGAACATCTGTCACTTGATGAAAGGACTCACAATTGGCATGTTTTTGAGTGAGAAGCTGGCACAAATTACAAATCAGAGGCGCGTATCACTTTGATATTATGTTTAAACGGCTGACATATCAACAGTAATATGCATCGTACTTTTTTAGGCAGCCGTATTCAAGTACATTTAACTTGACTCAACCCAACCGGTAAATGCAAATATTAGCCATCTAAAGCTCGTAAAGTCTCTGTAAAATGTCATGAGATAACTTCTGTTGTAATTTGGCGCTACATAAAATACACTTGACTTGACATGCTGTTTACTTTAAACATAATTTTGCTGTGCTGCAAATAAGAAAAAAGTTGAGTTACCTTTGATCTGCTCAGGTAGTTTCTCTATTTTATGAGAAATGTAAGGCAAGTACACAATGTGACGCAGCACATAGCCCAAGTGTACAAACAACTCTTGCAAATTAACCTTAAATAATGTTCAAACCAGAACTAAATTTATAATTTAGGTCAAGATTTCAAAGTTTACTAAGAGGTGCCAGGTGCAGTTCAAAATATGCAAATTTGGATTGGAATATTCCACTTAATAAAAGTATTATATAGCTTTAGTAAGACACTGAAGCTAACTTAATACATGATGTGGCCAAACACAATATTTAAGATTCAAAATTTAAGATTTATTTATTAGGATAATCCACATTAATCAACATTTCTGTAAATGCGCGAGTGTTAGCCAGCCAGCTAATTTTCAAGTTAAGTCTTTACCTTTATGTAAGTGCATGTCTGTATAAAGAATATATTATGTAACCTTTAGGTTGCTTCAGTAAAATGTGTGGGAAAGTAGGGAGCGTATGGTGGGATTAAGAAAAGGGGCTTTTACTTTTAATAATAACAAATACCTTGGTATACTTTTTATAAGTAGGACTTGGGCATTTGTACTTTTTATATATCCAAAGAATTTAAGTGTCTCCTACATTAACAGAAGTGAGTTGGTGGTATTGAAATAAAGTGAAAGAGCGAAATGTGAGACTTACCCGGAGAAGCCACTAGCACTCCGAGGGTTTTCAGAGACGGGTGTCATACTGGGAGCTGGGGGTGAGGCTGAGCCAGCTTCCCTGCACACGCACGCACACACCAACACACCAACAAGTTCCCTTAAAATCATTATGCTTCAACTACATCAAATTACAACTTCATTTGTAAAATAGTCCCTTACGTGCCGACTTTAGTATGGAGAGACACAGGGATATAGCCCCCAATGGGTGATGCTTGAGGTTCTGTTTTAAACAAAGAGCAGTAAAAAAAAGAAATCCATCTGTTAGTTTTTTCTCATTTGAGCTTACAGTAAGAACATAAATCTGACATGAAGACCATTACCTGAGTAGAATTTTTTGAAAACTTCATGTTTAGGAAATTCAGGATACAGGTATGTTATGTGGTTGATGTCCCGGATCCGATCACCAAGGCTACGGATCTCAAGATCTCTCTTGGTGAAGGGCTGGATGTTCTGGATTTTCTGTCCCCCATCTAGATGAAAACAGAATGACAAACGTGTCAGTGCAAGCTCAGCCAGCACAACCATGCAAATTCACTACATACACACACACCTGCATGAAGTTAGTGTTACACCCATTATAAACTAAGGTGTCACAGCCATAATCATGACAACCCAACCATCTGATAGCAGTGGGTGAGAGAGCTAGCTCAATTAGTTTTTCATTATTCAAACTTTGCCAGATCCTCCTCACTGCGGAGGAGGGTCTGGCAAGGGTATGGCTAGTCCACACAGCATTCAGGGATAGGAGAAAATTGTGCTCTGGTTTATTAGCATTTCTTTAAACCAATCACAACTGTCATGGGGGCGCTAAACTCTGCACGGAGCCGCTGAAAAATAGCCTCAGGAAGGGACTTGTTTTGGTTGAGCCTAATAATTCAAAAGTTTTCGTGCCAGAGAAAACTTAGATTAGACAGACAGTCTAGCTACCTGTCTGGATTTACCCTGCAAAGATCTGAGGGGCAGTTAACTATAGACCTCATAAATCCACCGGATTTTTAAATTACAACACAAAGAAAGTGGTAGGGAACGGACATTGGCAAAAATACATGCATCTGGCAGAATTTCCTGCGGCACCAAAGCAATCCCAGAAGTGGAACGTCAAACAAATTGCAGCTGAGTAGACCTAGCTGAGGGTGCAACCCACTTGCGCTGTGCATGGTCACAACTCTCTGTTAGTGGATCAGAGGGAACGCAAAACGTATTGCAAAGGATTAAAAAAGAATTTCAGAAACAATTTTTTTTATTCAGGAGGACCAACCACAAAATGGGGGAGGGTGTTAAAGAGTAAAATGTCACTAATTCATTGATATTAAGTCCTCATATTCCTCCACATGAAAATAACAAATGTAAAAGATCTGTGGATGATTACCATCATCACCATGAAACACTGAATTTACTGGGTGTACCTTAACAGCATCATAGTCTAAACTGGAAATGGAAGAATTTGAGGGTAAAAACAATCAAACTTAAACTGAGGCCACACCAACACTTACTCTCAGTAGCGGACACATATGCAATGGTGATGCCGCCGATCTCAGAGTCACTAAAGCGAAGCAAGAATGTTCCGTTTGGCCTGTCTTTGAGAATCAGGTGTAGATGCTGCTTCCCAATGAAACCAAATATTAGCCTAGCGGAACAAAACATTGCAAACAATGGTTGTTAAAAACAGACTGTGGCTGGTTGCTAATATTTAATACTAAAATAGCAAGGGAGTCTCCTCACCCTTCGCTCCAGTAGGTCTTCAAGTACTTCTTGGTCAGCTCCATTACTCCCTCAAACCACTGCCAGAAAGTGAACGGTCGACCCGGGAGAACCTCCTGTAGAATTGAAACTGCACTGTAAGATTTGAGTGTATATCAGCGTGTGTATATCTGCGCGAGAGTACAAACTCCTGCGTGTACCTTATTAAACTGAGCCCAGGAAACCATCATGTTGCTGAAGTCGTCGGCAAAGTCAGGCTTGTCAAATATCTTCTGGGCCAAGAAGTGCTGGTTGTAGTGGTCCAGATTGTGATGTGTCTGGACCTCAGCAGTGAATTTACTGTTGAGAGTGTTGTACATCATCCCCCAGGGCACACGCTCGGGCACCATGAATGGCACTCTATCCTGATGACAACAACAAAGAGGCTGACACAACGAGAACACTGATATTCATTTATAAAAATGTCAGGGGAAGAGTGAAAGAAGAGTAGACGACATGTGTGTAGACTTTGTCTATTTTGTTTAGGGGCTTAGGCATTTTAAAAACACCGACCACATCACACTATTTCCACTCAACGCTTTGATTGACAAACCAAAGTGAGCAACAAACAGGAAGCCCGTTCAGGCCCAAAGAGACTGTGTGCACATTTCTGTAAGTCTGCGGCTCATTTACAACTCAACATAGTAAACTGGTAAAGCTGCTCATAATATTCTGTCTAATGAAATAAAGCAGAGGATATTTGTGGGTAGTGATGTTTGACTATTATGAGTCTTAAGTGCTTAATAGGTTGTGTGCAAACTCAGGTTTTCAGTTGATAATAACATTTTATATTAGCATTAAGGATACAATAATGGATTTTATCTTGCACAGTGATGATTCTCCTTTAATATTGACTTTATGGAAAACTCAACGGGCCTTTTAAACAGCAGAGAAAATAGTATATAACTTGTCAAACTGTATCACTGATAACAGACCCTAAAAAGTAGACAAACATAAAAGCAATGGCAGAGAAATTAACCATTTGACACTTACTGGTTCAGAAAAAGCACAGTCCCATATGATGGTGGCCAGAGCATTGTTGTCTTGACTACCGTGGACAATGACGACCACCGGAAGTGAGATCATCTATAATCAATGACATAATTTTTATAGTGTTTCACTGCTGTAGCCATTTAACAAAACTTGCAATGTGATACAGGAAAAAAAACGTTATCATGAAGCCAAGATCATGCAGTCAAGCAACAGGATGCAACAGGCAGTTAAAGAACAGGCAGAACAATGGCCAAACCTGTATCTTATAGGGAGTGTCACAGCCTGTGATGGTAATCTCTGTAGAGAACAGGAGAGCAAATTTCTCCTCGGTCACAGACTCGGATCCCTTCCTGTCTGCTCGCTTGATCCTTTTGATGGACTGTTTCACCAAAATAAAAATGTGTTAACAGGGCTAAAATATAATTTAATCCATGCAGAGAAATCCAATGCAGCACATACCATATTCCTGAATGTGGCACATGTGCTCTTGCTGGCTGTGTTGTGTTCTAGGATGGCTGTATTATTGATCAGTTCCCCAACATTATCACTGCAGGTAACAAAACAATAGTTCAATGTCATTTTTTGTCTTTTATAAGTTGTATAGTTAGTACTTAAATGGAACCCTTTTTAAGTGTTCATTTGAATTGATCTATATGAGAATTTGGGCTTACATGACACTAAACAACAAGCAAGATTATACATTACGCACAGTATTACAAATTTACAAATACATTTCAAGGGATCCAATTTACATAACAGAAATGTTCTATTATAGACACAGGACACTGAGTTTTAGCCATTTATTTTAAATAAATCTTGCTAAAACAAAAGCCTCCTCATTAAAACGTTACCTTTTGACAACCAAAACCCACTGTGATCCTTTACTATTAAATAGCAAATTCCTTAGGTCATTGCACAATGAAATATTACTCCTAAATTAACTAATAGTTTAGGATAACAAAGGTAGAATTTCCCCTTAAACCTAGCATTATATCTTAAAAGGTTTCACGATATCTATCCATTTCAGATTTTTTTGTTTTTATGTTTTTGGTTTCCCCCTTCAATTTAAAACCAACAAAAAATAATTAACAGAACACATCTAAAAAGAGTTACTACAGGGGCTAAAGAAGGCCACCATGAAAACCAATTAGCGATGTGCACTATTGCTCTCCTCCTCCCAGACAGTGTGCAGTCCTCCATGTTGTGCTGTGTATACAGTAGGACTCACCCTGGTATACTGCCCAGGCTCCTGGCCTGCAGTTCATTAATGATTTGCGCCTTCAGCACCACAGGCTTCCCGGGAGCAACTTTTTCCCCCAGAAGATATCGCACTGTTGTCGAAAACTTTGACTGAGTCTTAATGACCTGAGGGGGCTGCTTATCTACTACAAGAGAGCTGAAGGAGACAACAGTTATATATGTGAGGACAATGCTTCTTGTTTAAAAAATGTTTGAAAGTAAGTCATTTATTTATGTTGCTCTTTGTGAGTAAAGGAGAAGAAAAGAGTTGCACTGGAAAAGGTTTGATTTAAATGCATTCACTTTATTTCACAGCTTTCCAATTTAAAAAGAAAGAAATATATATATATATATATATATATATATATATATATATATATATATATATATATATATATATATATATATATATATATATATATATATATATATATATAGAAAAGAAAACAATGTAACTTTGCTACCTTTGAATCAAAACCTGCAGAAGTTGCCCCAGCCTTTCCTGGAGCTCTGGGATCGGTTCCCCTATCAGCATCAACTCCTGTCTCAGCTTCCCATTCACGCCAAGCAGCTGCTCACACCTAACAGATATTTAAAGATAGTGAGGTAGCAAGAAAGAAAGTAGGCCAGTGAAACATGAATGCTTATGTAATCATTTATCCTTCCATAAAATATAATGTGTTTACCAAAGAATATGACTTGAGTATTATTATTATTATTATTATTATATAAAAGCTTAAACAAAGAATAATGAGACTGGTTAGCTGATCAACAGCAATGCAATACAGACACATTCAATCAAAACGGGAAACGGGTGTGGTGCACCTCACCAGGTCTGCAGGGGGTTGAGGTTGTCGTCAAAAGGTTGTCCGATGGCGGCCTTGTGTTGTTCCCACCTCCACACCTTTAGCCTGCTCATCAGTCGGGTCTGACACTGGTCCAGACAGTCCACACACTCCTTGAGCAGCTGGAAACGCTTCTAAAACAACCAGCATCCAAACACATTACACTGACACACTTGGGCAAACACATGGATCAATAAACATCATGCAAACAAACACAGGAATATTACATACCTCCAAACACACCATCTATCAATTGTTTAATATTTAGTCAATAAAATGTATAAAATTGAAACTTGTGAAATTTCCAGAGGTTAAGGTTGTTATTGAGTTTGTCTGGACGTAAAAGATTTTTTTTTAGATTAGGTAAAGAAAAGTTGCAGATTCTATTTTTCAGAATCTTTACAAATTCGCCATTTCCATTTGATTATTTACAGAAAACAATGAACTATTTCACATGTTTTCTGTCGATCAACTGGTTGATTAACTAACCAACTGTTTCAGCACTAGTTTAGGGTGATCTCATAATAATCTGTATTTACTTATACGTAAAATAGCAAGGAGACATACTTAATGAGCATCTACTTTAGTGTGATAAGTAACATCTATCTATAAATCGAGATATCTCTGTGCTTGTGTCCCCACACATGTGCAGTACCACAGCAAGGCGGGGAGTTGCTGAATCCCTAAAGGCTCATTGATTGCTGTTCAGGTGTCATGCCAAAACTGATCATCTGCCAAAACTCATTGCTGTCAACCCTACATGCAAATGATGAAATAGGGGACACGCTAAATCTCTAGATGAGTGGCCGCCGAGCCGTGACTGATTGAACCGTGCTGTAACGTGTTTACAGGTTGGGGCTCTCAAGCACGTTGATTAGTCGCGTACATTTCTCTGGCCGTTCTGCGGGCTACCATGATGTTGTGACTGCAGAATGAAAAAGTGGACACATAACTGTAACTGTGTTACAGGTTGAGTTTTATTTAAAAGAAACTAACCACAAAAAAAAACATTCGCATAGGCCATATCAAACCGCATGTGACCGCAGAGCGCAAGTTTTCCTTTCAAAAGTTAAGTTAAATTAAAAAGAGAAGCATTATCACTCAGGACAATGGATTTTAAGGTGGAGATTTTCAACTCTAAGGCCAGGCAATCTGCCAGTTCCAAACAGGCATTTTTGGAACGGGCAATGCACTGGTCAGACTTATGGTATAATTAAACAGCATGAACAGCATGGCGTTAGAACAACTTTTAACAATAGTGTTTTTATAATGTGCTTTAATTGTTTTCAGAAATCTTTATCACCCTCTAGGGTGCCACTTATGCTGGCACACAAAGGTGGATCTATTGCCAAGCTCACCGTGGCCATTGCTTTCACATTGTATTCCAGCTGCTGGATGTGATTCTGGAGTTTTTGGATTTCTGATTTTGCGGGATCCAATCCATTCTGTTGGATCGGTCCTGTACAAACATAAATAACATCATATGTTAAGTCCAAACAAAAACAAAATAACATCCAGACAAACAAATTATGAAAGGCAACTTTTCTTAACGCTTGATAACAAATATTGACAAAACAATGACTAAATATTAATATATTAATAATATATTGGTCATTGTTTTGATAAGAAAGCAAAAATCATTTGAGTCATTTATTTGTCAGGATGAGTGATGTGAGGGAACAGACAAAATACAGTAAGCCTGGCCAGATATTCATAAAACATTTTCATGAATAACATCACAATGACAATGTTACATAAGTTAAAATTGACAGTGACAATTCCAAGATAAAGGAAATAAAGCCCGATCATGAAATCCTGAGAAAAAACAAGTTACATTGAGCAACATGTACACATGCCAGACCCACGAGCCAGGCCAAGGCAAGACAGAAAAAAGAAGGACACAAAATACTTGTGTAGCATAAAGGACTACAGCACAACTGCATTTTGCTGTGCAACACTGCATTGTACAATGACAATAAATGAAGCTTTAATTTATAGTAGCCCATCATCGTTTACATTATCTTATCCATGTCTAACAGTCAAGTCATTTAAAAACATTACCATGAAACCATTACTTAATCTTGTAAAAGAGGAACTAAAATAACCTTTTTCCAATTTCAGTTTCTATGAGTAATTGAAATTTATTGGTACTTAGTGCTACTGTGTGTCTGTTCATAGTATTTTAGATATGAACCATGAAGCTGAGCCTTAATGAAGAGAATCTCTGTGGTCAGTCTTCTATGTGTTCATATGTGTTTGTGTCTGTCACCTTGTAATTCCTCATAGTTCTGCCTCTCCCAGTTGAGCTCTTCTTGTAGCTGGTGCATCTTTTGTCGGATGTCCTGGACCTCCAGCACCTTTAGAACCAGGTGGTCCACATCTTGCATGTTAGGGAACGAGGACTCTCTATTCGGGTACTGTGGGTACTGTGGAGGGTTGGGCATCGGAGTACGCTACAGACATGGAACAACACTTAATACAATAAACAATAAACAACTTAATAATACACTAACAGTTTTGGTGATGGGGTCAGAACTGTTTTACACATTACCTGTTGCCGATATTAATAGTGGAAATTACCTTGAAAACAGATTTACTTTATCTATCTCCCTGTAGTACAACCAAATCAATTTACACCCTCCAAAGGCCTGATAGATATATATACTGTATTCATATATACTGTGTATATATATATATATATATATATATATATATATATATATATATATATATATATATATATATATATAGTATACTGTATATATACTATTGCCTGCAAAGTGTTATGCCTTTTTTGTCTATGTATTTGTAATGACATTTACTTGTAGTTTCTTTCTTCATCTATTAAATGTACACTCTAAGATCAAGCCTCAACGAGCCATACTGTAAAAAATTATCAGACAGCTTATTTGGGTGAGGGATGTAGTTGAAATAAACACAGATAGTATTTAGAGATCTTACCGTGCTGAGAAGAACCCTCTCCTTTGTGAGGATCTCCCTGACTAGCACTCCAAACTGTAGAGGCTGCTGCTGAAACATGGCCTGTGAATCAAGCACATGTCTTATTAAATATTAAAAAATTAACTTCAATTCAATTCAATTGTATTTATAGTATCAAATGGTAACAACTTATCTCAAGACACTTTACGGATTGTAGGTCTAGACCACACTCCATAATTGAAAAAAAAAAAAAGAAATCCCCAAGAGCAAGCATTTAGTGTGACAGTGGCGAGGAAAAACTTCCTTTTAGGGAGAAACCTCAGAAAGACCCAGGTTCTTTGTAGGCGATGTCTAACAGTGTCGGTTGGGGGTGATGAACAGCGGCAATAATAGTCACAATAAAGATAATGGAACTATTAATAGAAATAGTAGTTGTGGTCCTTCATGGGGAAGCAGGGCACTGCAGGGCGTTACAGGGTAAAGCAGGGCATAGCAGATTGTAGCAGGGCAATGCGGGCCGTCGCAGATTGTTGCAAGGCACTGCATGTCATAGCAGGACGTAGAAGGGTGTAGCAGGACGTAGCGGGGCGTAGCAGGGCATTGCAGGGCATAGCAAAGTGTACGACATAGCAAGAAACGGAGGCACTGGTTCCCCCTCTCTCTCTCTATAGGAAGTAACTCTGCATTCTGGGAGCGCAGTGCCCTAGTGGGACAATGAGGTCCTGCGATCTCTTCAAGATATGATGGTGCTTGACCATTTAGAGCTTTGTGGGTCAGGAGAAGGATTTTAAATAAAATCCTGGATTTTACAGGACGCCAATGCAGAGAAGCTAATACATGAGAAATATGATCTCTTTTCTTAGTTCTTGTCGGAAGACGAGCCGCAGCATTCTGGATCTGCTGGAGCGTCTTAAGGGACTTATTTGTGCAACCTGAAAGCAAGGAATTATAGTAGTTCAGCCTGGAAGTAGCAAATGCTTGGACAACTTTTTCACCATCGTTTTGAGACAGGATGTGCCTGATTCTGGTAATGTTACGACGGTGAAAAAACGCTGTTCTTGAGGTTTGTTTTAAGTGGGCATTAAAGGATATACAGTTAGAAGATCATTAGTAATTTTCATTAGTGCTGTCTCTGTGCTATAATGCATTCTTAATCCTGACTGAAAGTCCTGAAATAAACTATAGCTATTTAGAAAGTCATATAACTGATTAGCAACTATCTTTTCAAGGATCTTGGAGAGAAAGGGAAGATTAGATATAGTTGCCACTTCTTTAATTAGCCTTGTTGGGATGGGGTTTAAGAGGAAGGTAGATGGCTTAGCTAAAGCAACCTTTAACATTAATTGTTGAAGGTCTATAAGATAAAAGCAGTCTAAGTGTATGTCAGGTTTTGTCATTTTTATTAACTGTCCTGTAAATGTTATCCCTAATTGTTATAAATTTATAATTAAAGAAGCTCATGAAGTCGTCACTACTCAGGGCTTTAGGAATGCATGGCTCAATAGAGCTGTGACTCTTGTTCAGCCTGGCTACAGTGCTAAAAAGAAAGCTTGGGTTGTTCTTATTTCCTTTTATTAGTGATGTGTAATAGTCTGATCTGGCATTTCTAAGGGCCTTCCTATATTTTTTCAGACTGTCTTGCCGATCTAAACAAGATTTTCCAGTTTGGTGGAGTGCCATTTACTTTCAAGGTTTGTTTTAGTTTTCGAGTTTGGGAGTTATACCAAGGTGCTGGTTTCCATTTTGAGGTGAGCAACAGAGTCTAAAGTTGTCCATGGCGAGGCCATAGCACCATGTACAAAATTTTCAATTTGGGAGTGACTAAAGTTAACATGAGTCCTCTGGTATATCAAGGAACAACATTGAGTTAATTGCTGTTGGAATATGTTCCTTAAATTTAGCTGTAGTACTGTAAGATAGGCCTGTACTGTAGAAGCTTTAATCTAATTTTGTATAGTCGGGTTGTAAGATTTTGAAAGTCATTAATGAATGGTCTGATAATAAAGAAAAAACATCCTTAAAACCACCTTGTAGCTATTAGTATGCAGTGGTTTATTCAGTTAATGTTATACATTTCTGCTGGCAACAAACATATTTAAAGAAGCTTCTGCGGTTATTAAGAATTTCTAAAAGACATTCTTTTCTTGGTATCTTGTGGTCAGTAGAGTGTATGTAGGCTTTTATTTTTTACTTAAAGTAGTTGAAGGTTGTGGGCAGCCCAACAAACTCTTTACATTACTAATAAGAGACATGATATATTCCATTAGATAAAAACACCATCTTCCTGTCTTTGGTTTTATCGGTCTCAGTCACTCAAACGTGCTGCAATCACTGGCAGCAGCTTAGCATTAAAATGTACTTAACAGCGTGAGGAAATTGAATTTGACCTAAACTGCAAACACCAAGAATAGTGACACTGTCCTATTGAAACCTTTAAGGGATTCCAGGGTGGAACCTAAATACTATTGTGGGACAGACGTTACCCAGTTCCCCTACCATGTTTCTGCTGATATTCATCAGCTTCATCCTGTCCACCACATTTGCGTTCTGCTGAGCAATCGATTGCAGCATGCTGATAGTCTGGTCCAACAGAGCCTGAGCCTTGCTCTGCTGCTCCACCTTTTCCAGCACAAAGTCATCCCTGTGAACACACACACACAAATATATACATACATGCCCATGCATATACAGTATGTGCATGCAAACATTCACACATGAATATAGATCCACACATCCAAAGCCACAGAACAAAGACACAATATGCAAAAAACATGATGATGTTATTATTATAAAATTATTATTATTACTATAGCATGTTTATGTAACTGTTTTTGTGAACATTTGTGTGTGTCTATGTAAAGTATATGTGTGCACATGTGTTTGTGTCATACCATCTTTGGCTCTCAATCCATTCAGCTAAAAAATGTCTGACTTCAATGGGGAAGGCGGATGGGGGATAGAGGTTGTTTAAGGTGTCATCAGACAGGCACTGTATCATCTGGGACATGTGTATCCATTGGGCCATGATCAAGCAGTGCTACACAAGTCAGAGTAAAATGACAATATGTATGAGTTGCAACACATTTTTAATTTACAGTGGAAACAAACAGGAATCGTCTTAAACAAGCACCACACTGGTGTTAAAGATTAAGGCATCTTATAGGAGCTTTACTTATGATCAACAAATCCCACAAAAAGACCAAAACCGAAAATGCATAAGTCTGTCTCTATACTTTCCCACTTCCCAACCCTGATTGCAGTAGGCCCCAGCAACTTCCTTCCTCCCAAAGATGTAAATCTTTGGAAAATGGCTAATCAATATATAGTTTAGTTTTTTAACCTCAATAATCCAAATATCCTGCCAGCAGGAGCATCTCATGCTGTAGCTACCCACATAGCATATCAGGCCTTGGATACACAGACAACATTGGTTTGGGTGTTTCCACAGGATTTGTTGATGATAAGAAAGAAAGAAAAAAAAAAGATCAAAACTACTGCATCCAGGTCAAACAAAAGTCTGGAAAACAGCTGTGAAGAAACAGAGATAGATGTCTTAAATATGTTGCTGGCCACAAGCCAGTGTATCATGTGAACTGTATAAGCTTCCCACATGTAGTGTGACCCTTATAGTGTAAAAACTAGCAAACTCAAACTGTCTATGAATGCTTGGATATCTCTCTGCCGTCTGACTGTATTTTTGTAAGTTAAAAGTGGTTTCCTGCTTCATTCCTGATCTGAGTTATGTTTGTGTTGACTTTATAACACAACACTTTTTATTTCATAAAGTATCTTCAATCTAAACACTATACCTTTGAAAGATGAGAAGAGAGCTAATTTAATAAACAAGAAAACCCTTATAGTTAGTCATATCTATTATGCAAGTGTTGTGTCACACTAAAAAGTTTTTGAGTGAACAAGCGGAGTGTCAGACAGTTCCTGTCATCCAACATGAAGGCTGTTACTTAGCTACCACAAACATTATATTTCTTCATAATAAGTTAACAGCCAACTTAGAATAACAGCTATTTGTCTTTGAATACTTTCAAGCTCGGCCAGAGACATGTCAAGGTTAGACCATTTATAGTATATGGTTATAATTAAATTATTATTATTACTTCCACTACATTTACTCTTTGAGGGGGCTCTAAGAATTTGAGAAGTAAAGAGAAGACTGTTGGGAGAACAAATCCCTCCCTCTAAAAGTCACAGTACAACACTTGGGAAATACGCTTCTTTGTTTTCTTGCCGAGAGTTAGATGAGAAGATTGACACCACTCTCATGTCTTTATGATACATATGAAGCTATAGTCAGGATAAGCTGAATGGATAGTTTCCAATAAAGACAAGAAGCATAGGGAGCCAATTTTTATTTTCCTTCAGTGCTACGTCTGGGTTTGCAGTATATTTTTGGGTTTTCTCCAGTCAAGTCTTTACTGGTCTAATCAGCGAACAGAGGGAGTGGCTGAGAACAATGACATTGAGGTTGTGTGCCAGCCGTAATGGCGGCGCAGAAAGATGCAAGCGAAGCAATTCGATCTGTTGTGGCAATGCTGCCGGATATCCCCAAGTTAAAGCCAGAGCAAGAACAATCTTTGCTGAGTTTTGTTAGTGGCCATGATGTTGTGGCCCCCCTGCCCAAGGGGTTCAGGAAAAGTTTGATTTTCCAGCTCACTCTGTTAGTGATGAAGGAGTTTGCTAAGGCAAATGCTAGCGACGTCATGATAAGATGTTTTGGCAGATCCAGAGTGGTTCTTGGCAGATCCAAAGGTTTTAAACTTCAACATAGTACCCACCTTCAAGGAAGTTAATACTTGTCAATAGATGGTGGCCAGACTCTCTGTACAAATGAAATGTATGAGAGTCTGGTAGGATCAGGATAGCCAATACCAACATCGACAACTAATCTTTCCAGTTTTAGTCAATACATTTTTTGACTAAAACTGAGAAACAAAGACTTTTGTCAGCTATTTTTTTATTTAGCTATTTTATTTTATTATGTTTAACATTTCTGTAAATCTGGCAAAACCAATAATTCTGTGATTTTAGTTAAACTTAATTTCCATAAGATTTTATCTGATATATCATTATCTGATCAAAAACACAGGTGCCTTCCAACACTTCACTAGTTCGACTGACTTTAGCAGTTTAGATAACAGACACTCAACTATCCTACTGTCATCATTACAGACATGTAAACTAATTACAGACAAAAGACAAGTTTGTGGACTAATGGAGGCTTTTGCCCATGTTTGTGGATTATTTGACTCACAGAGAGTTCTGCCTTTATTGTATGATCATAGTTTTTTTGTCAGCAACATTGAGCCAAGTGTCCAAAGTCTGTCCTTGGGCTCCATAAGTGAGAGCCACAGATAGTTCCATGTATACAACATCCAAAAAAGAAAGGATCCATGTACAAACAGATAAATGAGGTGAAAAAAGCTGAAAGGCTGACTGGTCAATCAGAATCAAAACATTGACAGCAACAGGCACAGTCACATTAAACTAAGAGGACATTTTGGATGCAACATTGTTCCAGAACTGACCAACAGGAGAACACTCCCAGAACATGTGAAGATTTGTACCTTGAGCTTTTAATGGGCAGAAAATGCATAAAGGGCTGTTAATTATTTTCATTTGGTGCATTTTCACAAGGGTGAGGTATGTCCTATGATTGAAATTGAATTCCCTCTGCTGGATTGAAAGATGCTTCTGGAGTGTTAGACCATACATCATGCCAGGTAAGATCAACACTCAGGCCTGGGCCATCGCGTACCCAGATCCTCTCAATAGGAATGGCAGAGCAGCCAGATATCACTAAGAGATGATAAAGCCTAGATACCATCCCAAGTTTTTAGGCTGTACAGACACATAAATAACTTCTGAATAGGTTGGATGGGCAAAGGCCTCTGCTAGGGAACACTGTATGCATTGAGTGCCAACGTTAACTGAAGGTAAAAAGAAAAAAAGAGGAGCGTGGTAGATTGAATGCATTTTAGAAGTCAGAGACAGGGGACCAATCAAGGTTAACAAGCCAACCTCGCCAAAAATGTCTTTTAGACAATGAACTCCCCTTTGTCCCATTGTGGAGCTGTTATCTCCCTCCCACCAATAGGGAGGGCAATGCTATTGAATATTGGGGAAAAAGTGTGCCAGTTACAAGCTATATGGCAGTGTGTTTGAGTTAATCTCCAAGTTTTGATAAAATGAGAGATAATGGCGCCAAAGCGTAGCTGGGACTGTTTGTTGGAAACATGGCAAAAAGAATGTCATGAAGTGACCAAGGCTCTGTCGCAGCACTTTCTAAGGTATGCCAGCAAGCAGACACATCTGGACTAAACCAAGGGCTTGAATCGACATGGGGAGACCCATCCACTTGTCCATATCCTTCAAAACGCCGTTCAGAGCAACACAATCATTTTGTTTAATAATCTGGTTTAAGCAGGGGAAAACCTCAATGCCTAAATATTCATATCGGCAGAGATGGTTGAATTATGGTAAGAATCATTTAAATGAAGTAGTGCAGGCTTTGACCAGTTCATTTTAAAGCCTGATATCTTCCATACACCTTATTGAAGGAGAGGAAGAGATTGAGAAGGGTTTTCAAAAAAGACCAACACATCGTGCGCAAATAGTGACAGGTGATGCAGTGTATTACAAATGCATGTTGGTTACACCATAGAATGGCAAATGGCTTGAGCCACCGGCTCTAAAGAAATGACAAATAGTGCAGGATTCAAGGGTTGGCCGGAGGATCTAGAAACTGGAAATAAAGAGGAGGATGTGTGTCCGGTTAAGACTCGGGCTGAGGGATTAGAATACAAAGCTTTAATCATACCAATGAAAGTTTTCCTAAGGTCCATCACCTCTAAGACTGACCATAAAAATAGCCGCTCAGTGTCCTCCGCCTCATTAACAATGTGGAGAAGGCGTCTAACATCATGATTTCCCTTTTTGCATATTCTGTACTGCCATCTTAGTTCTTCAATATTAATCAAATTTTCCAAGCTAGCTGATTCCTCTGCTAAAAACTGAGGCAAGTCAAGCTGATTCAACCACCTTACACCCAGTGGGATTTATACAAGGCAATCTCAGATTCATCCAGATTGGAGTAAAATGTCTGGAAGGATTTATTTATTTCAACAGGATCAGTTCTAATATTACCATATGAAGATTTAATATTGGGAATATCTGCAATAAACTGAATAATATAGGATTGATTTTTCAGTAAAGAAGTATTGAAACGCCATCTAACCGCACGTTGCATTTGATTAGTGAGTGTATTATAGAAATTGCCATCAAAAACATTTGGCACATAAGATGACAAATAAAAAAGGGTCTGGCGCCAATGCACCACTTGTGGAAATCACAATCCTGCGTGTATCATCTGACCAAGAGGACACCTTAAGTGGGAGATTCCGTTTGACAACAACGGCCTTGCCTTTTTGTTTTTAAGCTTGCTGAGGAGGATGCAATTATATGACAGAATAGATTTGCTAAACAGCCGGCATTCTCTTTCTTAGCAAGCCCAGAGTGCTGGCAAGTTTATGAGGAACATTCAGTCCGCCACAATTCCAAACTAAAAATGTAAGATCACCCATTATCAAAAAAGCTGCATTCTAAATGAAAATACATGTGATTATTGCTACCGCCTTTCACTTCGCTAAATCCTAACAATAGTGCATCCAAAGGTAAGTCCCTAAAACACAGAACACCAACAGATGAGACAGTGATACAAAAGGGAGAGAAGGGGGGAAACATAGGCAGAGAGGCTAACATTCGAAGTAGGTCTGTGATCAAGATTGGATACGGGGCAGCAAAAATGGAACACTAGCCCATAAATATCTGGTTGCAACATCAACTGGTTCAACACTAAATTCACATCAAAATGAACACATTTTTTTGTCAACAGAAACAAAAAGCACAAAACAGCACCTTGGAAGGAAACTCTAGCCTATCAATGGCCAAGCTAACCTATGGAGATAATGTCATATTAAGCTAGGTCGACATAGCATTCAGAAACACAGTCTCTGCAATCATATCAGACAACAATGCGATAAAACCAATACACATCAAGAGAAAAAGACAATGGTCCATGTTCATCAGGCAGCTGCTTCAGTCCTGATCCTCCTCCATGCACCATCCGTCTTAAAATCCGAAGTGTCAGCTCTCCCTGTTGCAACAGGAGGAGAGGGCGCAGCCCAGTTCACATAGTCCTCAGCACCCTCGGCGGAGGCGAACGCCCTATACTGGACGCCCTGTCTGAGCTAAGGTGACCAGATTTTATTGTTGTAAAACTTAAAACGGGGACACTAGACCTAGAGCTATTTCACCCAACAGACAACATTATGGAAAGGATTTCTAAGGAGGTCGACCTTTCCGTTAAAGATTAAGATCCTTTTTTAAAACATAAAAGTCTGTGAAATTGCGTTGGCTAAACCAACCAGACTCAATGTAAATAATCAGTAATTTTAGCATCGTAAAATACGGCTTTCTAAAATACCTTTGTTGCTTTCCACGGTTGTTTTTAGGTTGTTCACATCCGAACTGATAGAGCCGAGGCTTGCAGTCAGAGATGCTATTTGAGCATGGATAGCTGTTAGCTTCTTGTCTTTGTCAATCCCCACCTGTGGAATCTGAGATCTGAGCAAAACGTGGTTTATGGTAGCTTTTCTGTTTAGGTAGCTTTTCTGTTTCTCCAGCAATGCCTCTGCAATATCATAGTTTGATGACAATTTAATATATTTGTTTTTAAATCTGTCCAAAATATGTTCAATTTAGTATGCTTATATGAGCCTAAAAAGTTGAAATTTAACCAGGGCTATATACACTATAACAAGGAACAACAAGTTCCTCTTTCAATTTGCTGCTTTGTCCCAAAAAAAGCCAGAAATGACTGACAAATGTAATGTCTAAGTTGATGGCTTGGTTTCATTGCAGTTTAGTCCTTCTCAGTTTCAACTCTATTGATGGGATATAAAGTTAAACTCTGGACAAAATACTGCCCAATACAACTAAGAAAGTGAAAGCTAAATTTAAACTGGTGGTGTAACGTCACCCATGCAGAAAGGCTTCAATTACAAACGACCACAGTACAAGGGGAAATTCCACAAACTGGAATGTTGACTGTTTGGTGAATTTTAAAAGAACAAACACACTATAAGCCCCGTCATGCTCTTGCAGCCATCATTCTCTCTTAGAGCTACTTGAGTTCATGTTGGGTCAGCTCTTCTGTAAAGCTGCTTTATAACTACTTAGTTGGACAGTTTCAACCCAGTCAGTGCTGGAATCAACAGACAAGCCCTGGCAAAGGTACAGGGCATATTTCTGGCTGTTTAAAATAATCAGGGGCCTGTTTTGGCCACAGTTTAAGCTAAGAGGACTTGAGTTCTCTGCTCTAGCCACTGTTTACATAGCTATACTTGCTTTCTTGGTTGCCTCTAGTCACATTATGTTCAATACGTCCTTGTAATGTTATTTGATGACCCAGTGTGAGTATTTCTTCCTTCAAACTACCCCTTCAGTTGGGGTAGTTTTTTGTTTCTTTTTCCGAAACGAGAGTCTGAGGACAGAGGGTTTTGTAAGATGAACGGATGGGATTTTGGGCTGTATAGATAAAATAAAATAAAATGTACTTGACTTGACACAT
Source organism: Etheostoma cragini (assembly GCF_013103735.1). Lineage (NCBI taxonomy): Eukaryota > Metazoa > Chordata > Actinopteri > Perciformes > Percidae > Etheostoma > Etheostoma cragini. The sequence continues at coordinate 15,604,114 of NC_048413.1, forward strand.
TTGCTATATATTTCTCCAATGAAGCTACACTATATATAATGTACTAAGATTCCACACATTTGGTGCTCAACAATTTCAAAAGGCATATTTTACAAAGAATTTTATACATTGAGACATTTCCAATGTCTTAAATATAAACCACCAGGTTGTCGAGTCTCTGTTGTGCACAAAGCTATTTGTCAAGTCTCGACATGCAAGTAAATAATACATCTCCGTGGGTGTACAGTAAATATCGTGCCAGAAACATCCCTGGAGGAAATCACATGACGTCATTCCTCTCCCCATGCTTCCTGTCTGTTTCTACAATTATTTCTAAATTAAGCAAATTGTTATGTATAATGTTATTTGAATTTAGCGGCAGATAAGAAGAGTTTTATTGGGTCAAGGGCCTTTTGATAGCTATACGTACTTTTTTATCTACATCTGTTACAGTGACTACATTATTTGCACACTGCTTTGGTAAATACGGACAAAAAGAGAATTTTAAAAAGATTTAGGGACTATTCGTTTTTTATTTAAGGGACTCCCGGAAATGTTATGGGACCTTTAGTCAAAAAAAGACATGCCCCCCCCCCCCCCCCCCCCCCCCCCCCTACACCAATAATACATTTTTTTATGACCCCTCATAAATGATTGGGCAAAAATGCACGACCCTCCCCAACAATGTAATGATACCTTCTGTGCTGGTTTACACTTGGTAAAGATGTACAGATGGCCATTGATTATTTACAACCATGACATACATGCTTCAACCTTTGCTTTCTCATATTACACATCACACTCCGTTATTATGGTGGCCATTTTAGTAGATTTATTCACTAACGTTGTTGTGGAAACACACTAAGCATGGAAACTAAATGCACACTTCCTGCATTGTTGAATTACTTCAAATACTTAGTTAAATGTAAATGTAAATGTGCTGCATTTATATAGCGCTTTTCTAGTCTTAACGACTACTCAAAGTGCTTTGATAGTTACTCCTATAGTAAACTAGTATTCACATGAAATAAAACAATACAACATTGAGACAATTCAACAAAGCACACTGGGTAATAACAAGTTCTGTCAATGTCCACTACAATGCCCGCCCAATCAGTGTCAATCAATCCTGTCCAACTTCCCAGACCCCGCTGTGAGCTGGAGCTCTATCAGGAGACTCACGGACAAGAGGCGTTTATTTTCCCGATTGTTTGTTCAAATAACATACAACACACATATCCATTATAAGATTATAGGATTTGCAGGCACAAGCTCACTGACCGCGCTGTCACTCACACACACCATCCACAAAGCAGGCAGAGGAGAGGGAGAGATTCTGACACGGCAGAGAGATACCCATCTGCCTTTGACAGTCTTGTAAATAAATCATAACATGTATATTAAATCTGTCGGTCCATTTTTCTCTATCATAGTTTGCTGATTTATGTTTTCCTTCGTGGGTGCTTGTACGGGCGCACCCCCTTTAAAAAAAAAAAGTAAGCTAGTCAAAAAATGTTTGCATTTCAGAACCTTAGGGAGAGGACAGCAGCAAACACGAACACACGCCTATTTACTCGATAGTAAAGCCGCAAAGTAGCCTAGGCTATCTTTCAACTCAGGACAGTGTGCCACTTCTCATAAATACAGATAGGATTGGAGATGAGATGTTTAACTCACATGTAACCGCAATCAGTGCTCACTCCAACACTCAGTTGGTGCAATCAGTGCACCAACTGCAATGTTTCATTTTAAATGAACAAGCCACTTTGAAATGTTGCTGTTTTCATGAATACAAAAGTTGGGTGACCCTCCCTGCTAGACTAAAAAACATTGGGTGACCCTACCCTCAACAAAGAATAAAAAGACATGAGCCACCCCTATTTTCAAGTAAGGCAGATGTAGGATCACTACACAACTGGTGAGTGAAAACCTTCTTGAAGAATGTTGCATCTAGTTGTTGGTATCCAGATGTGGCAAATAGACTTAAATCAAGTCAGTTTCATTTGTAAAGCCCAAAACCATATATTTGTCTCTGAGGACATTAATTGAGTAATAAAAAGAGAAACCTTACTATCTGGAAAATCCCATGTCAGGTTGATTTAGTTAATGTCACACATAATGAGGAGTCAAACCAATACTGGTCTTTTTCCATTGCCATTCTCAGAAATCAATGTGGGTGAATTTTACAATTGTTGTGAGATTATTTTGAATTATTAACAAAAGTCCCATGATATGACTACAAATATAAAGGATAAACACTAAATCCCATATTTAAAGGGAAGTAATGCAATTCACGCCTTTCCAATATCTTCACTTTCAGCCCACCCTCACACTGCCTGCCTGTCACGTTATACACGAAAGAAAGAAACCTCTCTTAGTTGACAATCATCAATAACCCGGCTGAGATTAGTGATTATTTTCATGACCGACTAATGTCAATGTCAATCAATTATTTGTTCTATAACATATCAGAAAATAGAGGACAACAACCAAAAGAGCAAAAGGTGACAAAAGCTAAATACTTTCATTTTACTGTCACATAAGACAAAGAATGTTAAATTTTGATAATGGATTAATTGTTCAAATCATTTTTAAGCAACAGTGCCAACAGTTCTTTAATTCCAGGTTCTCAAATGAGAGGATGTACTGCTTTTCTTTGCCTTATATGATACTGAATACAAACCGTGGTACCTGTTGGTTTAACAAAACAAAAAATGTCAGGACGTCACCACAAAATGTTTCACTATTTTCTGACATTTTATAGACATTTATAATTAATAGATTCATCATAGTTGTTAGTTGCAGGCCAATTTATTTATTGAGATTTAAAGCAAAAGGCAGATTTATTGCTGACCTTTGAGTAAAATGACAGAGAGAGAAGGACTGCTGGCATCAACGTCTGACAGAAGCTGTTCAAGTGAGCAGGTACTCAAATTAAAGCACCTAATGGAGGTGAGGAATGGTGCCCCACTGGTTACTGTGATATAATATGGATTTTTGAAATTGTGAAAAACTCTGTGTAGACTTTTGTGAAACTGTTTTAAGGTAACAAAGGAAAAGCACACAATGCCATGTTACTGTAATTCCTAATAAACACAATTCAGAAACATGCAACACGAGCCTAATTGTTATTTGGTTCCAGCAGTCCTTCTCATCTCTACTGCCAACAACACGCTTCAAAACCTAGACGAGTGTTTGAAACATGGTTGCCAACAGACACTGTAATCTGCTTCACTTCCTTACGTTTACAGACCTTTAACAGACCACAGCTTACAAGTCAACTGCCCAAATGTCCTTTATCAGATGAAGTTGATCAAGTGAAGCTGAATTTTACTAAATGCTGGGTACATCACCAAAGGTATGCCTCTTAGCAGTAAAGAAATTTTGTGTGCTATACATGAAAAAGCTAGCCTGAAAGGTTTGTACAATTTCTTGATATTTACTTTATCAAATTAAAACATCGGTCATTTGTAGATCCATACCAATCAAACGATTTTATCTCATTTTCAGTGTGTGTGTGTGTGTGTGTGTATGTGTGTGTGTGTGTGTATGTGTATGTGTGTGTGTGTGTGTGTGTGTATGTGTGTGTGTGTGTATGTGTGTGGTCTAGGTATAGCTACATTTGTGGGGACCAAAAACTGTGAAAACAGTATACTTATGGGGACCTGACTGCTTTGTGGGGACCAAAATGCTGTTCCCCATACCGTTAAAGGGCTTTTTGAGGACTAAGACTTTGTTTTAGGAGTAGGGTTAGAGTTAGGTTATGGTTAGGGTTAGGGTAAGGGTTAAGGTTAGACATTTAGGTTTGATGGTTAAGGTTAGGGTTAGGGGCTAGGGAATGCATTATGTCAATGACTGGTCCCCACAAAGATAGGCAGACACGACTGTGTGTGTGTGTGTGTGTGTGCGTGTCTTGGTGGCTTCTGTTCCCATGTCTCCCAAGAGTGTCTTCACTGGCTTGTGGCCTACAGATATTTCAGGGTTTGGGGTTTCTTTACACTTTACTTCTCATGCTGTGGAAGCAGCTGCTGTTCTCACTGAGGTGGGTTCTGACACTCCTCACCTTGTTGGTAAGAGCTGTACTTTGTCAGGCATTCCAACCTGGTTGATAGTATTAACTGAACCAAGTTGCACATGTCCCTGATGTTGACTCTAGGAAATCCGAATGGGCTTATATCTCTGATAATAGATAATTGACATTTAGAACAGTTATTTACACATTTAATGCAGCTACATGCAGCTACGCGCTTAAATTATTTAGCATTTACTGGACGACAAAGTACAGCTGCATTAGTGTTCGCCTGATATGATATTCACTACATGTTATTTGGGGATCTAATACTATGAAATGATATTAACAATTTTTCTAACAATATTAATATATAATCAATTACAATGTAGGGGAAAAACCATAACCAGAGTTAAGCTGTACATGATTTCCAGGAACAGTAAACATGAAACAAATGTGCTTATTGGGGCAACAAGCGTAGAGGGAGGGACTTTAGTTTATTGTTGCAGCCTTGAATATTACATAATATTACATTTCGTGAAATACAAAACAATGATTTAGAACACAGTTAGAGCCCCTTTTTAACTGGTGAAAGTACATAATCATAACATAATCATTTATAAGGGGTTGCATAACTGTATACAATATAAGACTGTATTTCAGGCCTACATATATCCTGCAAGAGTTTGTTTTTTGTAACCAAAACATGACATGTCAGAGACGCACCGTTTTCACAAGTGAGAGCTGCTGTAGGCTGCAGTGTTTAACACAATGATATCCATACCATGAAACAACAACAATAACACTTACCTTCTTTAGCTTTCAAACCATTGAAAAACGCTCTTGTCCGTTGTCTCTTCTTCCTCCTATGTGTCATAAGTCCTCCGCCAGGCCGAATATCCTACTGAACATTTCCTGCCTTCATCGCTTACTTTAAGGGTGACGTTTGTATCTTAAAAGCTGGACAGTTTCCGTCGTTTTAACCGAGAAGAAATCAATACGGAGTACCGCGCAGTTCAACACCGACAACTTTTACAGTAGAAATTAGGTTAGGCTTCTAAGGCTTACTTCCCTGTTAAGCACGATGTGCCAGTACCGGAGGAGCGCGCTTTATTTCCTGCCCTCACGATCAAGTTTACACATGACCGAGATATTTGTCTAAGACTTCAGAGTAACATCAGGCCACGGCTGCTGTTTAGTAACGCAGTAGTGGATGTAGGGGGGTTCGCGCACAGCACAATAAGTGACAAAATTTAAACAATACTCAGCTTGTGTGGTTTATATTGTACAGTTGTGTGTTTTGTTTACTGTTTTTATTGCACGGCGCCTGAAAGCACGCACACTGCGGCATTTAACGTCTCATGACTAAATCAATAGACAAGGATAAATAAAGCATAGCAATAGAAGGATTTTTTTCTGCCTTCTTTGAAACAGAAACTACACCCGAGTATAGGCTTGGTAAACTTCCATAGAACGAGACGTAGGCGGAGTATTGTTGAGTCATTTCACCAGATGCTGTAACTTCCAGTAAGTCTACTGAGACACATGATACCATATCTGCATTTAACAGAGCCTCCAAGTCGGACATCTTCCCAACGAGCGCCAACGGCACCCAAGTCGGAAAATCATCAGGCCAATTATTCAATTACATTCAGGATTTTACCTTTCTGTGACCTCATACCGATTTGTTCCAGTGTGTTGTCTTTTAAGAATAGGACTAAACCTTAATATTTGGACATAAATATTTGCCTATATTTGGAAACATTCCCAATCACGTATGCTATTGCTTGTATGCACATATCAATATCTGGAAGACGTTTGACCACGTGTTATATTCCAGATATGTAGCCTACATAGCGTATATGGTGACCAATTATGTATACATTATAAAGATACAGTTTAGTAATTAATGTATGAGTAGCGGATAAGGGGAATCAATACATAAACTTCCCCCTATTCCTTTTCTTTCCGTCTTTTTTTACACTTTTTACATAAAATATAATCAACAACAATACACACTGACATATTCAGTATGTTTATTTTATTAAATACTGAATAAAATTATATACTAAAATAATGATACACAGTATGATCATTACACAATATAACACTTGTAACATGCTAATAATCATGTAGTGCAGTTTTTTCCCTCAAACTAGCATACTCTGGTATAAATCACATGTTTTATAAGTGTACGTGTGTCACATATTTAAGTTCGACATTAGTGTAACCTTCATATTTCCCAAGAGGTGCCACCAGGGGTCGCTGCTGTGTGTGTGTGTGCTACAGTTCAGCTTTGCTAAACCGGTCTTGTCTTGTCTCAGGTTTTGTAACAAGTAGAGCCATGTTACTAAGCTGTCACACTAGGCTGTGTAAATGTGTGTTGTCTTTTAATAACAGTGGACATATTTCACACCATGGTTCACTGTCATATTGTACTTGGTGATTTTGAAATCCTATCAACTGGATTTAATGCTTTATTTTCTTTTTTTGGTGAGTAAATTATTTGGACATAATTTTGGCTAAATTCATCCGTTTTGAGAAGTTATACAGCAAATGATACCACAAACAGTCAGACAACTGTAGCCTTATCTGTTAGGGTTTAATCTGAATGATTTCATGCCACCAATTTTGTAATTGCCACATGAGGGAGCTATAGACCTGCATTAAACCTGCCTCTTATTCAATGTGTTCAATGGTCTGTTGAAATAGATGCCATCATAGCAAAATCATACATGCAGACTACCCAAAATAAAGAAAACTAACTCAACATGAAGACTTTCATTTACTATTTATTTATTCAGTGATTACATTTTAGCCATGTGAGAGGGGGCAGGCCAAGATATTTTACCGGGACATTCCACATGTCAAACCCAATTTCCTGAGAGTTTTGATTGACCTGTCCAACTCAGTAACAATGCAGCTACAGAGATTAGATCATTTCCTTTCAAACAACCTGAGCAGTTGCAGTTGTGCCATTCTTTCCTCACTTGATCACATTTTATGTGATTCATGTTTTCTGTTTTCTCTCTATTCTGTTCAAAACTGTCAAATGTTGCAGGGCTGATGGACTCAGTCCCAGTTATTATAGAGATTAGATTCTTCGGTATTCAGGCCAATATTTGTGCTGACAGGTACAGCATTCTGGATCGAGCAACTATCTAATGTTAAATGACATAGATCCCATTCTTTAAAAGGAATCTGTAGTGATAGTGCTTTCTCTGTCACAATATGCAGCACCTCTGTCAACGACAAGACTTTGAGAATATTATGTGAACATTTTCAATTACTATTATTATTAATATTATTATTTAGATTTAGCTATCTGTTAGTTGCAGGTTTGGTGTTGAAACACGTCATTCAGCTCAGTGTTTGAATACTGTTGTTTGCTGCATTTGGCTACCACTCCTCTGCAAAGATCCCTTATCATTTTTGGAGGTCCTCTTAGGTAAAAGGTCCTTACTGCAGCTTTGCAACATCTGGAACCAATATAGCTGTGCTGGGTATCTGTGGGACTAGGGGGCTTGGAGATTGGTGGGGGGGGGGGGGATAGTTGCTGGTTTGGCCCTGGGGGTCCATGTGTCCCTGACTTCAAAATAGACTTGATTACTAACAGCTGGCAGTCCTAACTCACCCAGTGTCAGAGCTCTCCTCTGATGTCAACCTTGTCAGTATCAAGGCCCAGACAATGGAAGACCAGTAGGAAGACCACGGCAAAGGTAGAGAGGAGGACTGTGTTCTTGAGAAATGACAATCAGAGAAGGACTTTTTATGAAGGTTGTTACCATAAATAAAGTTCTTAGCTTTTTTTCCAGCACCTCTGAATGAAGCTGAAGATGTAAATAAACACTAATCACAATTAGCACAAAACTAACTAAAACATAGTCATGAATGCTTCCATGAGTACAATGTATTGACCTGCCAATATAATAACACACATTTGACATCATCAGGTTATATAAGTTCTATATAAGAATGACGACAAGGGCTTGGTTGCAGCTGTTGTCATGGTCCTGCTGCACTCCCTGCTACACCCTGCTACGCTCTGCGATGCCTTGCAGTGTCCTGCTGCATCCCGCTGCGTCCACTTATGCTCTGCTATGCCACACTACACCCTGTATTCCCTGCTGTGCCCTGCTATGACATGAAAAACTACTGCTACTACTACCAATTGTAGTCACTGTTCCATTAATTTTATTGTGACTATTGTTGCCACTGTGCATCACACCCCCAACCGTCAGACACGGCCCACCAAGAGCCTGGGTCTGTCTGAGGTTTCTTCCTATAAGGGAGTTTTTCCTCGCGACTGCTTGCTCTTGGGGGAATTACTAGAATTGCTTTGTAAATTACAGAGTGTGGTCTAGACCTACTCTATCTGTAAAGTGTCTCAAGATAACTTTTGTTATGATTTGATAGTGTAACTAAAATTGAATTGAAGACATAATGTGCTAGAAGGCCAATTATTCCTCTAACCTAAACTACCAAATAAACCTTATTATATAAAGCTAATTATTCTGATAATGAACATGTATAGCTTTTCATTATTGTGAAATGTATGAGGAAAGTGTGGCAGAGCTGTCCTGCTATTCCCTGCCACAGTATGAGTAAATAGGACAGAGGCTCATTAGCATCTTTTATTATCCAATTACAAACTCTGCTCGCCTAATTACCTCCAATCAGAAGGGAGAAGAAAATGATTGACTTCCTGGAGGACAGGAATCACTCAGGACAAAAAGGACAAACTGGTTTTCAGTCGTTCACTGTCGACTCACAGACTGTATATCATCGCAACTCTTCTTACACTGTGGAGGTAAAGCTTTTAGAGCTTTATTTGTGACTCTTGCAAGTAGAAAAATGTGAAAAACCCCAGCCGATATTTTTAAAACTTGATCTTTTACAAAACATACTTGTCGTGTTAAATTAGTATGTAAGATGTAAACAAGCCTCTCCTCAACTACCAAAGTCACATTTCCTCATGATCTATTCTACTTTTGCAAGGTTATGTTGTTCTGTGGATTATGTTATTGAGTTTGTGACAAAGATCGGAAATAATTTAAAGAGGATGAAGGGCAGCCACAGCACAAGGTTGTCCCCATAACAGAGCTGTGCTCATTATTAAACAATTAATTTCTCTATTGTCAACACAACCAGCATTACTGTTCTACTGGGACGCGCAGCTTTGACACCACTATCCATAACTGGGGATTCAGAGCTCGACCAAACTTTCACTTCTTCCACAGAGTGGCTCAGATTTATTTTTCTCTCAGTTAGTTTGAGTCTGTGAAAAATGTCAGGAAAGACCAGAAATAGCACAGGGCGGGCCGCTGGGAAGAGCAGTTGTTTATAGACAGTGACAGGGATGAAGGACCTCTGTGCTCTGGTGCTGGGCCTGAAGCCTCAGGGGCGTGCCAGCACTGCTTCTGTTGCTGTTCTGGACACCACAATATACACATAAAAACACACGCGCGTGCAGGCTGGTAAACTTATGTGTACGTAGAAACATGTACTGTATTCTGTCTTTGTTAATGTACACACACACAGCTTCCATTTGTTCTAATCTTTCACCCCACACAGATACACACTCACGACACACAACAACTGCAAAAGATTTTTTTTCAAATTTAACAACAGCTTTGCATAAACTCACTCTGTATTTCTTTTTTACACATTCACTTTAAACCTGCTACTGTGTGAAGTCAAATCCAAAACCTTGTGATGTCGTCTTGTGTGTTTTTACGTTAAACAATTTAGCAATCAGTTTAAGTAACTGTGTTGACCTTAACATTGGGGTCAAACTTGGCTACAGATACAGAGACATAAGGTAAGTACCACTATCATGTCATTTCTGCACTCTGATCAATTGCAGTCCGTAGACTGCTGACATCAGAGGGGCGGGGATGGGGGCGGGGGGGGGGTAAGAAATAACTGCAGTGCAATATTGACAAATTCTGTTTAATATTGTTTGATACTCTTCTCTTAAAATACAGTCTTTTCTGAGGTAGACCATTACAGTTCAAGAACATCATTATCATTTTCAAAACAGACATCAAAAAAGACATGAAATAAATACTTTCATGTACAATATGCCGCAAAAATGAGGTAGAAATGGTTACAGAAGATTTACAATAACCAAGAACAAAGTTACCGCCATCAAAACATGTACAAAATAAAAGCTTTTGTTTTGTTGGACAAACTGTCGGGAGTAGTGGGAACAACAACAATTCAAAATGTAGCTACACGGACCTCTAAATCATCATTATTATTTAATTTCATTACATTTGAATACATGTTAGGATTATTGAGACCATGCCGCTTGAGGCAGGGGTTGTATTGCAAGTTGTAAATGTGTTTTCAGTTTCTGAGACAGTGATCAGTTTGCACAGCAGGGGTCACTCTGATTGATCTGGCTGTATGGCATGACTGAAGCCACCAGCTGGAGAGGGACGGCTGCACTGTGATATAGGGTTGCTGGACATCAATCAGACCATTTCCACTCCAGAGGAATCAGTACAGGGATAGGGAAGGGGATGGAGGAGGGGGGGTGAGGATACAACCACTGGGGTTTGTGGCCAAGGGGCAATCCAATCTAATGAGATTGCACTAGGGAGAGAAAAAAAAGAAAAATAATGATAAGGCAGGGAGGGAGGGAGAGACAGAGAGAGGAAAGGGCAGCGGGAAATAGTACATCATTCTGTGTATACCTCCTCAGGACGATGGCAATAGTCTAATACGACGACCTCTGTACCAGCAGTCCAGTGACCGGGTTTTTTCCAGCTTGTTAAAACAGAAATGTAGGACTGGTGGAAAAGGAGAGATTTGTCTGGATCGCTGTCATGTTAGGTTCAACCACAATGTGTACACATAAACTGGGAATTTTCAGACTTTGGGATTAGCTGAAAGCTTCATATAACAACGTCATCTTTAGATTTCTTTATTTAAAAGGGACAACGCACTTTAATCAACATGAGTACAGAGTCCAACGTTTAAATATGCCAGATTTAGCCATATAGGCTAATTGCAGTCACTAATTCTTTAAGCTTTATAATTTTGCATCTGTGTTTTTGTTTGTTTTCTTCATCTAAGGTATTTTGTGCTCAGGTGTTCACTGTGGGCGCACATGTATGATTGTGTATGTTGTATTTACATTTTTAAATTATGTTTTGCAGCCATAAAACTATAAACAGCAGACATGCATATACAGGATATGTAAACACTAAATAACACAGGGATTTTTAAGCAGTTTGTCCAACAAAAAAAGGAATATTTCTGTACTCTACATAGCATTTCTTGAAGACAATCATCACTCCACCATAAACTACAATAAAAATAAAGGGTAAAAGAACAGAAAAGAAAACAGATTTATATATTCATATATAATAACACATGGATTTATGGCATCAAATATCCTTTGAAATACCTGAATTACATTCAATGTTACTCTTTGTAGCATATTCAAGTTTCTCTCCCGAGGTAAAAGCCCAACTGTAGTGGGTATCACAAGACTGTCAGGTTTCTCCTCGCTCCTTTCGCTCGCTCTACGCCACTCTCTACTAAGACCCTAAGATTACATACATTCTTTATTTCATATTTCTGAGGTAAAGAAATTCTTCCTGAGCATTTCCAACAAGACTAAATATAAGAAAACAAAAAAGAGTAAATGAAAGAGAAACTTTGTTTTCGAAGTGAGATTCTCAGGAAAACTGCAGATGATGAGGAATGTGAGAATGAGAACAAATGTACGTGGAATTTAAGGACAACAACCCAACAGTAATAAAGTAATTACCACAACCAAACCTGGCGAGTGTAACTGCAAGGTTTTACTTGAAAAACGTAACTGCTGGGATGGACAGCAGAATGCTCGGATTTGTAATAAAAGTCTTTTGATTTTACTTTAGTTTTTTGGAATAACAAGGACTAACTTTTGATTTGGTGAGAAGCTATCGAGAAAGAATAATTTATTGTGATTTTGAAGACCTGATTTGGAAGTCTGTTTTGAGAAATATAGAAACACTGCTGATTATGCATTTGGTTTGACACCTTTTTGGTCAAAAACTGTGGTCTGCTAAAATGATCCCAAGCCCTTCGTACTGAATAATTAGTGACAGTCCAATGACTAAATCAACATTAGGATAACATGGAAGTGGACTGGCAATAAATAGGATCCTGAGAGTAGCAGTCAAAGGGGGATTTTCGCCAAACCCTGATTATCCATAATCTTGGACCACATCACCTAGCAACTAATAATTGATTTTGTCCCGGACCAAGGCTAATCAGGATCTCTGAGAGTTTCCAAATAGAATATAATCTGATTTTCCTGTTAGCCAAAAGACTAATACACTACCCCACTCAACAAGGCCTATTCATCTTTCTTTTCTTTGGGAAAAATAAAATATTGCGGATATTCATACGAAAACAATCATTGAGCTTCACTGGTTCTTTTGGCTGCATAATCTGTAATTACAAAACAACAAAACATTCCCATGGCTTTCCAATGCAGGGTCATAATGCAGTCCGTTTACAGTGACTTGTTGCTTTCTCAGTGGTTATACATCTTGCTCCACTCTATACAAGTATCCAGTTCTTTTGTGGTGGTGTGTGGGCGCACCTTGCAGAAGGCATTCTCAAAGTCTGTGAAGGCTGGGGGTTTGGAGGATGTGGGGTGGCCATGCATGGCCCCAGTGGGAGAGGATGCTGAGGAGAGTGCCTGCTGGCTGAGCTGAAGCAGCTCCCACACTGAGAAGCCCTCTGTGCGCTGCAGCACAGCGCTCAGCTCCCTCTCGCTCAGGCTGCAGCCCTGGGGCGACAGCGCCTGCAGCAGCACCTGCCTGCGCATACCTACATCTGGTAGGCCAACGTGATATCGCTTGGCAAAGCTCCGGTGGACTGCATCTTGCAGCAGATCTGGCCTTCCAGTGGCACAAACAAGAATCACCAGACCTGTGGTCCCCACCTGGGCTTTCTCCAGGGTGGTGGTCAGCAGACTCTGGCTCAGCCCCTCTTCTTCCATGGCCTCCACCTGGCTGAGCAGCACCACGGAGGGCTGCCGTGCCCCCGCCACCTGCAAAAGAGACCCCAGAATGTGCTCTGCCTCAGCCTTCCCTTTAGAAGCCAGTATGGCTCCACTCAACCGATAGAAGGAAGCCCCCAACTGTGAAGCCAAAGAACGAGTCAACGTCGTCTTACCCCCTCCTCGGGGACCAAACAGCAGGACGGTTCTTGGTGGTCGCATTACTGGACTGGGCCTCAACACGGGCCACAGCAGGTCCTCCTCCAGGGCGGCCTTGACATGGGTGAGCCCAGCCAGCTCTCCCCAGCCCAGTGCCGGGCTGCAGTCAAGTAACTCCCCATTAACAAGGTCCAACAGTCGGGGGTCTGGGCTCTTCATAGTCTCAACAGCTGGAGCACACAATGGAGGGCGTTTGTGGGCCTGGGAGCGGTTCTGTTGCTGTTGGATGAAACCCTGCTCTGCCCCGCCATTCTCCCCTGTCATGCCCACTGGAGGGCTGTACTCCCCAGCCGCCCCATACTGAGGAGACACCAGGGGCTGGGAGGAGGGCTTACTGGGCTTGAAGGTTTGAGGGTCTGTGCTGCCTGAACTACTGAAGCCATTTCCCCGGCACTCTGTTTTGTCATTCACACTGTAGGGTGAGTTCCCCCCAGCCTTTAAGGGGTCATAGCTATATTTTCTGTAACGAGACCCATCCCCACTTTCATCGTCTTCTACGCTCATCTCAAAAGCTTTTCTTTTTAATGTCCCGCCAGACTCAGATGTCCCAAGGTTGGTGCTCTGGTAACTATAACTGCCTCCTAACAGTGTGGGCCTTGAGGGAACAGGAGTAGGGGCTTGTAGACCTGAGGGCAGGTAGGTTGCAGAGGGGTGGCTGTAGCTAGGGGCAAGGCTGGTATGGGGAGGATATGTGCTAGGTGAGTAGTTATAGACAGGCGTGGTAGGGCTATAGCTGGGCAGTAGGGTAGGGGTGGATTGGAGAGTGTGGAGGGAGGCAGGGGGAAGTGCTGCATTGGGTTGGGGACAGTACCCTGATGAAAGATAGGTGCCATTGTAGCTAGAGGGGTACTCGTTGGAGCCACTACAGGAGCTGCTGCCACTGTAGCCTGAGTCTGAGAGGTTACTGTTCACTATCGAAACACTACTAACCCCTGGAGGACCTGCAGATGTGGCCACAGTTTTGGAACCTGAGAGGCTGTCATGGCCTCCAGGGGGCACAAGGGAATAGGAGGCATCAGTGCTGTGTGTCAGTGGCCAGGGCTCCAGCTCAGTCTTTGGGACATTGAGGCCCCCAAAGGCCCCTGGCTCTGGGTAGGTGCCCACAGTCGGTGGCCGATCATATGGTGAGTCTAGCAGGCCAGAATACTTCTCAGCATAACGTTTCAACAAGTTGGAAGCTGTGAGAGCAGAGATGTCGTCATTGGCCCAGGCGTAGTTGGAGCCACTGCGACCGCGGCCAGGGTAGAATTCCGACTTGTGGGCCGGAGAGGAGGTGGTAGAGGAGACGTCAAGGTGCTGCTCAGGCCACTGGCTGAGGGGTTGGGCATGCTCTGGGTTCCAGTGCATCTTTAACAGGCCTGACAAGAGAAGCACACAAAGAAAACAGGTCATATTTGTCCTCTAACTACAATTATGTCAGAAAATAGCTAATTGATGGTGAAGGAGTTATTGTATCTTAAAGAACGTGTGTGCAGCATTGTGGTCATGATAAATAATTCATTAGGGTCCAGCACAGCATCTACAGTATCTTAATTGATTCCTCTCCCGTGAGTGGGAAATAGAGAATTTTTTCCCTTTATTAGCTTTGATTGATAAGTGAAAAAATTCTTAAAGTGAGACTTCTTCCATTTACCTAAAATGCAAACATCATCCAAGGTACAAAAAAAGTAATGTTTTGTTACAGTGAAATAGCTTTTTTAAATTATTATTATAATTTCTTTAATTTGGCACACTCTGCAAGAACTGAGACACTACGGAGTAAAAATGACATGTTTTTTATTTTTGGTCTATTTATTAAGTGCTTTGAGATCTGTTTTACCATGCTGCGACACAGTATCCCCCTGATAATTTTTCACAGACACAAATTGTTTTGACTACTGGATGTCACAGCAAGGAAACCATACTTGTTGTAAGAAACACTCCTTTCAACCAAAAATAACCTACAATAGTCTACATTCAGTTTAATGTAGATTAGTAAGATAAACAGCGCACAGTAATACGCTCGTCCATGACCGCCATCCTTAGCACAGTGAAACATGTCTGAGCTTCTCGTCTCTAAGCAGCTAGTGATAAGAAATGGCTTCTTTTTTTTGTTAAAGGAATCTTTTTTAGTGTTGCCATGCATGTTAGCAGAAGAAGCTCATATTTCCCAGAGAGGGGGAGAAAGGTAAAGGGGAGGTGAAGGGAGAAAGAGAAAGCTGCAGAAGAGAGAGAGAGTGAAAGCAGATCAGTCGGTTAGATGTGTTGTTTTGCAGTTTCCCAGCTTATGTTAGAGTAGTGATAAGATCCTACTAATATTCCCTGTACTGCTAACATCTGCAGGTCTCCCAGAGGACCTATTGTTATCTCACTGTGCATGTTGCTCTGAATGCATGCTCTCCCCACCCTGCACCCCCACCTACCACCCACCAATCCACCCACCCACAGTACTCCAGAGCTCCAAAGGCCCAGTGGCCGGGTGGACAGAGAGAGGGAGGGAGGGAGGAAGAGGGGAAACAGTGTGTGTGTGTGTGTGTGGACAGTGTTGTGGAGAGAGTGAGAAAGAAAGAAAGAAAGAAAGAAAGAAAGAAAGAAAGAAAGCGGGGGTTGGGTTTGGAATTGCAGCATAGAGTACTATTCATCAGCACAGTCTCCCATGGAACATTGGGAAAGTGGAATGTCTGTTCCTCTGGCTGACTTCAGCACTGACCGAGCTCTGATTGATCATGGCTGCTATGCACCAAGCGCATCGCAGAGCTAGCAGACATGGATGATGAAAAAGAGATTTTGTAACATGTGCTGTTTTTCCTCCATGCCCCCTCATGCAAAGGTCTTATATTCCATTAAAACATTTAACTGGCATAACTGTGTGGAAGATGCATATGCTTGGCTGTCTATTCCTTTGCTATAATGAATCTGCTATTGTCGCTATGTTCAACTGTACATTTTTACATCTAAAGAGTAGATATTTGTAAGTATTATACCACAAAAGGATAGTTATAGAATTGTCTATTTCATAAAGACGCTAGCTTTTGCTGAGGCATTGGCTTGACATTCCACACATAGCTTGGCATTATTGAACTGTCACAATTTACCCTGAGGGGAGGACTTCTACAGCCAAAAAACAGGAAGGTAAAAAGGAATATGGCAAAAGTTGTCATTACTGGTCTCTCTGCCTTGTCTTCTGTGGACACCTGATGATTCATTATTCATGGCCGTCTTCGTGTGTGGAGCCAGGCTTCTTATTGCCATTTAAATCAAATCTCAATATCCACAGCCTGCGATTCTGCTTCTGCTCCCTCTAGCTTTGCCCTCTTTATTTACCCTTTTTCCAAACCACCCCATGTGTGTTTTCAGATTACAGCCGTTATTTATTCAGTCCAATGAGACCAACAGACCAGATGGCCATTGGATTATCATGTCCTTCATATTCAAATCCACTGCCTTAAGTTCCCAATGGCCGACCAGTTCAAGTACTCTCCTAAGCTTCAGTCAACCCACACACCCACCACAGCAAAATGTAAAGGAACATTCTCACACTCTGTTTACTTATTACAAACATGCTGAAGACATTGTCTTGTCCACACCCAGATTACCACATATTTTTGTGGTCTGACTTGCAGGTCTTTGTCCGGCTGCAGAAACCATATATGTCCTGCAGGCCCTTCCCATCTGCAGCCCAACCAGTTTGCGAGCAGCCCCAATAATGGGGCCTGTGTGTGACAGAGATGGATGAGAGCCCAGGGGAGCTCATAAAACCTGCAGCGGGTAGGGAGGGATAGAGGAGGGAGGGGAGGGAGTGGACAGCAGGCGCTTCGTCCTCTCTAAGCGGACATTAGAGGACTCAGTGAGGTGGGCTAACTGCTGTCCACTCTATCATCAGAGTAGCACCAACACAGAATGGACTTCTCTCACACTACCCCCTTGAACAACTTAATGACCAGCTGCGCATACCTGAAGAACCTATTCCCTGTTAAATCTGATAGTAATTACTTTCTCAAATAAAATGCATTACACTCAAAAATTCTTTCTGTATGTAAACAGTGAGTTCAATGATGGTTGGCAACCATTCACTTCCCTGATGAACACAGCAGGGTTGCAGAGCAATTTAGCCCTCATGTAATTAGATCTTGGCCTATGCTGGACTGTGGTTTTTAGAGCAGTAGTGCGCCACAATAAACTGAGCCAGCTATAATCTAAATTTCTGCTTAAATCAGAGCTCTCATGTATATTAATTCACTGGAGGGGCAGGAAGAAAGCTAAGATTAGAAGCAGGAAATCAGGACAATGTGGACATTCTGTGTGTACCAGCAGTGCAATCACTAGGTTAACATTAATATGTATTTCAGAATGATCCTAGATTTTAAATTATCCTACCCAACACGAAATAAACATACACTGCTAAAATAATTTGTGAATTTTGTAATCCAGATGCAAATAGTCATGTTTCAACGTTTGGTATTACTTTTATACTTTTCTCAATGCTGTGACATTACTCTCTTCTGCCACCTCCCCATCAGTTGATCAGATATCTTACTCATATTAGAGGAGGATTATGGAGGGGAAATTACATGTATTAAGAATGGACAAGGACATCAGTTTGTTTGAAAATAGGAATCCTGTCCTCATTCAATCATTTTGGAGGCTTTTATTTGTGTTGTCAATATAAGTAAAGCTGCTCTGTGATCCAGTTACAAAGGGGTGGGACGAGTATTTCTTTGAAATTCTTTTACTAGGATAAGCCCTTGAGATGTGCCATCTCGTTTTCGAGGGGGTCCTGGACAATATACCACACAAAAAACAAAACAGGTTGTAATGACCAAGTTAACATAATTAGTGAGGAGACTTTTCTATTGACCGATGGCCTTACTTCTGCCAAGAAGAGCTTGATAAGAACCTTATATCTATGCACATGAAACTTCCCACTGTGTGTGTGTATGTTTTCGGCCCCAGGAGAGACAGATGTTCTTCAGCTGACCGCGTTACTGTCTGTGCAGCCATTGTTGTGGATGTCCGTCCAGCAGACGTGCGCGGCTCGGACAATCCAGTTGGCCCTGAGACAAAGCCAAAAGGATCCTATTGTCAGGGGCCTGTCTAATTATGGAAATCTTATTAATCTATTCAGCAGCAGTCCACTGACAGCTTTTGTGTCAGCCTGGGATTTATTGATGGACCTGTGTGAGCTGCATCCTATTGTAGGAGTGCGTGATGAAGGC
This sequence comes from Etheostoma cragini, assembly GCF_013103735.1. Classification (NCBI taxonomy): domain Eukaryota; kingdom Metazoa; phylum Chordata; class Actinopteri; order Perciformes; family Percidae; genus Etheostoma; species Etheostoma cragini. Next base: position 15,622,523 of record NC_048413.1, read on the forward strand.
AGTGGCACGGCTCCCTTAAGAAGAACCAGCTTAACTTTGAGGCGGACCTAATATTAAAATTAGACCACTTATGGCTCAGGGGGAGTATGTTAGGTTCATCTGTGATTTCTGCCCCCAAATTGTCCAATCTGCCATCTACAAAGTCACTGAAATGTCTTAAATGTGGAGTAGTTGAAACTGAAGTAGTTTTTGGCCTATAAGGGCTCCTAGTTCACCAGACTGTGTTGTGGTTTCCCATAAAAGAAGTATTAGTGGCTGAGGTGAAACGTTATCCTGGCAGGAAACCCGGAGACGGAGAGCTCCAGTGCCGTTTCACAGCTCCCCTGAGGTTGCTTTCCCCTTCTCCCTTCCCGGCACTTTTGTTTTCCCTGCTACAAGGAACAAAACGGACACGGATGCGACAACCCTTCTGGGACAGTCTACTATTAAACCCTGCCGATTGTGAAGAGGCTGCTTGTAAACAAGAGCACCATGGATCAATCTAATCAGGGCTCTGTTCAAGGCTGAGTTCTACCCCCTTCCCACCGAGAGAAAACATCGTACGTCCACACAGAGGCATGAATTAGGGAGAGCAATGTGCATTTACATAAATCTATAAACCACCACATCTTCTGTTCTTAACTTCTTATAAAACATGAATAATCATCATGAAGCAAACCTGCAGGTGTTTGCTTTGCTGGTCATCTTCACACCAAGAAAAAGGCAAGAATTTCCTGCAGAATTAAAACGTCAGCCTCAAAGTCAAACAGAGTTTTCTGTGGAGGAATTGTTCCTCTGCTTTAAATAAATCTGTAGGCCCCAAAGACTTCCACAAAAAGAGTTATTCTATCTGTTCAACAAGAAGGTAAAATATGTTGAAAATTCTAGGGTGGGAAATTACTTAAAAGAAAGGCATGCGTCAAATTGTTTTGAGACTGCTGCTTCAGCTGTCATGGCAGTACGACAGGGATCTCAGAGACACACTCTTTAAAAAGAAAAGTTTAAAATGAATGCAGTTACAATTCAGAGCCAAGTGGCATACCAAAGGGGAATGACAGGCAGAAAGTAAAGAGAAGGGCAGAGTTTGACAGACATTATGTGTATGCTGATGCATCACAAACTTGATGCTCAGATGACTGCATCAGTTATGTTTTCAGCAAGTGCATGCTGATGAAGGAGTTATTTGATGAAATTTGCTGCTCGCTGGACAGAAATATGTAAAATAAAGTATGTCTTTCTTCAAGATCTTCCAATACAGCCAATAATCTGCTTTAAACAACCAAGGACTGAGTTTAGTCCTTGGTTGAGAGAAGCACTCACAATCTCTTATTTATCAGTGTTTTTAATATTGATAAATAAGAGAAGTCCCTTAAGTCATCTGTCCTCAAGTTCACTTTGATTTATGATACTAATATCCAGCAGGACATTCTCACTAGGCTGCTGCCATCCTGCCGCTGCATACTACCTGTTCTGTCATAAAAACACCAATCTGAGAGGCGAGCCACATTTCACAGTATGGCAGGTGGAGACAGTGGAAAATTGTCTCTGGATGTTCTCCCACTATGTGAGAACATTCTATGAAATACACATTTTATTAGCTCTTGTAGGTTGCACCAACATACTGAAAAATTATGATGAATTTCTCACCTATATTTTATGTATGTATGATTATGCATGTTGACAAATGTCAAGTTACCTCTGACAATATTATTCCACAGATGCTGAATGGCCTTATAGTGTTGGGTATTATCAAAAAGCTGTTAAAGGAAATTTTTGCTGGTCAGTCCTAGAGGCCATTTTGAAAGCACCTTAAGACAGGGATAATGCGCCCAACGGACAACAGGGATCATAATTCATCAGACATGCATTACTGGCCATTGCTAGTGAACATTATAATGAATCTTTGCGTTAGTCACAACGCTGCCATCAATCAAAAGAAACACAATCCCACACTCCCACTATGCCTCTCGCTCCCTGTGTCTCATCTGCTCCCTCTTTCATGGCCCTAAAAACATCTAATAACAGAAGAGTGCGGGAGCTCTGGTGGGGAGTTGTCACACCTGCTGCCCAGTGCACGAGCAGACGCAGCTCTTTTCAAACACGCCTCACCAGTCCAATCCCAGGAGGAAGGAGCCCATCTCCTGCAGTGGCATTGAGGGATGTCCTCTGCGTGTGTCTCTCTCTATCTCTGAACAATCCTCTCTCTGTGGACAGACCTATCTGCACTCCACGTATCAGAATAACATTTTGACGTACTCTGTTTTTTGTTTTGTTTCAGGCCTGCTATTAGAACAGTTTTTGTCAGTGTTTGCAGCTAATATGGTTTTATTAGGAAGTATGACAACATTTTATTGAGTATTTTGAAGTCAATAATCAAATAATACCACCCTTGTTTGAAATAAAAATTTAATTAGGATAAAAGAAATAAACAGAATAAAACAAGCTTCCATGTGGTAAATCTCCAATTTATTAGCGGTCAACAATAGTGTCATTAAAAGTTGTTGTTTTGCAGAGTGAATGGAGAGCAGCAGTAGCCAAACTACTTGATGGCATTGGTTAATGGTTGATTAATTGATAAATGTGTTTATAAATGCTTATAATAGTGCAGCAAAAAGCAAAGTCCCATCTGAGAGCATGCTCATTTTACAGCCCTTATTGCAGCACTCTTCAAAACTAGAAAGCCTCCGGAATAATTGCTGCATGCGTCACTTCATGCTCGTAATTTTAGAAACAACTCCCCCATCCCCCGTGCCTGCTAATGCACGTCCACAAATGGCAGAACCCTGTCAAACCAACCCCCTTAAAGACAAAACAGGGTCCCTATTTTCTGTGACTGCAGGCTGGCTTTAGGTCATTGTGTCCACTAATATATCAAAGAACAGCTGTCCAAAGGGTCTGTGATGACCAATCACCCCTTCCATCTGTCTCCCTCGCCCAATCTCTGTTCTATCTCCCCCTCCTCAGTTCTATCTTGTGCTTGAAACCTCCTTCTTTCCCCAGATCCCCCGCCCCCCCCTTATTTTGCATTACCTCCTTTCTGTCCATATCCCTTGGCCACTCTGTGCTCCCAGCTTATACTCTCAGCACATGGACAGCTCTGGGATTTTTTTTTCTGTTAGTACCCACACAAACAAGAGGAAACTCTATATATAAACAGCAACACAGTGCATTTTATGATAACAGCACTATAAACACCTAATGGCTTAACGATTAAAGTGTGTTTTTTCTTAAGCATGCTCATTTACTAATTAGCTGTGCCGGTGTGAAAGAAGTTGTGTCTCACTGTCCAGCTCTGAATTGTGCTGCCTCAGGAATCTAGTGAAGTGTTGCCATCCAAATGTTCCTTACCACCTTGCATCTTAATTGGGCCCTTAACAGGAGCGGAGTTCTCCTTAATGAGCTGATGAACCCTCAGAGAGACAGAGCACAGGGCCAGTAGACTCACATGGCCCTGAGTCCCTAACCTTCTTTTCTTGTGGCTACATGCAAACATACACACATACACACAACCACACACACTGGGGGCTAATTAGAGCCCATTCACACCCTACACTAATGATCCGAGCTCTTATTCACACACACTTCAGCAGGCTGTGTACTTAAGGGCCTCACAGGCCCCTCCAATGCAGCACTCATACCAATGTGCCTACAATGGACGCTGACGCAGCCCTCCAACCGGCTCCTACAGAGGCTAAGATGAGATCTACTGTTTTTTCTATACAAACTACTTCATGACTTAGCCGAGTCATTCACAAAGACACTTGTACAAAGCATAAAAACAGAGCCAGGCGGAGAAAGGAGAGGGAGAGGGGTCAGTCAGAGGAGAGCTATAAAAACTGCCAGATCTAAACTCCTGTGTGTGGTTGCTCTGTGTGTGTGTGTGTGTGTGTGTGTGTGTGTGTGTGTGCGAGTGTGTGTTGTTATAAAAGAAAAGGTATCGCTACACCAGCGGGGCCCTAGCAACAAGAGTTAGGGCACTCCTGGGTTGGCGGCCTGGGACTGATTTAAGAGTGTGTTTGAAGTGCAGATTACAGATTCTTTGCACCAAATCCCTCCAGGAGTATCCATGGCCCCTGGAATCTCTCTCAGATTTCTTCTCAGGTCCTGGTGTAGCTACTTGCCCCAGCTTGAAGTACTCTGGACCGGCCGGAGACAAGGGCTGAGGCCGGACACGCCAGGGTAGAAAGAGACACACACTGGCTGAATGTAGGATCTGTAATAGCAGTTCTGATAACAAAGAGTAGTGTGTTTGTGGGTATACCTGCCCTAACCGTGTGCATTAATACAATGAGAGAATCTATGTGCAGGGACAGAAATGCCTACAGCAGGAGTTAGAAGTAGCATTGGAAAGCGGGAATGCTCCGAATTCCCACAAGGGGATTCCAACATGGAGGTGAGAGTCTTCGCATCTCCTGCACATATTCAAAGTTCCTCACAGTCTGACTTTTGCGCCGTAGAACCATGACCACAGTCTTTAAGTAAAGGCCAGTGAGCTGCAGTGTCATTAGTGAGCACAGCAGTGTGTTTGTGTGTCACTGGTCTGAGAGTAAACAATGTGACTACCTAACACTGCTGTGTGCGCTCATACGTTCCTACTGTCCACATACAAGCACACTGACAAGCTGTTCTGAAACAATCTCACCGCTGCAGAAACTCAGCTGAACAGAGCTACACTGTACATGAAGAACATGAAGCTTCTGGACAGAGCAGATGAAAACCAGCAGTACGCATCCTGATCGTAAAAGCAAATCTCACACACACAAAGGCAAGTACTTAGTGTACTGGAAGATTCCCATGAAGGACCAGCAGTGTGCCGACTCTAAAGGCATGCTAATTATTCCACCAGCAGTTTGTGACATTCTTGGATGTGTTGTCTACTTTAGCAGCAGGAACAGTGTATTCAGTCAGTGTGGACTAGCTGGGTGCAGGGAGCTGATGGAAAAACCTCTTAAACTGACTTTGATGGGAAGCAGAGTGCTTGTTCTTGCAAATGAACTGTCCATCAGTTTTATTTGAGCAATCAGCCTAATTAGATTTACAGCTATAAACATCTTTTAATGGGAAAATAAAAACATAGCTGGAAGAAACAGGCTTTAAATCAACATCATCAGGAACCTCTTGTGAGAGGCCATGTTTTAAAACAACACACAAGATCACACTACTTATTGGCAACAAATTTGTAATTCTATCATTTCATTTCATGGGCAGTCGAATAATGCACTAGAGCACTGCCTATTTTATGAGGGAATTTTGAAAAAGCAAACAAAGTGTCATGGTTACTGTCAAACATCGGCTCATGATGCTGTTTTGTCCAGTATGATTTCTCATATCCACACACTTGCCTTACACAGGCTCTGCAGTAAAAAAAAGTTGGTTGCTAAGAAAACTAATTGAACGTTTTTAGCACCCATTATGAACTTATACTTTTTAAATTAAGCATTCTGTTTGATTTCTCCCTCTTTTCTTGTAACTGTCATGCCAATAATGCTCCTTTGATGTGAGTTAAAGAGCTGGGGAAAAGGGGCTCTTGAGGCAGAGGCCACAGAGGCAGCCCCATGCTGGCTGGAAAACAATGCTGTTTTGGAGAGCCAGAGCACTGGACTCAAATGAAACCTGGTGGGAGGGTGCAAAAGGGGGGAGGCCAAAAATGGACATGCCAGTTATTAGGTCAGCATTGAAGGGAGAAAAGAGAGAAAGGGGGAAAAGGGGGGAGAGCAGGGGCAGTGTGTTTGGTGGTACATCCTGAGCTGTATGGGTAAAAGGACACTGGCAGAACCGAGGGGTTCATTCTGCTTAAACCATCAGCCCTTCAACCTCCCTCTGTCCCGCTTCCTTTCCCCATTGGTGTCTTCCGCCTGGTGATGAAACATTCATACAGGGTCGGTGCCCGGGGTTTAGCATTTCCAAAGTGCACGTCAACAAAAAAGTCAGGCTTCTGCAATGAGGTTTGGACATTTTCACAGTTACCTTTGCATTCTTCCTTTTGTTTGCGAACTACAGAACACAGTGTACACTCACGCTAATTTTTGCAGTGGGGGTCATTGATTCAGGCAAAGTCCAACTAGGTCAAGTGGGGCTGTTTGGTGTGACATGCAGTAAGGTAGAGAGAAAGAAGGATGCAGTGTACTCACTATAGGGGACAATAGGACTCAGCATTCTGTGGAGCTGGTCTCAGTATGGAGGGATGCTGTTGTATGAATGCCAGCTAAGGTTAGCGTCCGTCCGGCTGTTGTCCATCACTAGCAGGAGCTCGCACTGACAACAGAACAGCCCTGAGAGAGAGAGAGAGAGAGAGAGAGAGAGAGAGAGAGAGACGCAGTTATAGGCTGCTGCACAATGTCTGGACAAACACTCACATGTCAACCAACCCTTTTACACACCCTCAAACGGCAACACAAACCCAAACACACACGCAGACCAGGATTTACCTGGAGTATGATAGAATTACTGACCAACCTGAGAACCCTATCAGTTTAACACATACAGTCACAACAGTCTCACACACACACACACACACACACACACACACACACAAACACATGCACACAGTCTGCCAAATTGACACACACAAGGGTATTCATTATAGGCAGGCATTAAGCTGATTGAGAAGCTGTGTTCAGCCTCTAAAGAGAGCTTTCTAAATCTGCCTCACAAAAAGACTCATGCATACCATTGCTCTGTGCACTGGGGCATAAAGACTGCATTCTTAGGAGACCTCTCACTTTAGGAGCTGCATAAGGAAAATTCAGAGGAAAAAAGTTCACTGTACTGACATTTTACTTTTTAAGTTCTCTAATATAAAATTGAAATTGAATTGAAATTGAAAATTGCACACAACAGCCATTTAGGTTCTTTCTCAATGCTCTGGAAACCAAAGTAAATCTTTCATCCACGTTGGTGCTAAATTAGTTGCTTCAGAAAATATAGTGTAAAAACAACAGAGATGTCCGAAATCACCTTCCAGTTTTTAAAATATGTGGGGGAAAAATTAGCAACAAATAAACATGTTTCCCTAAATATACAGTCCATCTATAACAAAATGTGAAGCTACTGTAGCTATTGAATAAACTTAACAGTATTTAACAGTAGTGAAGCTACATTATGTCATTTACTGCGTTTGCATATTACACAATTTATCTTTCTTAGTATATATACAAACAAATAAGTTGGTAACCAATTTACACAATGAATCATATACCATTTCATACAAAAGCAAAATTACACAAGGACCACACAGCCGTGCCTGGACCCCAACAGGCTTTCCGTACAACACTGCCTCCAACTACAACCCCTTTTGCTCTGACAGTCAACTTTTAACACCAGACGCGGAGACAAGTCAAACAGCGGGGAGAGCAGCGTGCTATGACAGCAGATCAACACAGAGATGCAGAGAAGACAGGCAGCCTTACCTATTCATGCCTGCATGTCCTCCATCAGATCTGAAAGTGCTACAATAATCCCTGGAGCAGACCAGACTGTGTGTGCACTGCTATGCTTTCTTTTCCACATATGGGGCACAACTCCACTCTCTCTCTCTCTCTCTCTCTCTCCCTCCCTCCCTCCCTCTGCCTCTCTCTCTCTCTCTCTCTCTCTTTCTCTCTCAAGCCAGTGACAACAGAGTAAGCACTGAGCTCCCCTCCCCCTATAGATATCCCATCCCCCTCTCCCTCCCCTCTTTCTCTCTTTATGCTACAAGTATTTAAGTAAGGAGAGAGAGAGAGAGAGAGAGAGTGAAAGAGAGAGAATGAGGGGAAGGCGGCAGAGAGGGTGGAGGACTGACCAATCATGCTCAGGAGGAAAGAGAGGGTGATCATACTGAAGCTTGGACACAGAAGATAGTGGAGAGAGAGAGAGCTTTTGGTTGGAGGGAAATAACCAGGGTAAGTTTGGTTTGCCCTAGGAGGATTAAGAGAGAGCTGAAGAAACAATGATGACATTGTGGTGAAAACACAACAAGGAACAATCTCTTGTCTATTTCTTCTCTGACTGACTCAAACAGATTGTGATCAAGTTACTTGTAAAAAATATAATAATGTACTCCTTACTTATTAAAAAGTACACTACTTAAGTACTTACTTAGTAATTTAACGGCAAAAAAACAGTTACATTAGTTTTTTGTAGCTCAGCTTGGCCCCTTCGAAGAAGCTTTTCAACAAAAACTGCCACACTCACACGTCAGAACAGCTGTATGTAAATCATTTAGAAAACAAGACAATGTGATTTAGCAAGCAGCTATTTTACAGAGGTATTTACTGATTAACAACCAGCTGAACCCCTCGTGAAAGGTCCTAAGTCACTAGCACTCCAGAAGTCCTGTAGCCCTGATCCAGGATCGCCATACTACGTATCACAATCTAGGGGGGTCTTCACCCAGAATCCAGACATCTGAGTCAGTCAGCAGCTCATAAAATTCATAACAAGAAGGATGTTTAAATACAAACTTAACAAGGGTAGGTAATCTTCTTTACAACTTGTAAATTAAAAAAAAAAAAAAAAAACATCAGATGGGTGCAACGTAACAGCATGGCATGATTTAGTTTAATCATGAAACAATTCAATTAAAGTCATAACAAACCATGGAAGCACATACTCAGTGCTGCCACTGACGGCGGGAAGACAAAGACAACCTCTTTTTTAAATTACTGCAGATGCGCAGCACCCCAGTCAACTAGCAAGGACATCATTCTGTAGGCTTACCAGTGGTAATCAAGTCAATTTAGAAGAAAAAACATGCAAACAAGACAACCTTGGAGTGGGAAGCTAACCACATCCATTCACCAGTATGTCCAATGAATGCACTTCAGTGAAAATGATCAACCTCCAATCCAACTCCTGGTAAAACAGCAAGCAAGTCCATCCCCAAATCGTAAATGGAACACTACTGGGATTAGTGACTGGTGAGAAAATAATTTTGAGTTCTTATCCCTTATACTTCTTATTGTTAAAAAAGTAACCATATTAGTGTAACACTGATTATGACAATCACAAATATCATCCAAATAAATCAGGGACAATTCAGTCCTTTTATCTTTTAAGCTGAGTATGTTATGTTCTGTTCTTTATTTATAACTCTGTTTACTGTTTCATGCCATAGTCCGTGTTTGCTCCCTTGTCTTGTCTAGTTGTAGTTCCTGTCTTGTGTCGTCCTGTGAGTGTCTGTTCTGGTTCCTGTTTTATTTTGAAGGTCTGGGTTTTCTGTTTTGTTGTGTCTAGTTTTTCTTTCCTGTATCACGCTTGTGATTACCTGACGTTTTCAACCTGTTTCCCAGCCCTTGTGTCACCTGCCTGTTGTTACCCAATTTATTTAGTCTTTGTGTTACCTTTGTCCTTTGTCAGATCATTGTAGTGTTTTTGGTGGGTTTGTTTGTCTCTGGTTCCTGTCGTTGTGCTCTGCGTTTTTTCTGTTCTTTCTCGTTTAGACGTTTTTGTATTTTTTCCTTGTGTCATTTGTTTTTGCTATTTGGATCCCTGTGTTGTCTTGGACTCTTTGTTAAATAAATCCTCGTATTCGACTCTCTCCTGCCAGCCTGCCTATCTCTGCTTTTGGGTCCTCATATTCCCCAGGAACTCTAACAGAGTAGGTGTGTGGCATTCACAGCAACCCTTTTCAAAGAGAACAAAATCCAAAAGCTAAACAAGCAATAGTTGTAGTACCCACTACAATAAATAGTGTTACATATATTTGATGTGTTTATGATCCAATATTTATGTCACCCAGAAATGTTTCTAAGCTCCATCTATCTCATGGTCAGGTGATGTTCCAGTTTCATTTACTCACTCTTCACACACAGCTGTCAGGCTGTTTTTAGCGCCACACTGAGGGCCACATGGTCAAGTCATCTCCTCCTGTTACACAGAGCCAGTACCAGTCAAGATGCCATGTTGCACAAGCTACAGGACACCAAACACACACACACACACACACACACACAAACACACACTGTAATAGGTTTTAATCTACAGTTAACAATAGGAATAATCCTGTGAGCAGTGCTCACCATTTAATTGCTTTTCTTTGCCTGTGATTTTAGCTGTTTTCATTGTAAATCGACATTATAGGCATTAAGAGCTATAGTCAAAATGCCAACACTAGGACTGATCCTGATCCTGATCGGTTAATTTTCATAATATGGGTTATCGTTATAGCCCAAAACGGTTAACATTATACACATTTCTAGGAACATATTTCTAAAAAAGAAGTCAAGTACATAATGTAAGCAATTTAAAGCGGTTTGGTATACTGTATAGTTTCATATAAAACCTCATGTTAGCCAACTTGTATAAAACATAAAATGAAAGCAAACTGTAAAATTATCACCCAAACTGTCCATTATAAACACCATCAGTTTGCTGACCAACTTTCTGGTTCTACTTTGTTGGTAGGCCTTGGCGTATTGCACATCCAAACAATTGTACTGCACAGTTTCCTGTGCAATGTTGGCTTGTTTTCAACTTCTTTGATCATCAGACTGCTCGTGTTTTTTGATTATCAGACTCAATGTCATGGTGTTCCCGAATACTAGAGAGTATGATGTTTTAACCGTGAAGTGATGGCCAAAATTAGAAAAAATAAAAGCCAAATTGTAATGAACCATAATTATTCTTTAAACACACAGCCTCTGAAAAGGCTAAGACACGTGGGTTGAGCTATTTTAGTAGATGCCCAAGTGGTCAGTGACATGGCTAAAATTGGAATGTAGGGCAATAAAACCATTGAAGGAAACGCTGCAACTCATTAGAGTGGTTACAAAACTTAACACACCCAGTGAGTCCCAGTTCAGGGCCACAATTAGACTCCTTAATGTTTCCCTAATATGGGATCCTCAATAGATTTGCTAATGGTGTCTCTGTGGGGGGTTAGGTGAGGGTACGGTTGAGTTAGGATGTTGAAAGCAGACAACTCTGGCGCTTTCTCTATCACTCTATTGCCTTATTAGTGCTGAGGCAGCAGTGTGTGGACACAGGCAGCCTGCTGAGCCCAGCATTACTGAAGCACAAAGACTTCAGGGCCCCAGGACACGAGACAAGCCAAAAACTGAGAAAAAATAAGAGTTTGAATGAGACAGAGACGGAACAGGTACTCCTGCACAGACTAGTTCCCAAGTTACAGGAGTGATTGTAACAGGTGTCAGCCTTAAAGATCCCGCCCCCTTCTCTGATATGCATTAAGATATTTCTGCACACTTGTGACAGCTCAGGCTCCCCAAACGATCAGAGGACAATCAGTCCAGTGGACAATGTGGGACATGGCTTACTGTCAGGGCTGGGAGGCTGCGTAGGTGCCTGGTGGTTGGAGGTTAATGGAGAGATATGAGAGGTAGACAAAAGAGCCATGGCAGGCTGAAAATGACTCCTGAATGGACAAAGGGTACAGGTCAACACGCTAGCGTTTGACCTCACACTCCATGGCACGTCAACTCAACACCTCCATTCAGCAGGTTGTTCCTGCAACGATGAACTATGTTGGCAGATCAGCTAGTTTTATCAAGCTAAACTGATGAATCAGGCTTATATTTAATTAAGTTAAATGAAAATCTGCATGCAGCCCAGCCCCACAGGGTGATTAGCTAAGCAAAATATAATGCTTAATGGCTTTATAGACATAGTTCCTCATCTTAGAAGGAGGGAGTCAAAGTTGTAGATCCTAATGAAAATACAGTAGAATCAACCTCATGCACACCTTTATAACTAACATCATAAAACTGGTAAAGTTCAGAGTGCTAGGCCATGTGTGTAAGGACAGTGATGGTGTATTCTAGCTGTCATATGCACAGTGTGGTTGTATAAATTGGAATATAAATATAAATAGGAGGGGTGTGAGGGCTGTCAGTTTGAAAACATATTTGCCAATCAGCTGTCAGTATTTCAGCAAGTTGTATAAACAGCTGAAGCTAAGTGTTGATTACCTAGTCAGATTTTTGACTACTGACATGAAGTCTGAGCCACAGTGTTGTATCCCATGTTCAAAAGCTGCCTATTTTACCAGAAAAGGGTCCTTTATACTGTCATTATTACCTATAAAGTGTCAGTGTGACACAGTTGCTAAAAAACGTTTAAAACCACTCAGAAATGTCTGTAAATTCCAGAAAGAACAAGAGAATTCATGGATTATCAGTCAAAAAGGAATTATTTGTCTTGTGAACATACATAAAAACGAATGCACCTGTGTTATTTAAAAGTCCATAGTTGACATTGTAGATCATTTGGTTGGTAACCACCAGGTTGGAGCCTCGGGGTTCTGGGGACCAGCTGTGAAAAGCTAGAGTATATGAACTAAGTTGACCAGACCTCAGGTATGAGACTTAAGGTTGGACCTCAGGAGACTAATTGTTCCCAGGAGTGTGTAGACTGGTTAGACCAAACACTACTTCAGGGAAACTAAACATTTAAATTCTAACAAGTAGGCCTGTGAGCAGGAAAAGATGGCAAACCAATTTTGTACACTTTGTTTTTCAAAACACACATTACATGTGATATACTGTATCCCCCTCCTGTGATAGCATTTACAAGCTAAATAAAGCATGAGTGTTTGAAGAAACAATCAGACGTTAGCAACTGACCTGAAAGTTTACACACTTTACTTAAACTGTGTAAGGATTGTTCATGCCTTAACCTATCCACAAACAATCAACAAATGTGTGTGTGTTGGTTTTCATAATCAGTTCCAGGCTCTCAAGGTTGGCCGATATCATTTTATTAGCTGACAGGCGAGTGCCAGGACTTTGGCTGAGATTAGGGCAGAGTAAGAAACTTTACCCCGGCCCCAGTTGCCCTGAAGAGGGCTGGCCAAGCAGGGGAGGAAGGGACAATGTGTGTGTGTGTGTGTGTGTGTGTGTGTGTGTGTGGGGGGGGGGATTATTAGTGGGAGGTTCAGCTGTTTATTATTCCAATTCTATCTCTAACAGCTGAAAATTGGAGAATTAGGTGGTGGCCCTGAGCAACCTGGGGATCAATGCAGAGGGGTTAAACCCTGTGGCACGGCTCCACACACTCACAGCGCTCACAGATACTGACGCAGCATATACACACACACACCACAGAGGTCATTCACAAAACTTAACAGACACATCAGATTTACCGCTCTGAAGTGATAAGACACTCACAGACTTCACAGGCCGATGGATAGCTTCGCACTTCGAAAAAGCCCTCAAACACAAACTAAAGTCTCTTCATTCTGTATATGTAGCATATACAGAGAAACTCTTTCCTTCACGCTGCCGATCATGACATGTCCAGAGAGGAATCACAGACCCAACCCAGCCGAACAAATGCTTTTAACACGCTGGAACACAATCCAAGTCTCGCAATACACATGGACTTTCTCTATCACATACATCGTTGGCATGAGCCTGTAGTGTCAGGGGGTCTCTGGTCACGTCCATGCATGCTGCTAATCTGGAGAGGGACACGAGACACTGGGAACTGTGAAACCTGAACTTTTCACGCCATGTAGGCATGTAGTCTGAGGGCATGGAAACAGGTATTTGGACATATGGAGGTTTAGAAGTTGAATTTCGACTTGAAATGAGATTCTATCTGTATCAAATTACAGTTTTTGTAGGTATTTTGTGTTGTTTTAGTGTCTTAGCTTTGTTTTCTCTGCTGAGGAAGTAGGTAGGCTAACCGACAGACAAACTAGGGAAGATAAAGGGGAGAAGGTGCTGACAAGACTGAATCCTTACGCAGTTGAACATTAACTCCAGATGTGGAGATTTTCACATAAGTGCTGTGGATCAGTCCTAGTGTTGGCATTTGGACTATAGCTCTTAATGCCTCTCATGTCGATTTACAATGAAAACAGCTAAAATCACAGGCAAAGAAAAGCAATTAAATAGTGAGCACTGCTTGCAGGATTATTCCTATTGTTAACTGTAGATTAAAACCTATTACAGTGTGTGTGTGTGTGTGTGTGTGTGTGTGTGTGTGTGTGTGTGTGTGTGTGTGTGTGTGTGTGTGTGTGTGTGTGTGTGTGTGTGTGTGTGTGTGTGTGTGTGTGCGTGCATTCATGCGTGTGTGTATGCATTATTTTAGTCTGCCAACTTTAAGCTGTAATCCAAGACATTCAGCAGATCCACTATCTGCAGGACCCAAGACTAGTTACTATCAATATGACAAAGGTGGTTTAACCTCAGAGTTCCCCTTATTTAGTTCTGGCCACTGAACTTTGTGTGTGCACACTCGTGTGAGGCATAACTGCCATTTTCCCCTTGAATCTACAGAAGCATGCTCTTAATCAAATAAAAAACACTGATATATCTAATGACATATACTAGAGACACACTCCTCTTTATGCTCTACAAATGAGGGCAGGCTGATTAAAAATGATAACTGATGCAAAACAGAACCTTGCTTACTAAGACAAGTTGTAACCTGATGCTACAAGTGACTGACATTCATTTGCAAATATGCTTACTTAATGAAGATGATTCCCTTAAATAATGGCATGCATGTATTCACTGTGAATAGGTCAACTGCAAATTGCATGAATGTATTCATTATTTTAAATATCTTTCAATGGATTCCCTTTTTTGGCATAAGGCTAAACAATGACTTACAGGGCACACTGTGTACTTTTATCCTACTCAGCTGTTTGAAATAAACTTTATCCTTGGAGTTTTTTAATAGTCACAGAAGTGCAAAAGGCACAGAAGGTACAAAGGCAAGCTGGTACTAAAAACTGAAAAAGATCCAAACAGACTGGCTTTAAAAATGGGTTGCTTAAAATGTTAACACAGTTATGTGTCAATTATCACAAGTAAGAACATCTCAAGTTAACTGAGAAAGGACAGGAGGACAATGGTCAAATTACCTCAATCTGGAATGTTTGTTGAATCAGATGGGATGAATCAGGTAACGTGTAACCAGTCCAATTTTCTTGCATTTTGTAATGACTGATGCCGAATGGTTCTGTCATACATTTTCAGCTAAAATTTGGTGGACTGAGCCTCAATCTCTGGAAAAGGAATTAGTTTCCCCTTATGTGATTGTCACAGACTCCAATAGCTCTTGTTGGTCTATTGGTTCTTCTATTTTCTCCTCCATCAACAGGATTGATAGGGAGCTAATGGCTATTCTCTACTTCTTATTAAACCTTTTCTACAGGGTCTAACTCGTGCCCAGTGTTCAGGGAAACAGGGGCAACCGAGCAGGGCAGGGCTCACCGGGGAGTCCTTTCTAAAGTGTCCAGCCTCTTGGAGAAAACCTGGACAAAGCAGGAGCCTGGTGAAAGCTGCCTGTTGTCCACCTAATCCTAGCAATGGCCCAGTCTCCATTGACAACGTAAACCTGAACAATGGTCTCTTTCAAGAGTCGTTCCCTTCACTGACACACTGACGTAGCAACAACAAGAAGACACTTAAGGAATGGAAAACCTTGTCCATAATCACACATGTGCTTTCTTCACAAATGGTACAGGAAGAAAAGTGCATCTGTAAATAACTGTCTAAAATAAATAGAAATAGAAATGTGAAGCCGCTGGCACATAAGATCAGTCTTCCATACCTTTACTGATGAATGCAATAAACAGAAAGCTGGGATAGCCAGTTGCACCAGAGCAAAGGGTGAAATAGGCTTCATCGTGAGGTCTGGTATAAAATGATTTCTCTTCTTCGAGATCAGCTATTCTCGCCCTTGTTTTTTCCTTTCCTTTCAGCACATTTGCTGACCAACAGAAAAGGAAGATGAATGCTTCCATTTTAGATGCCGAGGCCCCCTTCTCGCATCTTCTTCGATCCAGATTTCACATTAAACTTGTAATAGCATACGACCCTGCAAGGCAGGATTGTCATTCAGGTGGCCCATGTTATATGAATGAGATTTGGTGAAATGCCAATATTTATGCACATACATTCACAGTCCCAGCCTTTCTCATCATTGAATCTTCTTTACTATTAAATGGATGAGCAGGTGTCATTTGACAGATCAAATTATACCGAGGAATACACAAACACGCACATGCACCAAAGCTAAATCCACTATAAACACAAAATGTACAACCACACCACACTGTCCATACACTGGTTAGCCTGTAATAAGCCTTTCCCCACTGCTTTATACAGCACTATACAGTCAGCTGACTGTCCAGCTACAGCTACAGTTGTTGGGAAGGTCATCTGTCAGAGAATGAACTAGGCTGTGGCCATTTGGCATCCCCAGGAGGTCTGCAGAGAGAGGAGGGACGTCTCTGAAGGACACTTTCCCTCCTCTCCTGTGCTCTAATTCAATTGTTCTGACAGGGTAGCGATGTCTCAGTGTCTGCCAGCCCAGTAATCTCTGTGTAATTGAGTTCCCAATCAGCCATCCATCAATAATGCATCTGGTTCCATGAGGGTAGAGTCGACCAAACTGCTCCGGCCCGCCGCAGGAAGGAAGGAGACAAGATTCTGGTCCGACTGGCCAGAAAGATCTATTACTTCCTGGAGATCACTCACCAGACTCTGTGGCTTGTATCAGTCCTAAACACAAGCTACTTTTGAAACGGTAGTATTGTAAAATTTAGCACAAGTTCACTTGAGAAGACTGACCATCTTCATGCTTACTCTAATTATTTTGTTACTCTATTTTAGTTTCCCTCTCTCCTTCTCTCTGTTTTTCCTCGCTTCCAACTCGATCAGCTGACTGAGTGCATCACTCTTTCAGTTAAATCAATCAGATTCTGCCACACCCTCTGTGAACCAATTATGTTGTGGCTGCCAAAGTCAGCTATCATTTCCATGTCGGATTAATGCAAACCTCCTCTAGGCCTTCACCTCCAATGTTCGTCACAACCAGTCTTCCAAGTTAGTCTTCCAGGGACCTCATCATAAATCCTGCTCCACACATTACCCATCCAGATTTTCAGCCCTCTTCACCCCTTCACCACCACTACTGTTTAGACTCCATTGGGAAGATGATCCTTTACGACTCACGGCATCACTTCCCCCTTAAATTATGATGTCACGATGAGATGTAAAGACTCCTCATTTTTTTCAGCTTTCCTAGTGCCAATTAATTAATTATATTACTCTTTAAGCATCTCTTTTATATACATAAGTCTCCCCTGACTGAAATGTTACATCAGACAGTATAATTGCAGTGGGTAGTTTGCAGACCTGAAAACAACTTCTGTTCAAGACAACATAGAGATGTTCAGAAATCAGCTCATGCATCGATTTCACAAACATTACAATACAATGATTCAGCACCAATGGCAATGATAGAAAAATTAGTATGAAGCACTTTTATGTAGCGCACCTCTTAGACCGCAATCAGACAGCGTGATTGCAGGCAGCAAAACGCGAGGCACACTGCACTGCCTTTCTTGTTAAAGATGCCCACATCATAGCATTTGCCTATCTTTGTTTTATTTTATTTTATTAGTTTATTTATCTGGGACAATACAAAGAGGCGTTGTTACATCTAAAGTGCACCTGATGAAATGTATGTGGGACTTCTAGCCATAGGCTAATTTGCAGTCATGTCCCTTGTTATTCTTGCTAGGCAACCCTCAAATCACCTGTCCTCAACCAACTGTTACTTTACTCTGGAGACAAATGACGTTGGAGACTTTGGGTGTAGCTTTCTCAAAACACATTATGTCCATAAAGACACACACAGGTTCAAAGTCTACCTACCTACTCACTTTTCTGGTGCATGCCAACCCATCAATTAGTGACTAAGACCATGGTCCTCCCAGGTTAAACTGGACAGCTGTCTGAATGATTTTCAATTATACAGTCATGAAGCCCCCGACAGCTCACTGGCTCCTACCTCCCCCTCTTGTCTTGCAGGATCATTTATAGTACCTAACGCCTCACATAGATAATTATGTATCACCACCTTCACAATTTTATCTCCATTTTCAATTTCTAATCTTGGAGCACCTGGGATCTTCTTGTAAAGCCTCAGTTCGCCCCTGCCCTTGCGTTGTAAACTGCTTCTGATGAAACATTTTAAGAGAGAAATCTCTTTCTAGTAGTGATGACTCTGTGTTATTTTCTATCTCTCTTTTGATAGATATATAATATTTAGTTTCATAAAAGACAGCAACCCTTTTAATATAGTTTAAATATCAGTTATTCTTGTTTAGGAAAAACTATTCTTTTATGAAATCACAAATACTTTGTGATCATATGCAGCTCCCCACATCTTGGTTACATCATCCTCCCATGATCACTGTTGTGCTGTCCTTTTACCCTTGGGTCTGCCAGATTAATGGCTCATTTAAGTCCCCATTACATTACATTAGCCCTTTCAGCCACCGCACACTGTACACTCCCCGGCATATAAATCACATCATGAAAATATGAATCAATCTCAATAAGTGAGTGCACATAATCTGTTTGATGTTAAATACTATGACAAAGGTTTATACTCAGAGCAGTAAATTACTGTCACTCACAGGAACAGACCGACTCTAATAGCTCTGGAGCTACTGAAGCTATTAGTTTATCATAGCAACGGGGCTGTAAGCTGTGGGAGGGAGAATATTATTGGGTGTTACTGCTACCAGATTTTACAACCAGAAAGCCAAGTATGTCAGTGTGAGAGCGTATTACACTAGTCAGTGGTATGAACCGGTTGGCTGGCTTGGCCAAAAGTCACAAAATGCCACAAAACCATGCTGATCGCCCAGGCAATTTTAGAAAGTGTGTCTTTAAAAGAATTCTGTAAATTGCAGGCATTGAAAAGGCGTAAGTGTGGGTAACACCACACACCAACACACAAAACAACACCTTCCCACCTGGAGGTTAATTCAATCCCAGCGCATTCCATTTTGAGCGTGCTGTCAGGCTCAGGTCTGCAGTGTGACATTGTGAGGGAGAGGTAATTACATTTTGGTCCAGTCCAGCAACTCAGCGTCTATTCAGAAGGTGCTGTCAGTGCCCTCCTCTTATAGACCACAGTCACTAGAAAAATGTCCAGCTTTGGACACACTGCTGTGGACAAACAGCTTCACTGACTGTACCCCTATACTTTACAGTACAGAGAAGAGGGACTTTATCAGCACACTTTTCTTTATCAGAATTTTGTCAACTAACTGACATTGTTATTTTTTACGGTAGATTTCAAGTGCTTAACGTGCTACTTCAGGTAATTAACAATTGGAAAATAAAAAAATACTAAGCTCTAAGCTTCATCTTACGAAACACAAATTAACAATTACATTACAATCATTCAAACTTAATTTTAACCTATTCTCTGCTACGTTAAAAAATCCGAAATTAATGCCATCAGTCAAGTTGCTTCCCATTTGTTCTGACCCATATGTCAGAACAAATGAGGGAACATACACAACACTTTTTAACTGTCCTCCTTGCACACTGTATTAATATTTTACAAATAAATGCAACTGGGCTATTAGTCAAGGGATGTGGACTTTGCGGTGGAAATGAAACACACCCAACCATTTTTTTAGTTCCTCTACAGTCAGTTTGAGCACCTGAACACACTTTGTGATAGATTTAAAGCTTTGCTGATGCTCTCAGTTCATGTGTGGTCATGTTGTACTTGTCCATTGTGTACTATTGATCAGGCCCTGGTGAAACTTGTGACTAAAGCTTAGTCCTATCCCAGCAGAATAAATCACAGTATTGACCCTGTGGTTATCAATAAAGGTAATGACAAACATCTGGCCCCACCTTTAATGGAATCGACAGTCTTTCTGGCAGCAGCCCAGCATTGGCCACACATAGATTGCCTTGATCTTTCCGGTGGGAACTCACTCTTAGTATGCAAATGAGAGGAGAAATGCAATCGCCATCTAAAGCTAAGCAGTGCTGCTATTGAATTAGAAGCTGAACATTTCCATAAACACCAAAGGAAAAAACTTAAAATGTCTGCTGACAATAAACCTGTTTAGACTGACTAAGATGTATTCTGTCAAGGAGCTTTGACACACTGTCTCTATGTCAATGTAGGAATAAGTGAGGAGATCAAATCAATGATTGCTACACTGAGGTCCAGAGGTGCTGAGCTGGACTTATAGAGCAGCTTGCAGAGGCAGCACTCTGTCCTGTGTGTGTCATGGGTGTGCCAGGCCTCAATCTACACTGGATATCTTATTATTAAGGCCAAGAATCGTCTGTGATAATATGCTCTACCTAGTAACTGAAGCTAGCCATGGGTTCAAATGCAAGTGTGGCTATAAGATTATTTGCGCAAAAGAGCCACATTGTCCCTCTAACTTTAGGATTAGGCTGAATCCCATTTCTCCATCTTATCCCTACCCCTTACCCCTTACTCCTAGCCCTTGAAACCAAGTGGTAAGGGCTAGGGGTGAAAACATACCCCTATGAAATGGGACACCACTTGGTTACATCTCCATACAGTATTGATTACAAACTTCCAAGATGCCGTCTGCAAATGTGTCCATGTCGATTGCGTGGGTTTTGACAACAGTGTCATATGCATTTATATATTTATATATTTTTTAGTTATTTCATGTTCACTTTGGTGGTGCAGAGGCAGATGTTATTATCTCTGTAGTACTTAGGTCTGTTTGCAATACAAATGGGTTTACAAGCACATGGTGGGTTGTATAACTGTTTCAGTTATGACTGTTTTGAATCTCATTAATGTTCAGAAAAACATTTTGTTACCAAAAATCTGTCTTTATTGCCCAATAAAATTACACATAACAGGCAAGAAATTACATAAAATATATTATATTACCGAACCATTATCAACTATTACAACCATAACTTACATGTCACACACATAAAAAGGCACTCAAATGTGTAAAACTAAAAAAAGACACACAAGACCAAAAACAAACAAATTAACTACAGCTATTCTGATATTCCAGACCAGTCTGATACCTGTTGGCCAGTAACCCTTCCCTCACATTTCTTTCATCAGTGTCCCGTATCATAACCAACAACAATTTACAAGTGCATGAACAGGAATTAATTCCAAATGATTACAATACAGTACCAATGCAATAATGAAGGAGTACAACATGAACACATGACTTAAGAAACTTCTGCACATTTTCAGCCCAAAAGTTGATCAGCTGTCCTCCTGCCTCCTGTGTCATACAGGACGGTTTGTGTGAAGCATGTATCGGTGTCTGCAAAGCAAGTAGTGTTGTGCACTGATATCAAACAACATTCTTTGCTAAATATTAAAACTGTAGACATGCATTAAGTCCATTCAAGGCAGAGAAATGCGGACCGTAAATCAACTTTAACGATTAGTGATTAGCGTTAGCAAAGCAAGCTAGTGATTTTTTTAAAGTTAATGTGCTTTAGTTTAAAGTTAAATTAAGAACATGGTTGCAATATATGCACAGAACTGTATAGACCACAAAACAAGCCTGTCGTAATTTTTAAATTAATTATTTAAGCCGAAAGTACTTACATTTATGGGTCTCTCTGGTCAATGCGGCAGCCATTGTTGCTTGTTGTAAAAAAGCCCTTGTTTACAAGTAAGCTCGCATCCTTACTTGGTTTGAAGGGGTATACGCCCCTTTGTCTTAGACCTAGTCCTTAAAAAGAGTATTGGAACAGTAGGTATCACGTGAACGCACAAAACCTAGGGGAAGGGGTAAGGGGTAGAGGTGAGATAGAAAAATGAGATTCAGTCTTAGTGTTGCACGATATACCGGACACCAATATAATATTGGCTGATATGGTCAATTTTTGACACATCGGTATTGTTCCTGTCAAAATATGGCCAATGTGAATGTGTATTTGACGTGTAGGCCTAGATTTGAGTGTGTGTACGAATTTAGATCTAATTCTGAACTGTCAAGGTCAGTAATACGCTTAACAGCGTCTACACTGCCAAAGTATGAAATATTATTTAGAAGATGAAGAAGAAGAAGAAGATAAAGATAAAGAAGATGTGAGTGTGGGGGCTGGGATGTTTGTGTTTACACAAACACATACATTTACACGAGATGAAAAAAGCCTTGTTACATGCCTAAGAATTCCCTTGCTCACATACAGGTAGGCCTGGCTATTTTTTCGGACTGATGCAAATTAAATTAAACTCCGGCCAATTTTTACATTAATCTTGATAACTAATACAATTCGAGAGCTGCCAATAGAAGAATAGAACGAGCCGAATTGGTGCTAGCCAATTGGAGCTACTGCAGCTAATGCCCATTGCTCCCAGTTAGCTAAAACGGCAATTATCGGGGCATAATCTAAAGAGTGCATCTCTGCCTCCTTAATAGACACAAAATGTAATTAAAATGTCTGTGCAACATGAACATGGACCTTACATGACAACAACATGCGTTTTCAACTCAGACATTGTTTAAATTCACCCACCCTGTGAGCTGCTATCTGCTGTCTGGGATGAGTGAGTGTGTTCAGCCAGGCTACGGTAATAACCCTCACAAAGCAGTTCCTTGAGTTTATATGTAGCATATTTATCACACATATATCTGGCGTTGGTGAGTAGGAGTCTTTGTTGTTGCGATCGATGTGGTACTTTCATTAGCCAGGCTAGCGGCTCTTCTTCTGCTTTCACCCTGCCCTCTTTGATAGCCGCGGCCGACAACAATCGCAGTAGCTCCATTTTGCTATCACCGATTCGGCTCGTTTGTTTTCTGTCAGCTCCATGCCCGAGCGTGGTTAGTTGAACGTCTCTTCTCCGCCACTTTAAATGTTGTCAATGAAAAGGGGAATAGGATCGGTACAGAGTTAGCAGAAATGCTCTTGTTCTTTAAGCACAACATTTGTCTGCTTCCAAACCCCAGGAAGGCCAAGGGTTAGGCCTAACCCTCAAGTACTTGGCAGTTACAGTACTTAGTTACGGTACTCACAGTTCAGAAGACTGCAAAAGCCAGTGTCTGTTCAGTCTAATTTGTTCTGGCTCCATTTTTACATTTTACTTTTTTCAATACTTTTGGCTTTGGCCATTTAACGCCTACTACTGTACTTTAAAGTTTTAAACTGTTGTTCAATGTTTACAGAACACAGTGACTTGGTCTCAAGTGAGTTTGATGTTTATTGAGAATACTCAGGGTTGGTGAATTGAGAACACACTTGTGTCCTTAAAAAATATATATTTTTATATAAATATTTATTTTTTCTTCTGAAAATCTGACGTCATATTTTGCACACAGGCAAAGGTGCCCAATAACAGTCCTTTCTGAAAATAAATCACAAAAGTAAAAAAGAATGTTTCGTAAAATAGTTTATATTTGATTATCATAAAAATGTGTTTTCTATAAAGAGATATTGACATCTGTCACTGTCACTGCTTAGGATCTATGAGTGGCTGAGAGAAGTGAAAATACGCTTTATTTACATTAAACGCAAATAAATGTCTCTGTTTTCTTATTTTTACACACAACAACGGGGCTACACAGACATTCATCAAATTGAAGGGACGGCAGCAACTGAAAACACAAAGCAGATGGAGTCTGCACCCCAGTTAGCCTTTCACTGCAGATGACTGTAAATGACACAGAATTGCACTCTATCGACAGCAATGGATTTCTAAAGGTACTGCAACAGCAAGTAATTACAGCTCTCCATCACATACAATTTGAAATAACATAATTTCTTTGTAATGGAAATGTAACAACTGATATTTTCCTACCAAGACAAAATGTTAACAACAGTCTGGTGTGCCACACAAAGAGAAAAGTACTTTAATTAGAGAAGTGTTGAATTTATGCAAACCTGAAATGTGCAAGAAACACAGGAACAAAAAAAGAGGGGTTGAATGTCTCAAAATGAAAAATAAATAAATAAAGCAATAACATGCTTCAGTTGTATCTTTTCTGGAGTTATCCAATGAGACAAAAGCTAGTGAAATTTTATCAGCATGTCATTAAATTCAGTCATGTGTCTCCAGATTTTTAGCATCATTTCTTTTGGGTTTCCACTTCATTTAGTGGATGGGCTGGAGCCCAATGAGCGAGTGACTCATAAAGTAGGGAGGCACACACAAAACATGCAGGGGGGGAAACATAAAGGTTTACTAGAGCAATTTCATTATGAGAGGCTTTGGGGCCTTCTGTGTCTGGGATCACCTCACTTACATCTAAGGAGAAGATGCACATTAAACATACAGTACATAAATAAAAGGTATGTTAACAGAACATCTGCAGATAAATACATATCATGAATTTTTCAAAATGCAGTTAATCCTGATAAAAAAGGAGAAAAAACACTGATGAGCTCAGTCTGATTGTAAAGAAAAATAGAATGAACACAGTTGGATTATCCTAAAGTCTAACATGAGGATGCCAAAGATAAACAATGTTTACACTAACTTGTCAAACTGTCAAGTTTACCTCAGAGATGCTGGATAATCTACAAACTATCACATAAAATAGAAATGTTTTTTAAGAAAAAATAATGTAGTTATCTAAACAGAACGACTAATGTTTTGTTTGTTTTACCAGTAAAACCAAATTGTTTTCATCAGAGTAGATAAACAATACCAAACTCTGGGTGAATATTTTTCATCAATTTGTGTGAATTCTTTCATCTACGGTAAGGTGAGGCGGCCCTGAACTTTCCATTTGCAGTAACAATCCTGTTACTGCTGGGATTTGTTCTGCTGGCCATATAAAAGATTAGTCCTCGAGGAGAAAGAATGGACTTGATTAGCTAGACAGCAATTTAATGGGATTGTCAGAGGGCCTACAATAAATCAGCTTTTGTGATTAAATGGGATCTCCAGTAAAAGTTGTACGTCTCCAAATCAATAAATATTGAATGTTTCTCCCTTTGTTTCAGGCGAAGGTATAAATAAATAAATGAATAACGAAACAAAAACCAAAAGTTCCGGTGGCTAATGACCCTGCTGCATGGTCAGTGGGTAGGTGGAGAGAGAATGCAAGGAGCCACTCAGCCTGGAGACAAAAGGGGAGCGAGAAAAAGTGATGGATAGAGAGATTTGTATTTAGAGTAAAGAAGAAAGCATCAGGGAATAGTTGGGCCATTAAGTAAAAGCAAATGGACTTAGGCAGATGTGGGTGTAGAGCCATAATTGGCAGATACTGTAAAAGCTGTAGATATCTCTGTAATGGCTAACCACAGACATCTCTGCCTGTCTCGTTTCATTTGGTCATAGTGATACGTGTCAGGTCAGAGAGACTTGTGTATCTCTCCCCTTGTGACTGAACACTTGGAGAAAGAGTTGGGCTTTGTCTATTAGTAGGAAATAATATGGAGGCACGAGTCCCCAGACGGCCCATGACCCGGTGCAGTGATGGAGAGTTGCCCTGTTTCAATTAAGCAGCAGAGCTTTGATCCCTCCATACAAATTTACCACCAAACACCAGTGAGGGCCAGAATGTAGTGCCCATAGATCACCACACCACGTTAAATAGAAATATTATGGACCAATGGGTGTTTTTTCTGGCTAAGTAAATATGAGATTTGGATTTTGCAAGAGGTATCGCAAGATCAAAAGATTTATTGACGTTCTGAGGAATATTGTGCTTTTTGCAAAAACACAAAACAGAGAGTATCCATCAAAGGATCACAAATTATCATATCTCAAAACATCCATATAGCAAGTCACAGACTGCTATCCATGAAAGTGATCACTTTTGTCTTCATTTCTTCTTCTTGTTTAATGCTGGTTGAAGTCTGGTAACCAGCTGTATGTCTGTGGCCCTGGTCTGTATCTGTATCTCAGGTGCTGTGTGCAGTGCTAAGCTCTGACTCACCCCTCCACTTCACACATCAGATCAGATCACAGGGTTAGAAGAGCGTTCCAGGTCCTACCAGCCCACCGAACATTCCTGCTGCTTTGATACTGGGGGGGCTCCCCCGTGTCTGTCCATCATCATCCTCTCCCTTCTCCTCCACCTCCAAACCTCCTCTAATCCCCCACCATACACACACATCACTACCAACACTCAGTCTCCCAATCCTCCCCCAGCTCAGAGGCATTCTCCAGCTCTGGACAATGTTTCATTTCTTCACAGGCCACATCTTTTGATAGTTTAGTGGCCCCACAAAGAGGAGACCATGCACTGAGAGACATGGAGCTTTTAAGTCATAGCCTCCATATTGAAGCCATTCATGTCAAAGCTTTATTACTGTTGTGTGGGCCTGCTCGTCACAGGGAAACAATGTGCAATAGCACTCTCTGTTTGTGGAAGGATCGTGTTGACTTTCTTTCCATCCAAGTGTAGATCGTTCAGCAGACTCTGGATGCACATTTTACAGACTGAAGCTAGGAACACAAGGACAGTACACAATGAGAGAGTAGCTCTGAGCATTGTCCAGCAGCAAGTGAAAAACATTTTAAACAATCAAGCCATGTGCATGTGCCTGAACTCAATTGTATCTGCCTATTCACTTCCAATTCTCATTGAGCCATGGCAGCTCTGCTTTTTGTCAAGGCCATTTCACTACCTTTACCTTTGACATCACCACAAGACATCATGCACGCCATCTATGTGGCCCTCTGCACTTTTGAAGGTCTGTTCATTTTCTAGGCTTAAAGCATAGCACACAGAGAGTGGCCATGCACACTGATTTTTCCATCTGACGGAAAGAATTTCCTATGCTTGAAAAGCAATGGAAATTTCTATCACTATAAGAATCTGCAGTATGGTCCTTGACCTCATAGTAAAGTTGTTTGTACAACTGTACACATCAGAACTGGCATCACGGTCAAAGACAATTAAAGTCCAACCACTAAGACAAATAGAAAAGATTTAAAGGAACATGCTGACTTATTGGGTCTTTAGCTTATTCACCATAGCTTCCAGAGTTAGATAAATCCATACATACCCTTTTCATCTCCGTGCCTGTCATTACTCTGTCTGATGCAGCCACCGCTAGCCTAGATCAGCACAGATCCTGGAGCTCCATCTAGCCTACTGCTCCCAATAAGTAATAAGTGAGAATAGTTCACAGTATTTAAACGGTTAAAAGATGGCTGTCTCTCATGTGATCTTGTTCTTTGTACACGGTGTGACTATACAAATCTCAACATGTAAACAGGAAAATGTTGGCATTATTTTGTCACTTACTGGGAACAGTAGGCTAGATGGAGCTCCAGGATCTGTGCTGAGCTAGGCTAGCGGTGGCTGCATCAGACACGCACGGAGATGATAAGCGTATGTAAGGATTTATCTAACTCTGGGAGATACGGTGAAGAAGCTAAAGTCCCAATAAGTCAATAGATTTAAGAAAGATTTAAACTCGCTCAAAAAGAGCAGTAGAATTGGGTTGATGAAGTGGTGCATTTGAGTTTTAAACAATTGTTAGACATTGCATTACATGTAAACAAGGGGATTGATCTCACATAATGGAGAAGCAAAGCAAATACAGCTGCCGGTGTTCCTGGGAGAGGGTTAGAGCAGCTGGATTACAGTGGTTGGCCACTGACCTTCAGGTGCCGTTTCAGGGACAAGTCCATGATGTTACTTTTACAGCCACCCCTTCCCCTCTCTACCTCTACCTGTAATAGCATGGCTTATAGCCATTTTCAGCTATGGGACATTTTAACAGCCGTAGCTATGATTGTAGACCATGCCAGTAGCAGCAGCAGAATGGCTGAATAGGAAGAACAAGGTGCAGGCTGACCCTGAACCAGCCCACACACTATTGGCTCAGCCATGGAAGAAAAGAACGAGAGCTGGCAAACAGGCTAGATTGTGTCAGGAGAGGTGCGGGTGTGGTTTAATCTCAGGTGTTGTGAGCAGGTTTTAATATAGACGGTTAGCGACGACAAAGCTAGAGAATAATTGCTTCTGGGGTTGTCACAGATGGTGCTGGTTGAGCTGTTAACTATGGCCAGGCCAGAGCTCTGTCAAGGACATTTTTACTGCTTTGATCTCCTTATCTCACCCTTACAATGTCAATCAGAACTAGTCCTGCAGAGGCATGATTTGTCTTGATAGTTTCATTTTCTGTAGAATTTTTCTATGAGTGACACCGTATAAATATGTATTATTAAATGGCTGATGATCAAATAAAATGGAAAACAACATCTTGTTCTACAACAGTTCTTATTCAACAGCCAAATGTACAGTAATCATTCTTACTCTGATTCACTGATCATGAACCACAGTAAATGTATTTCTATAGTTTTCAAAGCTGCAACGTACTACACAGAGACTGAAGTCCAAAAGCTGAAAGTAAAAACATGCACAACTGAATACACTAAATTAAGTGCATTTATCAGATGTCACACTAACATTCTCAGGCTCAAGGTTAGAGTAGATAGCAAGATAACAATATAATATGTATGGTATTAAACAATATATGTTGTACAAGCCTATTAACTGTCCAATACCTCAACAGCGGCAACAGTGAGAATGTGTAAATTCTTCACTGATAACTGTTCAGTGATTTATGTCAAGTTGCACACCGTGTGTGTGTGTGTGTGTGTGTGTGTGTGTGCGTGTGTGTTTGTGTGTGTGTGTGTGTGTGTGTGTG
This sequence comes from Etheostoma cragini, assembly GCF_013103735.1. Classification (NCBI taxonomy): domain Eukaryota; kingdom Metazoa; phylum Chordata; class Actinopteri; order Perciformes; family Percidae; genus Etheostoma; species Etheostoma cragini. The sequence goes on from NC_048413.1 coordinate 15,650,851, forward strand.
TTTGTGTGTGTGTGTGTGAAACATATAAGCATGATTTACATTCCACTACTTTAGCATTGCAGTAGTGCAGTAAAATGCATGTCAAGGTGATTTCTTTTTTCATTTCCTTTTGGCAAATCATCCTACCCTATACTCTAAATATCAAAGTAAATCACTCAACTTAACTGCAGTTCATCTACCATGATTTTCCTTGATTGTTGTGCTTAATTGTACATGATTTATATTTTAATTACTGCATTATAACTGCAATTAAAATCTATATCTATACGCTTATCATTGTATTGTTACTGTGTGAAAGACATTTTTTGATATAGCGATATCACAACAATTTTTCCAGATGCTATTACACAGATAAAGCAACAACAGACAAGTAGCCCACACAGAAACAAAGACAGAAAGCAAGAGTGACAGGGAGCAGCAGCAGAATGATGAAGGTCTGCGCTTGCCTTTTATCAGAGCTATTCCAAGCAGCAGCTCTGTCAGAACACGCCCCAGATGAGGTCTCTCAAGGCAGAGAGAGAGCTGTCATAACAGGACGCCTGGAGGGCCGTTCGATCAGACAGGCAGCTCCGAGAGGTGTTAGACACACACACAGGACCTGTCTGCATGTGAGAGGTCCTAGTTATAGCCACAGAGTACAGCTCTGCTGACAGACAGCCATCAGTCAGGGGGGGGGGGGGGGGGGGGGGGAGTTTCTCTTTCTCTCTGTCCGTGCCTTTCCCCCCTTCTTTCTCGCTTGTTTTCTTCTTCCTTCGAGAGAGCACTGGGATGAAGGGGGCCCCACTGACAGGTTTACTTAAATATTTATGCTGACAGGGAAAAGACAAGAATGTTATCTCCAACAAGACGTGCTTCCATATCAACACATGCTCTGACTCATCCACTCACATGAAACATTTGCTTCCTTGGACCCCTCCACCTTCACTGAGCGCTAGTTAAAATGTAGTGCACTAGTGAAACGATTGAGAACCCAGATAAGGTTAAAAAGGGATTTAGTTGCTTTCATCGGGGGCTATGAATATATATACAAATATATACAGTATATATAAATATATATGTATGTTTTTAAGATAGTTTTTTGGGGCTTTTTCCCTTTTATTAGAGTTGATTGGCATGAAAGGGGGAGAGAGAGATTGGGGTGACATGCAGCAAATGGCCGCAGGCAAGACTCGAACCCGCACCACTGCAGGACTCAGCGAACGTTGGGTGAGCTAGAGGTCGCCCCAGGTGCTGTGAATATTAACATAATCTAAACACCAATACAATTTAAATCACACAACCAACAAAATTTACCAACTCTCTCCAACAACATAAAATGTCCAGCCCCACCTTCACCTTATTCAGACACACTGTGTCCTGTTTGGGTTCATTTGGCTCTCAACTTACACATCACAGATGGGCTGGTGTAGTGCACTGGGCCTCAAGGATATACGCGCGAGAATGGGGCAGCACTGTACACAGATGCCACATCTCATGTGATGCACATCCCATTAAAAAGAGAGGGTGGACAGCTCAACCAATCAACAGATCACCTTTTCAAACAGCCCTTTGTTTCCCGACCCCCCGGCAGCTGGCAGCAATTAGCTGCCAGGACAGGACACAGCAGTCCAGCTTGCCAGTCAGTCCATTATGGAGTTGGTTGAAGCATGGGAGTGGAATCACAAGCACCTGGAGCTGTAAATTAGATCTGTGATGGATGCTGTGGAGCTCTCCTCCCAAATCATGCACACCTAACTTGGAAACGTTTTAAGGCTAGCCACATCCAAAGCGGGGCAACACACATGTTTAGTCAACCCAAATTATGCTACAGGGGAATTTTTGAAAATCATAGGTGAAGTTGTCAAGTTGGCACAGCAGAGGTGATGAGTTCAGTTTCCCAGTAAACTGCCAAGTTTCCCCTTGAAAAGTCTTGTTGCTGACAACAATAATAAATTGCAATACGACCAATCAATTGTAGACAAACTTGAACCCCTTAAGTCTTTAAGCAATTTACATCAGGCTGATGAGCGTTGAAAACACTAAGAAAGAGACAGCTCTAAGAATCCAAGTATAATTACATCTTAGCCAGTGCAGAGCAGTAACATAATAATGGGTTTGTTAAGCAAGGGCACTAATTATAAAGTAACAGTACCTAAAATGTGTCATTACTATGCACAGACTGCTCACCACACTGCCAGGTATCACACAAGGGTAATGATTTGTGTCGCATCAACAAGCAATAAGTGTGTGATGACAATCTCTTAGTGACCTGGCTTCCTGGAAACGTGGCTACCTGGCTAAAACACAATGGTGCCGGTAGGAAGAGGACACCATTGAGGTTAAGGAGCATATTGAGCCAGGATTGTGTCTCGGTGCCAGAGGCTACTGCCATGTTGTGCTGAAGCAAATTGACTCACATGAGGCGAAATCAGATCTGCTGGGAGTGTCAAGAGAGCACCAAACTGTCAGGCTTTTATTTTATGCAGAACAGGATGAGGAGTGCAGGAGTTGTTACCATCCTATGTCTTTCATTTCTCTAAAACACACGCAGCACATAAAGTGGGTCCTAAACACATTCATGCAAAGAGTGCAGCACACAGCTAGAGACAGTACCAAAACTCATAATGGAAATAAACAGAAGCAAAGGGAGGTGAATGAATAGTCGCAGTTTCAACTATGTTTTGTTTTCTAGTGGAGACAGAAAGAAGAGGCAGAAAAAGGAGCAGACTCGAAGGGTTAAATGTTGGCAAAAAAGCAGGGAGGGGACAAAAGGCCCATTGTAAGGGCCAGAAGTGTCCCCGGAAAGAAGGGGAGAGAAAAGAAAGCCACCACTGGCTGCTCACCCGGACCCATTGTAAGCAAAGGGGAGTGCAGCCACGCATGACAGATGTCCCTGGCCATTGTTTCCCCAGCAGCCTCCTCTCTGCCTCCTGCTCCGGCTCTGGAATTCCATGAGATGGTTTCTGCCTGTGAGAGTTGTTCAACACGCCTCGTCCCCCGCTCCTTGTCCCCCTGCCACCATCCTGGCTGTGCACAGTAGGTGTATATGGAGACTCTTAAGGTGGGAATGGGGCTACACTTCTTAGGAAATGCTCTCAGTGTGATGCCAGAAATGATTCTTGCAATACACTGCTGTTCCCACCGGCTGTTATAAATGGTACTGCAGCAAAGTTGTTTGAGTGTATAAACATATAGTCATTACTAGATCCAGAGCAGCAGTATGTATGCACAAAAAGAGAAATTCACTTGTACTACATAAGTCGCTAAGACCAGTACATGAGTTCTGACATTCACCAACTTAGAAATAAACAAAAAACAGATCCATTGCATTTGTAATCACCTGAATTGTTTAAAAAAAACATTGCTCATATTTTATTTTAGTCTCAGGGTTGTGAAGCAAAAGCAGTTACTAAAGTGTTAAGTGAAGCGTAGGTAAAGGCTTTTTCGCAACATAGAGAGTTGAGGTAAGCTGTTTTTACAAAGCAGTGACGTTTTACATTCCCCATTCAGCGGCCCACCATGTGGCAGACCTACAGAGGCGGCTTGTTGGGCTGTCAGTCACAGCAACAGTGTGCCAGTGGGAAGTGAGTGCAACAATGGCCGTGTCTGGTTAATGGGTGAGAGAAATAGCAGACAATCCTTCGTTTCTATGCCTTACTACCACACTGTCTGTAACCACATTCTACCAACACTCGCTCACTCAGACTCCAATCAGTTACCCCACCCCCGCCCGCCTGTTAACATTCATTTCAAAAACACACACACACACTCACATTCCAATGCATAAGCATGAGAGAGTGTCAGAGAAAGAGAGATCTCTAATTCAAGTGGTAAATCAGTTTGAAAGCAATGAATGTTTACCAGGTGGATCAATGGTTGCCTGTTAAATCATTTGGTGAAATTTAACAGTGCTGAGAATAGCTGCTGCTGCTGCAGCAACACCCCTTAACTGCGGTAATGTCTGAAGCCTTGCTGACCCCCAACTTAACACTGCATCAGCACAAAACCAGCAACTTGCCACAAATGGGAGTTACTTCCAGGTCACAATGAACAATACACAATACACATGCAACTTCCACATATTAGCCATCCACACTTCTGACACAGATGTTGAAAGAGGAACTGATTTTACACATTAGTCTGTTTACAGGTATTGGGGAGTTCTGGTGCTTATGTGAAATAAGTTGCATAAGGCCTTTTGTGGCTCCAGAGACAACTGTGTGAAGTCCAATAAACTGCTGTAAGACACCAATATCGGTTGTTATGTGAAAATTAAAGTTTGAAAATCAAAGAAATCTGGGGGTGTTGAGGTAGAAATAATTGAGTTTACCAGACCTCTGTAATCCTCATCTCTGCTCAAGGCTAGATAGTGCCTAATTAGATGCAACTAGCATAACAAACAGCACTATAAAGGAGCTGTTCTCAACATTCAGAACATTAATATAGGAGCAAACAAATATTTGCTATGTAAAGATATAGAGGAGTAATGGGGTCCTGAGCAGAGAATTAAATCACACTCCCTATGTGTGTGCTCTAATCCAAGGTGTCCTGTTCTTTGTTTTGAAAGCCAGTCCGGCCGCGCGTGCATGTGAGTGCATCTGAACGGTCTGTGAGAGCAGGCCCTTTAAAACCCAGCAGCCACCAAGAGGCCCCACAATCTCAAATTAATTGCAGAACTATAGTACCCTATAACTACAACTATACAACTAGTCATACCTAAGTACGACTCTTCTCAGGGATGGCTATTAACTAATTAAAAGTACTCAATAATGTTCTTTTTTGTAATCAAATATTTTTTAATTTTATTTCAACAATTAACAAACAATACACTGACAAAATTTGAAATACACAGGGAGGGGGGAGAAGCAGAAACAGCAGGAAAGGAGCTTGAAGCTCACTAGCAAGACACACAAACACACACACAAACAAACATAATAACAAAAGACATTGACAGAGAGACGGACACAAGACACACAGGACCAAACGCATGCACAGACAGCAGCAAGGAGGCAAATACAAAAGACTACAACATGGACTTCAAGGACTCAGCCATGCTGAGCCAAGAGTCCAAAGTCCCCTGACGCGCTCCATTTATACGAGCCGTAGAGAGCTCCATATATATAACATCTAGAAACTCAATAATGTTCATAGTGTAATTGTTCATGTTATTAAGTAGTTTCAAAAACAAAATATATATTTGTAGGTTTTATATTATATTTCATATTTTTCTATGTAAGTGATAGTGATTTCAGCAGGATAGTCTACTGACTTTTCACCTCTGCCCTCACGGCTGAAAACAGATCTGTTGTGTCTTTCCTCTTGTTCAGTAGACTAACTTTTTATCCCTAGGGCTCTTTTTCTTTTCTTTTTCAAGCTCAATTATTTACCATGTCTTTATCTCTGTTCTTCACTGTCACATTTGGCTCCAGATAATTGCATGACTGAAACACTGTGCATGATTTACTGGCCTATTTTTTTGTCATGACTGTCAGGTTAATGTTGGGGAACGGAGAAGAAACATTAGTATCCTACATGATTCTTAACCCAGTAATGCTAAGAGCCATGTGTGGTGTCTCAGCTGTTAGCCCACGCCAAAACAAAAGGAAAGGACCTGCACACAAACAATATGTATTCTAACTAACTAGCCTACATAACCTGGTGGATCTGACCTTCAAACCAGTGGAGAAGAAAAGCATGACATATGGCCTTGCTTGCCCGTCCACATGATGACCCTGGATTGGGCCAGCAGACCCCTGGGTAAAGTCAAATGAATGCATGTAAACATTTAGCCCCCTGCACACTGTGCCTTATCCCCTGCATGAGCTTAGGTGACCCCAGTCAACATCAATCAGACAGAACACAATGGGAAGAGGCACACAGGGGGGAAACCGGGGTCAACCACACTTTTAATAAGCAGACATGGATGGCATTGTGGAAGCAGATCCAGGTCCTGTTCTCCTGTTTGTGGGTAAGCTGGGCACCCCTGCCTCCTCAAATGCAAGCGGCAATTATGAGGAACCCTCAATGCATGAGCTTTAGAGATGAGTGGATTATCTACTTGGGCGGATTTAAGAGTAATCTGAGATTTCTGTTGTCCAAATCAAATCACAATAGGACACATATAGGGCTTATGCACTGATATGATGATTTCAAAGCATGGGCAGAAGGAGAGCAACTTACAGAATGACCAGGGGAGTATTTGCAAGGATTTGGCAGGAATATGATATAACAAGATGAAATGCTTTTTTGCTTCAGTTTAGATAGCCCAAATGGTCAACGCCTCACACAAGAGTCCAGTACAAATTGTACTATGACAATCCATAACCTCTTTTTTACAGGAACATGCATCAAGTAATTAGACAGACATAGAATGACAGTTTTGACAGCTGCAGAGACAACATTACCATATTTTTCTGCATTCTGAGATAAGAACTATCAGCAGAGTTGGAAATGCAGGAGCTGGTCACGCCTTCCCTGCTGTAACATGCTGCAGTTATGTTGTCATGCTGAGGTTTCAATCTTTCACAGCGGCGGAGCTACAAACCCACAGAGCTAATGACAGTTGGCAAACACTAACTCCTGTGATCCTGTCTGACTGTCAGCAGGAGCAGTGACTCTGTGAAAGCACTGTGCTTGCATGGGCATAAACACATGTAATCATATGCACACGTTCCCATGGATGTGAAAAAATATATCCATTATCATATAATATAGAATAACAGCACGCTAAATGGTACAGTATGTATCCTCAGATGCGGGTCAGTTAAAGTTTCTCGCTCTGACAGCCCTGGCCCCTCATTTCATTACCACTCCTTCTCTCTGCCAGACACTTACAATCCCATTACCTTCTACAGCTCAGCTGTGGCCCAAGCCAGAACCTCCCTACATAGACACAAACACATTGATCCAACATCTGAACTAGAAAACAGCAAGGGCAGACATAAGAAGTCCAGGATTCACAGCACCACAATCAATAGGGAAGTGTGCATGTCTTCAAAGCACATTCAGAGAAGTTTTACCAGTCGGATTTTGTATTAGATGTGGATTTTACTTATGATTGACTGCCAGACCACTACCACATTTTTGGAGTGCTGAGAATAAATGACACAGGATTAACTATTTCTAAATAAATCTCTCCCTGCTCTTGTCATGACAGGCAGATGTTTTCAAATCCTCAAATCAAAGAGACTAAATAAATAAATTAATCATCTCTTTAAATTCACTTCTCACCAAGGAAATGAAACGAGGCTATAAAAGACTAAGAGGCAATAACTTGTTGGTTGAGGTTTGAGACCACAGTTGTCCAGAAGCACCCTTCAAAACTGCTGTAAATAGACTTCCTCAGCTGCTCTATAACCATGTTCACCCGAGCTACACCACCCCTACCACCTAGTCCCCCTGTGGAGAAAAGGCCTGACTCCATGCTGCAAAGCAGTGTTCAGTATTTAAGTAATAAGGAAGAAGGAAATCCAACCCCTCCTGGTCTGGTCGAAGACAGTACAAGACCACTTTTTTCATATTGCATTGGAAGACAAGAGATAAAAGAATAGAATAGGAGGCAACATGTTGTGGATTATGCATTGCCCAGAATCAAAAAATGCACTGAGACAAAAATTCACAACTAATGCAAGCTTCTGTGTTCTCGCAGGCTCGTCTCTCCCTCCGCCCCACCCCCGCTCTGCCTTCTCTGTCAACCATGGCCGAGCGTCCATGCCCCGAGTGCGCCCGCCGGAGCACAGGGCCCCGCAAGAATGGAGCCTATTCAATAGCCTGCCTCCAGATGCTCGACAAAACAGTCCTCCAGGCTACAGCGGGGAACAGAAGAGGGGAGAGAGCAGGAAAGGGAGATAGGAATCTGATAGCCTATCATTAACAGCCCAAATAAATAGAAAGAAAAATCTCAGGCTAAACCACTGACCACAGTCGTGATGTTTATAGGTGATAGCCTTATTGTTTTGTCTCCTGTGGCATATCAAAAACCTGTTATGCCTCTCCAGAGAAGGTGTTTGTTGATGCAGATAAATTATCTAATGTGTAGCGTCCACTGTGATTCACAGACATTGCCCTGAAACACCTAGTGAGGCATGACCCATATAAGAGCACTATGCAGGAGTTGCTCTTCAATCTAATAATCTTACAGTTTATGTAACATCCACCCTGATGCTGCATACATTCTTTGTCTTTTTATTCAGATGTAGCTTACAATAATGAAAAAAGGTAACATCTTAATTATTGGGGTTCTGTTTGTGATTGCAATGTAAAAGAGTGCCCCTATGTGAAAGAAAAGGCACAAATCAATGCAATATGAATGTACCAATCGGTACCAGGTAATCATGCGGCAGCAGAGAGAACAGCAGTGCAGCCCCTGTGAGCGTGACCCTCAGTTATATGATCCCTGCACTGAACTCTCTATCGTCTCTAAGTGATAATAGATTGTATATGGAATATAGACTTAAATATATATACCCCTCTCCTCCAGCGGTAATGCCAGACGAGATTAGGGAATATGATTTGTGTGTTTGGTTTTTATACGTGTATCTTTCTCCAAGGATCTAGCACATCGGACTATAAAGCAAGGAGTCTGTCTGTCTGCCTGCCTGTTTGTCCTTCACATATCTTGAGATTGTTCATTCGATCAATTGGTGGGTGTATTAATGGGGACCCAATGGCATGCATTGTGTCGAATTTGGACACGGAACACTTTCAATGTGAATAAACTTTGAATAAAGCAAAAGGACACAGAGGTGGTGTAGTTTCAGGGCCATACGGACTAATCTTTTGCGGTTTTAACTTTGTCGTGTGGAAGTGGGCAGTCAACAAATAAAAAATGAACTGATGGAGAAAACAAATAAGTAAGATTAAAGTAGGTCATGAACCACCCACCATGTGCCAGTCCTGCTCTGAGCTGGTGTCAATATCAGCAGAACTCAAAAACAAGAACTTCAAAACAAGGTAAATAACCACGTAGCTCCGATCAAATTACCAATACAATCAGACTCGCCATCTTTTATCTGTCCAAGCATCTACTGTAATTTGGCAAACACATAATCAGGCAAAAAGCACGTGTTAAAGTATTTTAATTATTTCTAGGTATTCACCCCCCACCCCACACACCGTGTTTCTCATTAACGTGAAATGGACAGAAAGGAAAAGCAGTCCGGTGAGAGTGACATTCTGCTCACAAACACCACTTTGACACAACTTCCTGATTTCAGCAGCTTTCCATCATCAACCTCTTTACAAAACTTACAAATCTGAATTTTGTCAGGTTTTGTTTTGGAAGCCTCTCGCCATCTCCCGTGCTGCAGCTCAATAACTCCTCTAATGAAACCCATGCTCTAAAGTTCCTTTTGTAATTGCTTGGGTTATAAGCAATTAAGCGACTATTTGGGAATTAATAACTTCACTAAGTGGGACTTGGGTGCGTTTTTCAGAGGTATACTTGTTTTCTGAAGTAAAATGATTAGGCCTAGCTATTAATAGTAGCCCACAAGTATTAATAGCACACAGTAAAAGTCTTGTTGCTGGTTGGCTGCTGTAGGGGAAAGTGATTGAGAGGCATTCAGCACAATATGTTTAAAGTAAAGGTGGAGTTTTCAATTCTGATATAATTCAAGGTAGTTTAATTGATGAAAGATGCATTATATTTTAATTGTAATATTTTGTGAGTAAAATCTGGATCTCCAATTTAACCAGTAACATTTCTATGTCAGGTAAATGTAGTAGGACAATGTTAACCGAGAAGTTGAAGTAAGTAGTATAGAGTTGAGTAACATATTTGGTTCTTGGGCATTTTGTAGGTTATTTTGGGATATAACCTAATTTGATATTTTTCTGAACATCATAATATATCTACAGTTGTTTGGGGCCCAATACCAATCGACCTATTCCAAACAGGCATGTTTTGAATGGGCACTGCACTTGTGCTTTACAAATAGTAGGCCTACTGTATACGACTGCACCATCGCAGCATGCTACCAGAACGCCTTTAACAAAGCAAACTGATCAAATATTTGTGTTTTCCATCAGCGCATTCATCTCATTGTGTCAGGCATCTAAAAGTCCAAATCAATATCTGTACTATTCAGGTCTTTGAACCTCTAAGCTGCAGATATTAAAGCAGAGTTCTACATGCTTTAGGTTTGGGATTAACATTGCGTTGCTTGAAAAGCAGACAAGATTGCTGGAAATGCCTTCCATGGATATGTGTCTGTTTTCTTTGTCATAATAGTAATATAAAAGTTAAAGGGTCTCAACATTTTTGTATAATCCCTGTGTAGCTCCCTTCAAATGGTTGATACAAATATTATACAAACGACATAATAACCAAACACTGGGCAAGTTGTTAAAATTATTGGGGTTGCAAGAATTTGAGAACTTAATAAGGTCTTGGTCTAGAAAAGGTTAAGAAACTACACACCGTGAGAGGCTCCTCAACATGGGAGCTCGGGACACCTTGCCGCAGTACTGTGGTCAAGTCTGACACTTGGTGGCCAAGGCCTAGAATTACGCAACATACAGAGTGGTGAACCATAAAAGCAAGACTAAGATATGAGTTATTTCCATTAATAAAATAAAAGAGTACTATCTTCATCGACCACCTGTCAAGACCAAATTGATGGTTTAAGTTAGTGTAAACTAAAGCTAAAATGTCACTCTTTAAGCTGAATGGTCATGTGCAGTAACCATCACAGGATAACCTATTTTTTGTTATCTAGTTAGTTAGTTAGTTAGTTAAATACTGTTATAGTATCTTTGAAGTGAAACAAACATCTAAGATTGATTGTAATCATGGCTATTGCTAAGTTTTAGTCAGTTTTGAACAGAGAAGTCAAACAAGCCAGAGGGGTACATTTAGTTTGCAAAGATCAAAACTAGCGTAACTTGGGCTCCCAGATAGCTCGGTTGGTAGAGCGGGTGTCCCTATATAGAGGATTACTCCACAATGCAGTGGGCCAAGGTTCAACTCTGACCTGCGGCCCTTTGCTGCATGTCATCCCCCCCTCCCCTCTTTCCATTTTCATTACTTCAGTTGTCCTATTAAAATAAAGGCACAAAATGTCCCCAAAAAATTAAAATGAAACTTTCTGAAGAGTCAAATTACACCCATTAAAGAAACCCCAAGTCACTTGTGTAAGAGGCCAACCTCATTAGACTGTACAGTATAGTAATTGAATAGGCAGTCTAACAAACCATGATGTGATAATAATAGAATTAAAAGTCAAACTCTCTCAACTGTATGAGGTATAAAAATCAAATCATGCATGATGAACTCATAACTAGAGCTTGTTATTTAGAGTACAACATATATTTGGTGCCTGATTTTGTCTTTTGATTTGAAAGTAAACATGAAGGGTAAGAAATAAAGCATGGAAAGACAATCAAATGATCTAGACTGCGATAAGTGTGTACTTACATTGATCAGCTGGGCTTTAGAGGCTGGATAGGGGATGTCATCCCAGTTCTGTAATCTCCTCTACTGAAGCACAGCTGCAGGTCTGCGGGGGAGTCTAGCTCATTGCCTAAACATTTTGTGACCATCAAAATATCAAATAAATAAACCCCATCTTACCACCATAACTTCCCTACCAGGTGTACCACAGCCACAGACTAAAGATCTTCTGGTGTAAAGATGAGTAAAAATTGGCATGGGAGTTCAACATATTAAAGTTTGCTAACTTTGTCTCAAAAGCCTGGAAAAGAAGGCCATTCATTAGTTGCTATCCTGATTTCTCAGTACAACACAGTATGTTTTTGTCAATGATTTATGATTTTTGTATAGTACACCATGATGGTCTGAAGATTTAATTGTGAAAGATGCTGAAGTTCCTTTTCACTCTGCGTTTTTGTTCCCTTTGGGTTAGTGTGTTAAGGGAAATCTACCACAATATATACACGTTGTACATTTTTTACACACAAACAAAAATAAAAACCTGCATACCTATAAAGTCCGGTAGCATACGTTACTTGAATATCATAAGCTGATTAATGGACACCTGCCAGGACCAAAATAGGAACTTGTACTGCAAAACAAAACAAAAACCTTAGCTACCATTAGCTAGCTACAGTATCACGCTAACCTTAGATGTGGCAAATTAGCGAAATTAATAGTCCTAGTTGACTGTAACGCTAGGATTAAAAGTCACATTATTTTACATTTAGATAAGCTGCGGACACAATACTAGACATGCCTACAATTAACGTAAACTAGATTTAAAATACTTACTGCTCCTCAAGACGAGCTACGTGTGGTGATGTTTGGTGGTCATGAAAATTCTTTCTGGTTCTTTCTGCACGCAATTGATTCGTGCACAACAAGATGTCCGTGTGATAACGTGAAATAGTTACAAGAGATAGTAATATGTATTAGTGCCTGTAATCATGTGCCACTGGAGACCATTTTTGAATAATTTCATAATCTAAAACTTAAATTGCTGCCCTGGCTTGTATTTATGTTCAGTCAGTTAATGTTGATACGACTTGGGTAAAATATTTCAAAGCCAGAGTCATCTCCATCTCACCAGTGTTTCAAAGGACTTTACAAATGTAGAGTAAAATCGAGCTATTTGTTTCATTTTGAACAAAAGAAAACCTGATTGTTGCATGGATACACACACGGGTGAGGTGGTGCTGGAGGTGGAGGTGAAGAGGCTCAGGGGAATCTACATAGAGGGACTGATGGGTGAAGATGGAGAGGTGGTTTTAGTTGTGGGGGG
>NC_048413.1:15663555-15697267 GCF_013103735.1 Etheostoma cragini
ATATGTCACTCTGGGACACCTGCTGTCTTTATAAAAACAACAGTTATCAGTGCTTGTAGCAGGGCTTCTCCAAGGCTTTCCAGGCAAGCAAGTACAGCACTTTATTAGATACGGTTCAAAGTTTCCGAAAGTGAGCTTGTTCATTCAGACCTTAACCTATCTTAAGAAATGTAATGGATGCAAATGCAAATATAAACAGTGTGTTTTGTCATTTTGGTTATGTGTTGACTAGGCGACCTGAGGACGAGCCTACAACTGTGGTGCACGGTGGTCCTGTTTCCCTAAAGCACTAAAGAGGTGGTTGTCAATAAAACCAGACCGGCAAGGTGTGTATTCAGTCTCTTTCTGTATAATTGGATACTGGCATGTTCAGAAGTTGAGCAGCACTTTTATATGATTTTTTTTGTATATGATTGAGCAAATTAGAGACATTGTGGGACATCAATATTTGACAGAAACATGGAAAAATATTTGACAACTTCAAAAAATGTATACATTTAGTGTAGCCATTTTACTAAATAAAAAACAGACAACATAAATATACTGTTGTCATAGATATTACATACAGTATCTGTTGTTAAATATGTATGTGAACGATGCAACATGATGTTCAGCTGTAAAATTTACTGTAAATTAAATAAATTTAGCTTATCAACACCACTTTCCTTAGATGGCATTCAAAAGATGGAAAAAGAACAAAACTTCATCCGAAACCTCAAAAGGTATTCAGATGGGACATTCCCCAGCGATTCAACCCGCTATCTCGATAAGATCAAAGCTGAAGATTTTGTGGAGTGGTTGGCCAGCACCTAACGACAAGGATGAGCTGAAAAGCCATATTTGTACCATAATATACTCTCGAACAGTTACAACCATTATGAAGTCGTATTAGTCCAATATTTCTACTTTTACCAGTAGTGTAGAGCAACTGAACATATTTGTGTATTTTGGATCCAAGTAAAAACAGTTCACATGTTATGTAACAGTTTTAGATAAGAATTATCTTGGTTTTTGTTTGGCTTCAATTCTCTATATTTTACTATCAGGTGTCATTAAGACCTGCTTCACCTTGCAGCAGAAGTTTAAAACAGCCCAGATTACGTGTACTGCATGCCAACTAGAGATAAAAGAAGATAAATCCTCTGCAACAACATAGAAAGTGTTATAAAAATGAAAGGTACATTTTGCACTTTGCTGTTTCCAAATAAGCAACAAAGTAAAAAAAAGCATTCAAGATGTTTAATTTCTTATCTCATCTTATTCCATCCTTCCATCTTCATCCGCTTCTCCGGTATGAGGTTGCGGGGCCAGCAGCTCCAGCAGGGGTCTCCAAACGTCCCTTTTCCGAGCTACATCAACCATCTCCGACTGGGGGATCCCGAGGCGTCCCCAGGCCAGGTTGGAGATGTAATCTCTCCACCTAGTCCTGGGTCTTCCCAGAGGCCTCCTCCCAGCTAGACGTGCCTGGAACACCTCCCTAGGGAGGCGCCCAGGAGGCATCTCATCTTTTATATATTCATCTACAGGCTTAATGTTCCTTACAAATGCAGTTATGTTGAAATACTTACAACACCCACAAAGAATGCAAACGTGATTGATGTTTTTGCTTCATATTTTGATTTTCTCTGCAGTATAAATGAACTCAAGTTATGTTTTCCAAGATGAAACAATTTAATATAAAAATTAAGATTTTAGAATTAAATCTTTTGTATTGACATTGTAGATTGACTATTGACTATATTGAAGTACTGCCTACGTTATCTAGAGTAAATAAACATAAGGCGGTATGTAAAAAGACACAATTCACACATACACAGGGGCTGACCAGAGGTGGGTGCTGTTGTTCAGCAAATCAGAAACATGAGGCAGTGTAACATCTAAGGCTCATCATAGGCTGATTAGGGAATATAAAACAAAAGGCAGTGTGTGGGTGTAAAAGGCATCTGTTTTGTTTCCTTTTTCAGTGCAGACTTCATATAGCATACACACTTTGTTCACAAACATCTACATTGTTGCACAACAAGGTTATGTAATGGGCCAGGCAGAAAAATACAGCAAGTAATCAGGTTACATTACTCGGGTTAACATTACTCACACAAAGAGGCTCGTGAAAAAAAAGGTATGTGGAGAGAAACTGGGCTATAGCTGCTAATGGTGGTTCTTATGTATGTGTGTGTGATGGTAATGGATTGGAGGGGGATAAGTTATGTGTCTGCCTGGTTTCTCAATGAGAATGGAAGTTCTAGTGCATGTCTGACATTTACAAGCAGGACTGCATTAAAATGAGAGCATCCCAGCATTGTATTGCAATGGATGAATATCCCTTGTAAATGATGTATTGCTCTCATTAGTGATTTAACCCATTACAGGTTTTTAAGTTAAGGACTGTAATAATATAGGACATAGTGTGACACGTGTAATCGTTATATTTAGCTTAAGATCTACCCACTGAGAAACCACATGCTATGTGGCAACATGCTTCAGAGGAAGGAAGGTAGGGTAAGAGGAAGCGAGCAGAGGAAGAGAGGGGAGTGTAGGTGTGGCTGTCTAAGAATCAGGTCGAGCTCCACTACACACTAAACACACATTTTATGGTTGGGTTTAGCTCCACCACGTCCCGTTATTTTACCCTTTCAACCGACCCCACCCAAGAAACACCAGGGCCGGGTAGAGGATGTTCGTCGGTCCCTGTACCACCTCCAGCACCAAGGACAGCTCCTCTGCGAAGCACCGCAGCTACACCGGCTGTCGACGGTGCTTACCCGCTCTCTGACGTCGTTCACGAGCCTAATTCTGGAATGAAATGAAATTTTTTTTTTTTTGTTATCGTGGGAGCTGGTCTCTTAGGGAGCAGTGCATGGGCACACACTGAAGGAGACACTGGGCCAAACTGGGAGTGTGCTGCTGACTCAGCCTCGACTGCTGCATTAATTTATCTGCACTGCAGTGATCCACCACCTCCCTTTCCCTTCTCTTTTCCTTACTTCCCCTCATCATTCCTGACTCTCTCTCTCTCTCCTCTCTATCTCTGCACTCTCACACAACCTTCCTGAAGCATGGCAATGAATCGAGTTGGAGAGAGAGTAGCTTGAGATAAGGATAAGGTTTCCATTGCCTATATGTGTAGATGATAGATAACAGAGAGACACGTTTCAAAAATATAATATAGAAATCCAGGGAGACGGAGGAAGTGCGGGGGAGGAGGGGAAGTCGAAAAGAGTCCATGTAACTGAAGGGAGGGAGAGGAGCCAGGGAGACATTTTGTCTTGTGACAAAAAAAGAGGAGGAGAAAAAGGGAGGGTTGTACATGTAGAATTTGCCATTTATTAAGTTTCTGTGGACAACTCAATGCATAATTTCCATACAATTCTCCAAAAAGGGTTTCTTAACCTCCCTCCTGAGAATCACAAACAGATCAAATCCCCTAACGTGGCTATTTCATTCCTGTTCTCATGAGGTTACGGGGGTGATGACTGTAACGGCATACCTCTAGGCTATTTGCTTTATGGTGGTCTACAAACAAGAGCAACAGTTCAGATGGACTACACAATAATGAATGGGGCTACAGTCCATCTTCTGCCTGTGAGGCTGATGCCAACACAGTGCTCTTAACAAATTCAATAAGTCCATTACATTTAAAAGGCTGCCTTTCACGGGCCCATTACCATGATGTCACTCAGCTCCATTTCACAGGATGTTTTGTAATCCACTTCCATCCACATACAGCACCACAAAAGTACAATAATCTGCACAAAGTGGTGACCACTACTTAAAGTGGACACAGTTAATCGGAAATAAGCCTGAAGGAAAGTTGAAAAGGAAATGGAAAACCAACACGCAAGTTGTAACTGGAAGGCTGCTTTATTGGTAATAAAAAGGTTCGTGCTCAAATGAAGACAATCTTTCATATATTCTTACAAAGAGTCTAAGTGGTTGTGCAACACACCATCATATTGTACTGTATATCCTCTTTTAGCATGGTGTCAAATGATAACTGTTTGAAAAGCACTTTTAAATTTTTCAGCAAAAAGAAAAAACGCCCATAATAAATCATGCTAAAAAAGAATGAGTCCTATAATCAAATATTGATACAAAAATAAATTTCAGATGGAAACAAAAACATTGAAGAAATAAAACCGAAATATAGAAGGCAAGCTGCTTTTTCACAAGCAAAGTGGGTAACACACATAGCACTAAGAACAGGACATTTTTCAGTTAGCTGATTTCTGTTAACATCACACACTGTTGAATATTAACATCATGTGGGGTGTCTGTATGATCCTCTGGCAGTATTTCTCACTCAGCATCCCTGATTAATGTTGTGCTCACCCCCCAAACCTCCATCCTCCACTGTTTGGACATAGGTTTCTTTTTTTTCCTTTTTCTTTTTTTCAGTGTGGAATCGACATCCAAATTTGCAGAAAAAAGGCACATGCCATTGAGTGGAACGTTAGAAACAAATCATTCAAAAAAAAGAAATGTGAGGATGAGAAGCAAGTGCATGACTGTATGCATGTTGAACTGTAATGGCACTGATGTGTGGCTATGGAAAAAAAAGGCCATGGGGGTAGGTACCGTCTCAGGGGGTCTGAGGCAGTCATTCACACCAGCTGACGTCCTCAGGGAAGAGATCACTGGTAAAGTTGGTTGGCAGTGAGGAGTCACCCATGTGTGTGTTAGTGTCCGTGACTGTGGGTGTGTCCTTTATACTCAGTGAAGGTGAGAGATATGACAGTAAGTGAGAAATGTGCTGGTAACATTATGCTTTCTTCATGATCAGGCTACAATCCATGGCAAGCAGCTCCAGTAACATCGCACGTGAGCTTTCCCCCAACATAGAAGGGTGCTGGAAACAACCAGTTTTAGACATCCACTGAACGTGTTGCACATAAATCAAATGTGACAAACAGTGTTCTTCTGTTTTATGTATATACATATAAACATATATGTGTACATGTATATATCTTGTATTATATAATATCTATATTTCATTCAATTTCCGTCAACAAAGTGAAAATCCAAAAGGTAACAAATGTGACAAAGGGCATAGCTGGAAGCCATTCTATATTGTTATTATTCATTTTTTGATTATTAGTAGTAACATTTTTAAAATTCTGTATTTACAAAAACACAACAAAGCATGCCGATAAAATAAAAGAATATAATACAATATTTATAGTTTCTCTCAAAAAGTTCTTTTTCAGCGATTGTGCCTTTACATCATAGCCTGCACTGTACATATACTGTATATGTTTTTTTAGTTTTTTTCTTTTTCTCAAGTGTGAATGCATCATTCTAAAACGTTACATCCAAGATGAACATGGGTAAATTAGATGACATTACTCACTACTCCTGTGGCTCTCATTGGGAATGTATTTGGTTTGAGTGTGAAGCAGCCAAACTGATTCGCAGACCTCATATTGTAAACAGACCTCAGTTATTGTTACAGACAGGGGGTTCAGGTACAGGCAGTGTTAAACACACCAACATGGCATTAGTGGTGTGACGAAGGATGCTAGATTTATGTCCAGTCATCCACTTATAAATAGGACCATCACTCCTGTGTAGAAAAGAAATGGCAGGAACACATAAAGTGACAGTTGTGTTTTGTCTACCACTTGACGAAGCCTCCGTTTTTTTTTAATGAAAAACACCCACAAAGCTTATTATTCAACATAACTGCGTCAATGTGAGGCTTGCTGATGTTTAATCTTGGCGAGTGTTTGCTTTTTTAGTTATTTTTGTTTAGATATGTTAGCGGGTGATCGTACTTGAAAGCTTGCAAGTATGTGAAAAGACGGTGTGCGCCTGGGTCCAACACCACACAGTGTTTAAGAGGTCCCACAAAAGCACAATGATACACTAACAGACATGGGACTTTCAGCACTCCAACTCAGACCAAAGCACTATTGTCTTCTTCTGCTCTTCCATTTCTCTCTTGTTTTCATGGCAGTCAGTCTAAAACCCTGAAGGGAGGGGCTCTACCTATTTATTGGTGCATGTTTGTGTAATTTATCACCCATCCATCTCCTTGAAATATCAGACAAAATCTGATTCTACAGTCCAAACCACAAGCCCTTCATGGCCACCCATCTTCCATTCATAGGCACGACAAGGCATGTTCTTGTGACAATTCTCTGCTCACTCTGCTGTTTTCGATGGTCAGTGTCACTCACTGATCAAATCCTTTTCTGAGAATAATTGCATCACGAGGACATCAGAGAAGGACTTTATGGTTTTATTTTATCTAAAACATCACTCACTGGGAAATTCTGATCTGGGTCTGACCGAGCGAAAAAGAGAAAGTGGAAATGAATGAATGAATCAGTAAGAATACTGTCTGAGTGTTTAATTTTTTCCACTAGCCCAAAACAAATTACCCAAAAGATGATCAAAACAAAAATAAAACCATATTTTTATCCCTTCTTCTGGAACTACAGTAGTAGAGGGGGTACCTATTGAAAACACCAGATCCTTACTAGTGCCAGTTATGGATTCCTTGGAGTTACACATCACCTGCTCTCATTGCCGTAATAGGGACCACAGGTAAGTAAAGAAAGTGACTCTTTGATGGATGTAAGTAAGTAAACAAAGAGATGTAAGCCCCAGATTTGGTTCAGGACAACTGATGGTCCTCCAAATCTCTACAACCTCATTGTGAGGATATTCTGCTTCCTAATACTCATATACTCCACAATCTTTCTATACTACTAACACTCAGAGTGCTTACATTCTTTATTCACCTGAATTTTTAATGAAGGGCTAAATTAAAAGATCTGTCAGTTAAAAAGAAAAACCAGTGAAGGGCAGGATCATATGACTATCACTCCCCTAATATTCTATCTATCATTATCCAAAATCTTCAGTTTCCAGTCATAGTTTATTCGCCAGTGGGCAGCCTCAAACTATACTCAGCCACTGCGGTGGTTTGAGAATTAGAGTCTTGTGGACAATGATTACTCATGCATGATTCCTGATCAAAACATGCCTTCATGCAAGTCATTTCTATGCATCGAACGAGCACATAACTATTATTTATTTGAAACTCGGCCTGAACAAATCTCCTTCAGCCCAAGTGAAAACAATGACTAATGACCCCTACCCAGTCAGTGTGAAAGCCCATGTAGAAAATGTCTTTTTCAATGTCAGTATAACAAAGAGGAGATGAAAAGATGAATGGTATGGGCTAAATGTTATCTGTTTTTGCTGCTTAAGGAATGTAAAGACGCAATTATACTTAGCACACAAAAAAAAATCTTTGTCTATGGTTCTGGGTTTTCCCCTCCCGCGCTAACTAAACTTGCTTTGTTTATTATTGTTTTCTTCTTGATAAAGATGGTAAACACTCGGTTACAGACCATTATTTAGACTGCTATTACAGTTCTAGTGGGATCCATACGGCCCAGTCCCGCAGCACTGGAATTTTGCTGCGGAGGTCCACACTTGGTGGTGGCAGGGATTTTGCAGTTTTTCGATCATCTAGCAGAGATTTCTGGGCCTCGGCAGTTGGTCCCCCAAGAGATGTATGTCATTGGCCAGCACACTGAGTCATTTGTATTTGTTCCTCATGTCTATGAACGTGGTTTCTATGCAGCAGAGCTCCGTGGTAAACTGATTGTGTTTGGTTCGGCCGTCTTTGACAACATAAGATACCACATGACCTCAGAAGCATTGAGTCTGTAAACATTTTTTTATATGTTTTTTTTTTTTTTCTTGCAAATGATCACTTTTTCTACGTTTGTTGGGATTGAGCTCAGAGTCTCATCTTGCTGTGTTTAACTTTTGTGAGTCACTGAACCCTAACACTTTGATTCCCACTCATCTTTTTGGTTTTTGTCCTTCTCTTTCCTGGCCCAGTCCTCCTTGTTTTCATCCTGTTTCTCCTTGTCAGGTTTGGTCACACTGTCGTAGGAGGGGAGAGAGGCTGTGGATGGTGTGCTCCCCTTCTTCTCTTGGTTGGTCCCACCATTCTCGAACTTATTGTTAGTAAAAGTACGACGCTTGAAGATGATGCCGCGTCTAATAAGGTGGATGCGGTAGGCATTCTGGATAGTTCTGGCAGAGACATCTTCCTGCTTGCGGCGAAGCGTGGAGGTGATGGGTTCATACGACACCTTGGAGGGGTTGGCTGCCACAAACCGCTCCTCCATCTGTTGCCTCAGCATGTCCAACTCCCCACTGTCACCCAGCACTCGCTTTGTGAAGGCAAACAGGATGTCTAGGCAGTGAATGCGATCGCCACTCACCATGGGCAAATCCATGGCAATTAGTTCTATAGTGTTGGGCTTCGGCACACGAAGGGGATGCTCCAGTGCGTCGGCAAAGTCAGAGAGCTTGGCAAAAGTAATGAACTGAGAAGCAGTGGGGTCAAACTTCTCCCAGATCTCGTAGAAGGTCTCAAAGTCATCCTCACTGAGTGGATCAGCACTTTCTTCTGTGGCCACACTGAAGTTCTCCAGGATGATGGCAATGTACATGTTGACCACAATCAGGAAAGAAATGATGATATACATGACAAAAAAGAAGATTCCCACTGATGGGTTACCGCAGTCACCCTTCACAGATGTACCAGGGTTCTCCAAATTGGGATCGCAGTCTGGTGGGTAGTTGAGGATCGGCAGCAGCAAGCCGTCCCATCCAGCTGACGTGGTGATCATGAACAGAATGATCATGCTGTTGCCAAAGGTCTCAAAGTTGTACAAGTCATCAATTCCCGCTCCGTGTTTTACGTAGCCAAAGTTTGACATGCCGAAGATGGAGAAGATGAACATGACCAGGAAGAGCAGTAGGCCAATGTTGAATAGGGCTGGCAGTGACATCATCAGAGCAAATAGTAAAGTGCGGATTCCCTTAGCTCCTTTAATCAGACGCAGGATACGGCCAATACGAGCCAACCTGATCACCCTGAACAGGGTTGGCGACACAAAATATTTCTCAATTATATCAGCAAGGAACATACCTGAGAGTGAAGAAAAGTAAAAAGAAAGAGAAATAGGAAAGGAAGAGAATACCATCAGAATACAACAGACGCCTCTCTCAAGCTACTTCCTAATTGCTTTGTGTTTTCACCTCCCTCACTTACCAACAATAGACAGGATGACCACCACCACATCAAAGATATTCCAGCCATTGGTGAAGTAATAGTGGCGAAGGGCAAAAAGCTTTAGCAAGAACTCGGTGGTGAAGACTACAATAAAGATGAAGTTGACCCAGTAGAGGACGTTTTCTGTTTCATCGGACTGATCGTCCGTTTCCACCATCATAGTAACCATGTTGAGACAGATTAGAATCATGATGGAGATGTCAAAGACTTGCTGCGTCACAAAGTCAAACACCATGCCTTGGACCTTGTTCTACATGAGAGAGAGGACACAACAATGGATGAAGTTGAGATTTACTGAGGTTACAACCAAAAGCATCATATTTTTAATAATCTGAATACAAATGGAATAACTAAGAGAAACAACATACCTGCGGTCGAGGAATAGGTTTTTGGGGCTTTTTGGACCCCAGTTTTTTCATGGCATTGTAGTACTTTTTCTGTTCCTCTGTCATGAATATATCCTGACCTCCAAAGTAAAGGGATAAAGAAAGACTTGGTTATAATCACATTCTGACATTAAAATGGAAACTCCTAAAGCAGAATAGGGGTTTAGGAGACAGAACAGGTCTTATCTTTTTCTTCTGCTGGTTGAAGTTGTCAATGATCACACCAATGAAGAGGTTGAGGGTGAAGAAGGAGCCAAATATGATGAAAACGACAAAGTAGATGTACATGTAGATATTGACTTCATAGTCGGGCTGGTCTTCCACCTTGGAGGGAAGTACAATGTTAAAGGCGGTGTTGTTGATTACTTTTCAGAAACAAACTGACACATGCAAAATGCAATTATTTACTTTCTTGAGTGAAACTACCACCAGCAGCCAGCTATCTTAGGTTTGCACAAAGAGTGGAAACAGGGTAAACAGCTAGCCTGGCTCTATCCAAAGTTAATAAAATCCTTCTGGCAGAACCTCTAAAGTTCACTTATTAACAACTGTTTGTTGAATCTGTACAAAGGTCAAAGGCGATGGTCTGGTCAAGAAATAAAGTCTTGTCTAAAGTTAGTCCAGACTAGTCCAGTCGTTTGCTGGCGGCGGGCAGTAGCTTCATATTCTTCTCAAATAAGCCAAGTCTATCCCAAATGTCAAACTTTTCCATCAAGACCTGCAATAAGTCTTGCATACAGTAAAATAAATAAGCATTACAATATTTATTAAAGCAGCAATAAACCTACCTCTCTGGAATCCACAGCTGCATACATAATGTCCATCCAACCTTTGAATGTGGCCTTTCAAAAAAGAGACATGACTAAGTACATTTGTAGAAACAAAAAATGTAAATTTACATCAAAGAAACTGAAACCAAAAGTGATGCGTGTCCTGCAGTACAGCGTATCGTACAGTGTATGGAAAGAAACAAGTAGATGAAGAGAAGGGCATGGAAAAACATTGAATATGTACAATAAAATATTTACAATGAATAAGAACAACAGATAGCCTCAGGGTACTGTGAAAGCAAATAGAGTTTGAAGACACAGACCTTCAGGTGAAGCACATAAAGAAAAGGAAGAAACTGAAAACTGCATAAGCAAGTAAGAAACCACGTTAGCATGAAATAAGAAATGGAGCCAGAAACAGAGACAACAAGGAGCGACACTCTCACCACTTGCAGCAGGGCCAGGTAACCGGCGCCCACATTATCAAAGTTGATCTTGACGTTCTTCCACCTGACCTCGGTAAAGTTTTGTTTCATGAGGGCCTCACACTGGGTCTTGTTGTTGACCACGTCGACAGGAAAGTATTCCTCTGATGTCTGATTGAAACAGTAGTAGTACTTGCCCGCAAACAAGTTGACCCCCATGATACTGAAAATCAGCCAAAAGATGAGGCAAACCAGCAACACATTCATAATGGAAGGGATGGCACCCACCAAGGCGTTGACTACCACCTAGACCAGACCAGGAAAGACAGGATATGACATGAGAACCAGGAATCAAACAGCTCTTTCAAACCCTCCAAAAAGACACCGCATACTGTTATGGCATTACACTGGGTACTTAAAAAAGCTGTTCAACCCTTTTTTTACAGGTGGCATTAACAGCAGAAGTTCAATTCTCTAATGATTTTATGTGGTCAAAAATAAGAACTTTACATCACTGTGATGTACATACTGAAGTGCGGGGAATTATTGGGAGGGAGAGTTGTTTCAGTCCCTTCCAAATTAGAGCAGCACTGATGTGACTCTGAGAGCTCTTTGAACTGTCGAAGCATGTGGCTAGAAGTGCTAAAGGGATACTCAAGCACACACTCACACATACACATTCACACACAAACATTTACCACACAAATACCAATATAAAAAATCTATAAGAATCACAGGTTTATAGAGTAAAATGTACATTTGGGGACATTTTGTGGTTTCATGATTACAGCCACAACACAGATAATTATTTTATGTTTTATAAATGGTAGAGTAAATAGTATGTTGTATTATATTGTTGCATATTGTACATGGCATGAATGTGATTGACATGTACAGTGCGGTACTACACTAACACGTTTTATAAAAAATGCGCATGACAATTGCTATAAATCATAAGAGAAAAGAACATGTACAATAAAATGTGCTATAAATTATTGTATCAATTGTAGACTTTACTCTATTATTTCACCTTAATGGAGAATAGAGAGATATTTCCTTCATTATAGAGCTGTGTAGATTGAATTATTACTTTATGTTATCACTATTATTATTACTTCAACTTTTATCTCTCCATTCCTTAATAATTATAATCCAAAAATAATAACATTAAAAATAATAGGAACATTGGACTGTGTTGTGAGAAATAGTTTATAATTTAAACAAAATTAGATTTATTAAATCATAGACTTTATAAAGCTTAAATGTCAGTTTAAAGAAATGAATCAAAAAGTGTTTGCCATACCACTATGTAGTGTCCACACTTCCCACCCCAACCCTAGACAATCAATATTCTTAATCTTACTGAGCCTTTCCATAGCTAGTCAAACAATATAACACTATAGCAGTATAAAAAAAAATCAATTAAACTTGAATAATTCCCACCACCACCCCAAAATCTAAATCAATCTAGCAATACAATCTGATTTCCCCGTAGATTTACCATAGCCAGTAGTAAGCTCAGCACATAGTGAACTGCTCACTGCCAGTGTTAAGCAGGCCCACCAGCAGCTCTCAGGCGGACAGCTGAGCATGCATGTGTTTGACAGACTCGTTTTATGGAGCCATATTCCCTCTTCATTACAGACAGACAGGAAGGAGCTCTAGAGCAGAATTCTCTCAGCGTGTACACAACCTTCACAGGCTTGTGTTATATCTTACATTTGTGCTGTATAGAGGCCACACTGGTAAAATATTGTTTCTAATGTAAAATGCTTTATGTGATGTTTTTCAAATACAATTACAGGCTTTAAACCACTCTTTGCCTAAGTGTTGGCATTGCACTCGCTGAGAGAATGATTCTCTGTTGCTCGATGTGATTTACAATTGAACTGCTTTCAGAAATTCAGTTTTAAAAAAAATTAGGCCATGCTGTGTGAAAGCATTCTCAGAAAGAGGGAAAATGGCTTTCAAAAATGCATAATGTGCATAGGCAGTTATAGTACATGCGTGTTATATGGCATTGTGCAATCTCAAGAACCGCTCACATCAATAAATCAATAAATAAGAGAAATGTGTGGATAGAGAGATAGCGGCTAAAGAGATAATGGGTGAAGTTTAACTTGCTTTTTTTGCATCTGACGAGCCATTCTGATATTTAGAGTATGGGTGTTAGTTTGAATGGGTGCCTGACAAAAATCTACAGCACAATATGGCTGAATGCTTATATATTATGTGTTGGCCTGCTCAAGTGAAGACAAACCATTACAGTAATTGGGGTTCAGAGGTTTCATCTAAAGGCCCCATGATAGATAATAACTATAACAAAGAGGAAACTAACAAAATCATTGACATTTAAAAATCTTTGGTGGATTAATTTAAACGTCAGCACGTTCGTCAGGAAAAAGGGGGATTTACTGAAAGTGGGGATAATATGGCAAGGGATGCTGTCATTCCTGTACAATGCATTGCTTAAACAAAGTACGACCGAGATTACAAAGCCTTATTAGAAAGAGAGAGCAAAGTACGTATTCATGTAGCCCATATCATTGCATGTTAAGCAGTGCAATGTGTCCAATTGAAGCTGAACTGCTTGTACGGCTCCGTTGAGTTGTGATGCGTCTTAACGTAATACACAACCAACAGGGATGTCCAAGTTCTTATCATTCTAACTTTCCAGAATCTCTTTCATGCGGTGTCATCTCTCCATTCATGTACTTCCCTATTCATTAATTTATTGCTTAGACTTCAAATTTTCCATTATCAGTTTAAACAAAATGGTAACTCAATTGATGAACATATACATTATAGTAAAAAAAAAAATGATACAGCAGAATCAAATTCCTCTGTTTCCCTTTGCGTGACTGGGCTACCCTCACCTCTCTTACCACATTCTGTACACCCAGTGAATGGGGTCATTCATAAGGGGCACTGGTATTGGCATTATTACACTCTATTAAAGCAAATGAGCCATGACTTCAACCCCAAAAATGACATAATAATTAAGAGGTCTATTTTCCCTCCCAGAATTAATAAAAATTATACCCATACAATTTCCGTGAAACATTCATGGCAGCATCCAAAGAGCCTATCCAGGGCCTAAACGGATTGATGTCTGTTTATGGACAATGGCATCACATTTTAGTCACTGGATATCTAGAATGAATGAGACTTCACAACAAATGTATAATAAATCCACCCACTAGATAACACAGGCCTTCTTCTCCTGCTGGTCTGTCATTTTTGGGTTGTACTAAAGAGGGGCGACACATTGTCTGTCTAGGGTTGAGAGTGTTGTCCGAACGTTTTATTGCAACCTATGGGCCACCACCCACCCAGACCCAAACTCCAAGTCAGAGTTTACCTGGGCCTGTTGTTGCCTCCCAGTTTTACTTCCTGTGGGAGTGGAAGGCAACAAGAAGCCAGGGCCTGCTGTATAAGCTGCAATATGTGATGCCATGACATGACAGCAGTAATGCCTTGTGTGAAATGGCAGCCTAGCATATTTGCTAAGCTTCTGCCTGCATTCCCAAAGGAAGGCACTAACAGTGATTATAAATTAAGTATGTAATGTTTACAAAAATGTACAGCAATATTATTCTGCCACTAGAATGGACTGATAGCAGATCTGTCGGTCAGATGGTACGACCCAAAATGCTGACACTGGCAGAAGCTTAATACATTTTTTCCTCCCAAAGCCACAACACTTTAAATGTGTGGTTTCTGTCTCAGTCCTTGATGCAAAAAGATCCTGGACAAGCAGGAGAGTGTGGTGACCCTCTAACAGCCCGGCCAAACCGGGTTGAGGTGGAGTGAGTAGTGAAAGGGATAAGGGGGTGCGGAATAAGAGGGGGTGGAGGGGATGGTGCATGTGGAGGGGGAGGGGTTTCTCAAGTAAAAGCAGTAGTTGAGAATTAGGTCAAATGAATAGATAATTGTTGATTTGAATGCTCTATGAAATTGCATGTAAGTTTGGTTAGCTTTGACCAATTTTCAAGAGAGAAACAAAGTAAGATGAAGTAATCAGAATTTCTAGGTTGTCACTTATGTGATGAGGCAGCTTTGTGAAAAAAATATTTCTGATGCTCTTTGGGTATTTTTCATTATGAAACAAATCGGTTTGCTCTTTTTTAAAGAAATTCAATTGAAATTCATTTTTTTCTGCTGGCAATGCAACTTAACTGTTACTTTATTTAGTCTCCCAGCTGCATCATGACTTGTTCTTTCGCTCTAACAAAGGCATGGTACAGGATTGCGCATGGAAAGGTGACTTCTTGGCTTCATCTCCTGGTTTCAAAAACAATCACCCAATATTTAGGAGTTTTTTGTCCTCTTAGTTTGTTTTTTTATAACAGTTCTAGCATGCTTTAAATTGTTGAATGGGCATGCGGAAGTATCAGCTGCTTAGCTTTGGATCTTACCCTCATCCCTTCAAAACGTGACAAGGCTCTGAGGGGTCTCAAGGCCCTTAGTGTCCTGAGTGATTTAATGGGCCCTAGATCGGAGTAGCCCAGCGCATTAGCTACAAGGCTGACTATAGACACCTACACAAAAACAGAGAAGCAAAAGAGGTTCCAAACTGTTAGAAGTGAGAATATTCACTAGGAAAGAGAGACGGCCCTGGCATAGGCGGAGAGTTTCTTGACATACACACATAAATCTTTGCATGTATATGCATGTATAATATTGCATTTATACATGTATATACACTGAGAGAGAAGGTTAATGTTTAGTATAGGTCTTATGTGCGTAGTATTTTTAGTAGCAGTGTGCCATAGAGATTGTTTGTCTGTTATTTTGGGGTAGTTGACGATGGGAAAAATCCTTGTACCTGCAAAGAAATTTGTGGTTGAGAGAGAAAGAGAGGAGATAGAGACATAAGACTCAATCAGAGGGTAAATTAGGCAGAAAGTGCTACATGATAAATGTAAAGATACAAGCAAAGGGAGTGGGGGAGCAGAGGAAGAGGAGTTGGGGAGGGAGGGAAGGAGAGAGGTCACCCTGTAGCAGCTGATAAAAACCCAACAGACTTGAGAGCCTTACCCTTGCCCCTCTAACATTGTCTCTCCATGTCGTTCTTGGGCTGAGGCATAAAATCCCATATAATTTAAGACAGACAAATTAATGGAACCTAAGAGAAAGGATACAAGTAAACATGTACAAATGTGTCATTTTGTCATTTTCTTTCTCAGACATCAAATCAGATTGTCACACAGCATTTAAAGTCAAATAGGAGAGACACGTCACATGAACCACACACAAGAAACAAGGATGGAGGTAAAGGGCAGACCAGATATAGTTATTAGCACTGGATGGCACTGAAAGGACAAAAATACACAGTCGAGTTACACACAGTTAACAATAACAGCACACAACCTCAAAGAAACTGGTGCAGCCCCTCTTACATCCGGCAGCAGCCACCGAGGCATTACTTTGTCATTAATTCACAAAACTGTATGTTTTTCCATTCACAGAAACATACGGTAATAAATGTTAGAAGTATTAGCTTCATAATAAAGCAATTTAAATTTAGGAATTATGGTTTGGTAATTATGAATCCCCTAAAGGTGCTCTAAGCTAAACATAAATATACAGTATTACATCTTTAACAAATGAGGAAATGGGCAATGGGGATTGTACAGGAATGACTTGATCAATTCATGTCAAGTGGGGCCATTACAAGCTTACTTGCTGCACAGGGAAGCTTTGTAATGAAGGATTCTTTGGCTGAATGCATATTGTTCTACATGCAAAATACAGGAGTGGGCAGCTGTGCTAGAATTAGGTCAAATAGAGATAACTTGTCTGTTCAGAAGTTAGTACATGAAAACAGAAATTGTATCCCCGGGAAGTCTTTCTGTTTTTTCCAAACTGCAATCACGGTTTGTATGCTGGAGGAACTGAAACAGGGGGAGTACCAGTTCCTTACACATAAGGAAAAATATCAACAGTGAACACATGTGAAAGCACCTCCAACCAGTCACCGACACCAACCGGTCAAACTCACCGCAAGAAGTACACAACATCCAAAGCTTACCAAAGTCACGGAGGGAGGTTTGAAACAGGCAAAATCTTCATTTTGACTGATGCCATTTTCGAATAGATTAGAAGAGACCAACCTTTTTACCATATAAGAGTGGAATAAATCAAAACAATGGAAAGAACAGCAGAAAAGGTGGCAACACAGATTCAGACTTCTTACTGTACATGTGAATGTTCAAACATTGCGTCCAGGTTGTCCTGGACAGGGCCTTTATTTAGATTCTGTTGAGTTTTCTCCAAGTACTTACTTAACCTGGTCTCTCAAATAAGTTAGCAGCTGTTCTGGTGGGAAGACAGTAAAATAAAGATTTTGCCTTGATCTACACTACAGTGTTTGGGGTAATTGTCACCTTCAGCCTGACCCCTTGGAGAGCCCCCCTTTGGGGTGCCTGGCCTCTGGCCCCCTGCTGGGCCAGCTGTGTGGTAGTGACCTCAGCGCCTCAACGTCCTTCTCACAGAGCTCTGCAAGGCAAGGCCAATGACATCTGGGGCTGTGATCCCATGATGACGACGGCACAAACCAAACAGAAATAAACCAAACTAAAAACAAAGGGAAAAACAAAACAAAACAATGATAATAATCTGAGTGTAAAAGAAAGATGAATAAAGTATGACACCTATCATCATCACATTCACACACCTCAGTATCACTAGTAAACTAGAATTACTCCCCCTAGATATTTTTTCATGTTAAACAATTAATATGAGTAACATATGGATTATTCCTACTAAAATATGAATTATTGGTCCTACAATGTAAGCAAAAATAAAGTAAAAAAACTCTGCTTTACTTTAAATTTATTGGTTGTTTTCTCCCATAACTATGCTACAAGGTTATTGTTTTTTAACTGCTTTGACAAAACACTTTGCTTTCTAACATTACATTTCTTTCCCCATGCCCTTTTTAGCCAATAAGTAACAGTATACGAAACATTATTATAATGAAAATCAAGAAGACACTAATCAAATGGGTAACAGAAAGATACAGTAACATGGAAAATGAGAAGGAACACACTCACACAAAGAGTCAGGCACATCCACACTCAAAGAAAAATACAGGCTGGTCTAATGATGGTGCCCCCCCTCTCTGAGTCCATGGCAATGGTTTCACCCAGCAACACAAAACGGTAGAGGCACAGTCAGGCCACAACACAACCCAGACTCATCAAGCACAAGTCTTATTTGTTTGGTGGGGGAGCAGTAGTGAAGACCAAACTTACCGACCGGCCGTCTGTCACCCACCATCATTACATCTCAGCACAATATCACCACATTCCTGAGGTTACACTTTCAAGAGGGAATGAAAGGAGGTTGGGGAAAGAGGGGAGGCGGAATGTCACTCCCTGGGACATGTTCACAACTTGGGAAACGTAGCACCCTGCACTGTCCCAAGTGTTGGGCTTGACAACACACCTACAGGGAGGGAGTCTACAGTGGCAATAACCAGAATCAGTACAGTGTGGTATGATTACAATTGCTACAAGCTCCATATGTGCTGTGTGTCAACCTTGAACATATGTTTTAAAAATACCTGTATACTGAGTTTTTTGAAAATATGTTACAAATGGCAACAAAGCTAACCTGGGCTTGTTTAACAAAGAAACAGCTACTGAAGGCTAACCTAGCGCGTAACATTAATGGTATTGTCTCCACCCCTGTGATGCATTGAACGTGAGAGTGAGACCTAAACTGGCGTGGATGAGTGAATACTTTCCTACCTAAGAAGGGTTGTGCTGTGTTAAACTGACTCACACTGCCGCTGTTTAAATTCACGCTCCGAAGCCAGGCCTGCCTGTCTTTGCTGTCTTGAGCAACCTTCGCTCTGGGTCTGCTTTCAAGCGTGCTTTATCGGGACTCTGCGAGCCTCCTCTCCGCGAGCCTGCTCTACATATTGTAGTTCAGGATTTTAAAAGGTGTATTTATAAAAATTTGTGTTTTTTAAAACGTCTCTCTAACAAAACCGTCTTCTCAATAAAATGTTTGTCTCCAGTGTGTCTGGAAATTATTCATAAATGCATGAATGTAGAAAATTAGGTCTATTGTATGTAATAAATGTATGTTTGTTGCATGGAGTCTGGGATAGAGGAGCTTATAATGAATCAACATGGCAGCCTCTGGCCATTGATAGGAGTCCATTCACGGTTATTGCCTGAGGTGTTGGACACTGCAGATAGGTGGTTAGTTCAAGGAGAAAACTTTGAAATCAGGGAAATTCTTATTCTATCCAAATTCTGCCACTGCAGATTACCTCTTGATTCAGCATAAATGTGAAATACAAACGCTTTAAGCCTCTAGCCATGAAAATTGTCCCCTTTATTCCTTTCCCAGGTTGGAATCTCATTGAAATAGCCCACAGTCTAAGGTTTTGTAATTTAAAAATAGACAAAATAGGATTAAAACGTAATTATATATCTAAATAACAAAGAAGAATGTCCCATGTTCCTGTTTTCAATCTTGACTGACACAAGGAGCAGAGAAATACACAGAAAAAGAGGACAAAGGCACATCTCAAACATCTTGCAGGTCAGAGACACAGGCAAAGACAGCTTTACAGAGACACATCTTTGACACGTCCCATTGCTCTGAGCATGACTTGAATATGGTTGTTATCAATGGCTATTGATTGGCTGATTCAAATTTGTGTTAGTATTAATGCTTAATGGCTTTGTGTTCAAATTGCAATCGTTTATTTCAATTGTGCCTTAAAACATTATAATTGGTGTCTGTACCAAGTAGGGAAACAGACAAACAGTTTTTTGCTTGTGGCACACTGTAAAAAGTGTTTTAATCCACAAGCAGAAACATGATGTACATATTTAAGCATCTCAGACTGATTAACCAAGTACAAAATAGGGATTGTTGCGTGTTGGAGAAAAGGTGACTCTGGCATGAGTGCACTTGAAATAGACAGACTGAAGTAAAGTCTTGTAAAACACTGTCTTTATAGCGTGAGTAAACCAAATAAAGAAGGTTCCTATTGTATTCAACATGCCCTCTCACCTTTTTTCATGACGCAATTATTCAATTGATAACCTGACCTTTCAAACTTAACCACACCCAACAGACAACAACAGTTACAATTGTAACAACATCATACCTGGTGTCCATAGTATATGTAGTGCATATGATGTGTTGTGTAACAATCTAATAAAGCAAAAGACAAATTATTACAGCGGAAATTAGCCTTAGCCCTGCTGCTTTATAGACTGTGTTTATCTTTGTACCAGTGTGTTGCTGTTGGACCAGGGTGTGGTTGAGGACCAAATAACTGTTCTTCTTCTCTAATAGATGGAAACAATCGCTGGACTTACATCCACAATGAAGAAGTCCAGCCAACACCAGGCATTGGTGAAATACTTGACAAAACCGTATGCGACCCATTTCAGCAACATCTCCAGGATGAAGATGTAGGTGAAAACCCTGTCAGCATACTCCAAAATGATCCGAATGGTCTTCCTCTGCTCAATGTACACATCCTCAAAGGCCTAAGGAGAAACAGGAAACATACGTCAGCCGTGACATCTAATCTAATCTAATGATTTATGATTCCACTAATGAAATTTTAAACAGCACTACAGCGCCCTCATTGTTAATCAATAACCGTGCTTTAACAGATTTGAAAAAAACTGTTGTGTGTGAAATTTTTCAAATAACACCACAGCAAATGTTGATTTGGAGCAGTCTTTGCTCTTATTTTAGTAGCATTAGACATGCTTAAGAACAAGGTCCCACCCCATCCCCAGCAATAGATACCCTGTTTGATAAATGGTACAATCTGTTAATCTCAGGCACTGCTGGCCCTTCCCCCAACCCAAAAGGTCAGAGACTGACTGCACCACAAGTTTTAACTCCTCACTGCCATACTGTACAGTAGACACACAGTGGTCCTTGTAAAGTACCTATATTTTTAATAAGTCATCTTCTTTCAATCTTTGTCCAGTTAGGATTTTCTAAGTTCAGTAGAATGTGTGTTTCATTTGATGAATATAAGTTGTGATCTGAAGCTTTTCAAATGTTTATGTTGCTTTATGTTTGAATTTCTTTATGTAACAAGCCTGTAGTAGGCCTCTTTACCAAGGCACCGCTACTGAGGAGGATCATGAAGATGATGAGGGTCTCAAACCAGTTGTGCTCCACAATCAGGTAGCAGGTTTTTCTCAGGTACCACCATCTCTTCCACCAGCCCGTAGAAATGTCAACTTCACAGCACTTATACTTGGCCACACAACCTGAGGACACAGGAGCAGAGACAGCATTTGATATAGTTACGTAGATTAGTTACAGTTCTGTGTCTATAATTGTTTAAATTTTAATCCTAAAATTTATGCATGAGTTTTTTAAGAATTATTTTTATGCTTAATGCTTAAACAGAGTGGATGGAACATTTCTATTTTATTGTTGTCATTCTTATTGCGTTGATTCATCTCTTTAATCTATTTCATGTAGTTCTTACATCTAGTAGTAGTTTTTTTTCACTGTATTTTCTAATATTACGGTTAGTCTTAAAAGTAATTTTATTACATTTTCATCATTTTTATTGTCTTGCGTGCTTTGGTCTAAAATGTTATATTATTTTGTCTTTTCTGTTGTTTTTACGGTCTACACTCCTGTCTTATTATCAGCTTGCCAGTCATCTGTGAAACACTTAAAACTGCAACTGTATGAAATGTGCTATACACATAATGTTTGATTGATTGATTGCTTTATTTCTACAGTGAAGACCCACAGAACACACTCTCCAATGCTTTGGGTTTAATACTTTGTATTGTTATCATATTTTTCTTTACAAATGTTTTGACAGAGACTTTGCCTACAAAAATCCTAAAGATTAATTTACAGTTTAGAACTACATCTATTAAAATCCGCCTATTTGTATTCAGTTTGAACAGTCATCAGCGTTTTTAGACAAGTTAAACTAGATCCCGTTGACAAACTGGAATTGAACTGTTCAAGTGTTAAGATATCAATATTTCTGATTTCTATAACTGATTTTTGTAAACAGGCTTTATCTATAAATAATTATCTGTAAAGTTATATGTATTAGTGTATTTGTGTATTAGTGTGTAAACAGAAACAGTCAGACAGACAGACAGAGACAGACAGAGAAAGACTAATAAATAGATGAAGTCTCCATGGGTGAGTGATCCTTCATTATGAAACTGTCCTTCACACCTATCACCGCCCTATCGTTTCCAATGAGTCCAAGAGAGTCTCTGTTCTATGGAGTGGAGATAATGGGTGCCATGGGAGCAGTGGTCTCACCATCTGTCCAACACGCCTCGGGTTCCAAGTATTCCTCCACCGGCTCTACCACCACCTCCTCCACAACATCTGGCTTGATGTCGATGGTACTGCCCTCCGACGAACTGGTATCATCCAGCTGCAGGGACGCAGATATATGAGCACACACACACACACAAAAAGAACCACAGCAATAAAGTGTCAGCGATTCAAAACCATTTCTGTTTTTAACTGATTTTTATTCGAACCGCTCATTGTGGAGAAAGCTGACTTGGGAAATGTCAATTTCATGTTATGTTATGTCCATTTCCATCCAATTGTTTAGACTTTGACCTTTAGGACTATTTGATCACAGATGATTTTCCCTATTGAGATTGGCATCATAACAGTTTTGAAAATCATGTATCATCCACATGAACACTGAAATGAAATATCAAATGTCAGATCCTCTGCTCTTAAGGTCTTCTAAACGCATTTTCTCATAAGACATATGTCAGAAGATATCCATTTCACTCCAGCCACTCTAGACTCTATTGAGTAATGGAGTTATATCAGTGTCTGAACAGGACAGAGTAGCCAGCCCCACCCATGCCAATTGCACGGTGAAGAGTAGCTGAGGATTATAAGAATAAAAACACAGCATCACATTTACAGTGAGGGATTTAAGTATTTGAACACCATGCTACTTTGCAAGTTCTCCCACTTAGAAATCATGGAGGGGTCTGAAATTGTCATCGTAGGTGCATGTCCACTGTGAGAGAGATAATCTAAAAAAAAAAATCCAGTAATCACAACGTTTGATTTTTTAAGTATTTATTTGTATTATACAGCAGCAAATAAGTATTTGAACACCTGAGAAAATCAATGGTAATATTTGGTAGAGTAGCCTTTGTTTGCAATTACAGTGGTCAAACGTTTCCTGTAGTTTTTCACCAGGTTTGCACACACTGCAGAAGGGATTTTGGCCCACTCCTCCACACAGATCTTCTCTAAATCAGTAAGGTTTCTGGGCTGTCGCTGAGAAACACGGAGTTTGAGCTCCCTCCAAATATTGCAACAAATATATAATATAATATATAATATATAATATAATATAATATAATATAATATAATATAATACAAATAAATAGTTAAAAAATCAAACGTGATTACTGGATTTTACCTACGATGACAATTTCAGACCCTTCTATGATTTCTAAGTGGGAGAACTTGCAAAATACCAGAGTGTTCAAACACTTAGTTTCCTCACTGTACATGTTATTCTAAAAGTAAAATAAAAGATTTAGCAGTTTGTCTAAATGGTTGCGTTATTGTGCATGCTACAGATTTCAGTCTGTTTTGTGTTATTGCCTGCCTGAATACTTTTGTGATAAACTATTGGAGTGAATAAATACATGCACTCCACTCACTTACCTCTTTGCTGTTCTCATTTTCCGACTCGCTGCTGAAGTCCTCAGTGTTAAGGTTCTCAAAGTCAGACTCTCCCACAGCAATTGGCACACAGACGGTCAGGTTTGGATTGTGGATAAACGACATGTGGTCCTCATCGATCATATACTTGCCAACGCTGCTGCCAATGCCACTGGTGGTGCCATTACCATTCTTGACATAGTCCAGATCACGGTTGATGTCCACCCCGGTGTGGTTAGCAATGCAGTTTAGTTTCTTGTCATACATGTCATCTAAAGGCTTCTGCTCGTCCTCCATCTGTGGTTTCTTCAGCAGACTGGCCACCAATATCCGCACCTTTGATTTGATCCATGCAATGCCAATCTTGATACGCCTGACAGAAATCTGCAGGTTGTTGGGCTCACCGTCGTCATCTGTTGCAGCCAAGTTGTCAGCACTGAATGAGCTCAGCAGCAAGGCAAGGAATAGATTCAACACCTTTGGACACAAAATGAGAAATCAGTTATGTGGAATGCTACTTTTTTTTTAATCTCTGACCATGTTATAATTATTTAAAGATGGGTTGGGGAGCCAACAGTCTGTTGCACACCCTCTCAGTGTAGACACTCACCACCAGGTTACCGATAACCATGACCATCATAAAGACAATAAGGCACATGGCCTGGCCCGCCACCTCCATGCAGTCCCACATGGTTTCAATCCATTCACCGCACAGCACCCGGAAGACAATCAGGAAGGAGTGGAAGAAGTCGTTCATGTGCCAGCGAGGCAACTCACAGTCTAGAGAGATTTTACACACACAGTCTTTGTAGCTCTTGCCAAACAGCTGCATGCCCACCACAGCAAAGATGAAGACAATGATGGCCAGCACCAGGGTCAGGTTCCCCAAGGCTCCCACTGAGTTTCCGATGATCTTGATCAGCATGTTAAGGGTGGGCCATGACTTGGCAAGCTTGAACACTCTCAGCTAAAGTAAGGGGTGGGTGGAGAGAGTAAAAGCGATATAATTTAGTCCATTTTCACTTTACTAACTTGCTGCACACGGTGAATAAAGTCAACTTTGCTAAGATGCTAACTCTGCATGCTTTCTCTATTTAGAAAGAAACAAAAAAATGAGCATTTACCAATCGAAATGACCGCAGCACAGATAGGCCCTCAACGTCAGCCAGAGCCAGCTCCACTAAACTCAGCGTTACAATGAAACCGTCAAAACAGTTCCAGGCCTCCTGGAAGTAGTAGTATGGATCCATAGCCACCAACTTAAAAAGCATTTCCCCTGCAAAGATTCCTGTGAACACCTGGGAGGTAGGAAAGAACACAGATTGAAACAAATGGATTTGAACTAACACCATATTTCACAAGACGTGAGAATGTGAAGCTTGATAAGTGGTGAAACTTGTTGTGACCAATTATCTGAGTTGCGCATTACAGATCCATCACATTAAAAATGATTCCCATGGTAACTGTATGTCAATAAATTCCCATTAGGATACATCCAATTATCTAAAGAGGCAGCAGTTTGTGTGTGTGCCAACTGTTCTGTAGTAAGTGAGTAAGGTGAAACTGCACTTCTGTGAACTTGTAACAGTTCTAATAAACACTGAGGGTCATCCTCAAGCAAAGTGAATAAACGCACAATGTAAGTGTAGATGTGTGGGTGTGTGGGTGTGTGGGTGTGTCAATGACTCACAAGTTGACCTACAAATTTCCACCTGTGCCACCCATTTGCCTTTTTTGGGTAAATTACTCTGGAGCACAAATGTTAAATAACACATTTCTATGCTGTTTCTATTGTAATTTGTTACCTGCTCACATTTATGTACCCACACACACACACACAGTACATAGTGACACATTTCGTTTTAGGACTATGAAACAACATATATTACCAAATGTGATGCTAGTGCTGCACGATTATTGGCAGAATGATAATGACGATTATTTTGATCAATATTGAGATCACGATTAATGATCATGATTATTTGTTGATTTTAACCAAAATAAATTTTATAGTCACATAGGCTATTTATAACTGCGTTAATATCCATATTATGTTACATTCTTCTGTCTTAAGTTGTATGTTGTATAGACATACATCTGCAAAACATGTAAATGAAAATTAGCTAATGTATTAATGTGTGTAATGTATGAATGTATTTAAAAAAAAATGTATCTCTGAGAAAACTTCATTTGTTTTCAACAATAACTGATTAAAAGAGCTAGGGAGAGTTAGGGAGTGCGATGGACGAATATGCTTCTCACCGAGTGACAGCTGACTCATAATGAATGGGTCCCGCCCGGTGAATGGCGGGAGTTACACACATTGTGTGTATAAAATGTCTGTATCGTCACAGCACTGCATTTTTATGAACTATGATATTCTGGCCATGGGTAACATCTCTTGCGGGTCCAGCAGGCTCCGTCTCACACACTATTACTCTACCAACTGAAGTTAGTTGCATTCAAAAACTTCTTCTGTGTTTTTTGCCGTGACGGCCGCGATAGCAGAGTCACCAGCGGAAACACTGGTACAAATACAGGTTTTCCGCTTATGCTTAACAATATACAGCTGTGGTAATAACAATTAAAACTGTGGACAAATGTCAGAAGTGTGGACTGGCAGCCGCTGTGTCTCTCCATGATGCCAGGAAGTCGTGTGTGAGTAAATGGGGGCGGGGCTGCGCGGAGAGTTAGAGGAGAGATCCAAACACAGGTACGGCTTTACAGAAGAAATGGGTCATAGAATGCAAAATGAAACCATATCGATATAAACAACACTGCTTTGTTTGTGGAAAGGGAAAATGTTAGTTGCACCCTAAAGCCCTGTGAGCTAACAGACAAACTAGCAACGGTTACAGCTGTTGTCTGAAAAACAACAAAGAATTAAATTAAAGAATTAAAATATTTCTTGATTACGCAAATTCGATTGTGGGAAGACAAAATCGTAATTAAAATTTGATTAATTGTGCAGCCCTTTGTGATACTGAAAAGTAGAACAACAATCATGGTCCCAGGACTCAGATTTACTCAGTTTCTCTAAAATGCTAATAATGAAAATTGTCAGGTTGACTTATCCAAGCCATGATTCAGGCACCATTTTAGAGCAGCTCATCACTCAGGCTCCATGAAATATTAATGTAGGCCTCCCACCAGTAAGCAGACCAGCACAGAGGCAGGTTGGCCCCACTGAAGCTAAGGGACATGTGTGTGAAAAAAATTAAAATGGATTAAAAAAAAAACATAAGTGGGGTTCTAGAAAGAGATTTTTTTCACTCCTTTTAACTCTGAATCAGCCATGAAATAGCGGCCAATTATGGTACCAAAGAAACAATTCTCTATGAGCTGCATTCTTAACCGGCTACTCAGATAAAAATTAAAGTACAAAAAGATTGCAACTCACCAGATTGCCTACAGAAAGCATGTCTTCAAAGTCGGGGGTCATGGGGTAGTGCTCCATCGCCATGAAGAGGGTATTGAGTACGATACAGATGGTGATGGCTAAGTCCACGAAGGGGTCCATGACAATCAGATTCATAGTTTCCTTGATCTTAATCCACAGTGGAGAGCACTCCCAGATCAGGAATGTGTTAGAAAATTTATACCAGCATGGCGGACACTTGCGTTGAGACTCCTCCAGTTCTGAAGACATAGCGCGGATCACACATCAAAACCAAACATAATTGCATGCTTGAGCATACCGCATGCAATGGTATCAAATGATAGACAAAATTGTATGCATTGTATGTATCTGGTACTTTTGGATATGCAAAGCAGATAAGCAGGAAATTCATGTCAAACTAATCAACCAATGAGCAGCCCTAGTTAAATAATAATGAGAGAGCAGGTTAAAAAGCTGGGTTAAAGTGGCAGTACCCTCCACTAGTGTGTTGGTAATGACGCTCATGACACTGTTGGCCCGCTCTTTCCGCCCAAAGGAGGTATTGAGCTGGTCCACAGACACCATCAGGGAGCCCGACAGCTTCTTCTTCACCTCAACCTCAGTAGTCGGCTGTCAGGAATAGAGGAAGAATCAAGCACCCATGGAGAGGACATGAACACCATCCCATTTCCCCACCGGTGGCCGGTGGAGGGAAGTGCACCACAGCATTGGCAGAAAGAAGTAGTTGATGATCAGATTTTTTGGGGTGGGGGCATGGTTCAATTATTTCTATATCAATGCTGGTTTAAGGAAGATGTGTGTATGCTGTAAATGCATGCAGGTCTCAGCCAAAGTGGGAGTAGTGATCTAGGGCTACTTGACCTAATTGTGTTTGAATGTAATTAGCTTGTCCCAATTAAATAATAAATGGATTGTGCAATATTGTGTGAAGAACTGCTTCTGCATGAATGCATTTTCAGTCCTGTCATGCAATAACGGAGGCTTTGCTGCCATTGCAATATAATCATTAGGTTAATTTACAAAATGTCTCCCAAATCTGGCCATTTTTACTTGCAAATTGAAGCTACTAATTATCTTCCTACAGTACTTTGAAACCATACAATTTATATTGCAACCATCAAGTCAAGAGCATTGTAAGAGATCATGTTGAGGCAGATAGTTCAGATCCATCCAGATGTCATGCATGAGCATGCTCCAAGTCAAAGAGAAGGAGAGGAAATTACAGACACCATAGCCATTGTTCTACTCGTCTATGTCATGCTTGTTCAAATTTAGGGTTTAATCTACCATGCTAACTAGAATGAGAAACAGCTGATCCACTACTGTTGACCAGGGAGATTTTGGAAAACAGAGAAAGACAGACAAGGACAGCAGCCCTCCTTTTTTCTAAACATTATATATTATTAAGGCATGATAGGATGTTTCTTGTGTATCTGCTATGGGATATTAACAGTGTATCAGGGAAGAAGATAAAAATGTCTGTGGCTTTATAGTGCTGGTCCCCTTAGTTTCCTCCGCCTCCTACTGTAGATCTACCCACACAGGCTAGCATCGGAGCTGGATGCCTGGAGGAGGAACACATCAACACACTTGAGCATGTTAACTAATCATTATATGTTGTTTGTTAGCAAAAAAACTGTCTTATTACTAAAGTGTGTTGAACAGGAACTTTATGACATCCCACAGTTGAAGTTGTGTATTAAATATTAATCAGGCTTTGATATATGTGCCAAACTCTTATGGCCCAATGGGGATGCAGAAGAATAATAGAATTGTGTCTGTTTGATTAGTGCCTGTATAATAGTGTGAGTATGGTGCATGTATGAATAAGTAATTTGATATGAACATTCAAAACATTGACATTCATCGTTCAAATCAAACAACAAAATTGCCTGGAAGTCACTGACAGACCCAGTTTTACTAACTTATCAAATGCACGGTTGGCTATAGTATATTCAATATAAAATGTATTTATTTCTCCATCCTTTGCCTACTGTTGGAGGGCAGCACACACTTCAGGGGCTGGGGGAGGGGAGGCGCGAGCGCTTAGCCAAGAGATACATACGGACTTGCAAAGATGACAGTAGAGTATAGAGAGCAAGAAAGAAAAGGAACGGACGAGAGGGGGGCCATGCCTAGATAGGTCTACACTTTGACTTCCTTACACTGTCGTCAGGGACTGCCTTATCTATTTTCACCTCAGGCAAAAGGCGTCCACCGTGCCCAGGGCCGATGAGCGACACCACGCCGTTGCAATCCACCGTGCTGTTCCTCTTCCCGTGGTATCCACTGTAGCTGCTCCGCCGATAAGGGCTGAACAGGGAGCCCCGGCGTTCCTCGCACTCCTCCACCGTGCTGTGTTCATCATCTGCAAACTCATTTTCTGATCCCACGTCCTTACCGCGCCCCTTAAAACTGAAGATGCTGCTCTTGCTGTTGTGGCGGGACAGGAAAGGTGAGCCAGGTATACTGAGGAGGGACTGGAGATAAAGAAAGGATGAAGAGAGGAGACATTTGTTTGACCTATGCAGCAGAGGGTGTTTCTGGAATACAACTGATTGCACCATCGTTTTAATGTTGTTAGGCATCATTTACGGAGGTCATGATAAAGGCACATCTGTAGAGTGTGAGAAATGTAATGGAACCAGGATGTTTTTTCCAAAGGAGGCATATTCTGCTGGAGCAATCATGTGACTTATAAACAAGAGGGAAATACACAATAAGGTTAGTGATAACCTACACTGTGAAGGTCACACACAAGGCAGAGATACAGAATAGAGCTGGGTGAAAAAATCGAATATCACAATATTTTGGACCAAACACCGCGATATCAATTCTGTAGGGTTGACTAACGGTGCTTTCACAAAATATTTACACAGTGAGACTTTCATGCTGAAAAAACATGGAGAGGAGCATGAGTCATGACAACAACACTCTGGGCTGTTACTAGTATTGATCCAAACATTATTACAGCTGTACACAATGGGGCCAGATGTACTTTTTGCGCCCAGTTCAGGTGTATTTGTTTTCCAACGTGCACGTAAAAGCATGGCGAGGTATGTACAAACAGGTAACACTGAGGTAAAAGCGCAGACTGCGTGGGAGTTGAAAATGGCAAATTGCGCATTTCCGTGTCATGCATTTGCATTCATGGGAGGGTGAAGAAGAGATAGTGGGAGTTTCCAATGAAGAGATGGGAGAGGAAACGTAAAGTGCGCCTAATTGTGTATTCCGTTGTATGTATACCTCCCGTGACAGAACGCCTTTATTTTGGGGAGAAAATTCCCCGTCTCTTAAAAGCAGGTGTAAACCTGCTGAAAGTGGGTTTCCTTGCATGTGCCTCCTGGTGAAATGGCACCAAGACGAAGACAGGCCAAGGTGACAAGCTGAAAGACATTACTTCACAGCGGAGTAGCTAACGTTAGATTCTGGAAATATGAGAGTCATAAAAGCTCGTGCTCACGTACTTCCCAACTAACAGACACACTTCCTCGGCTTAGAATTACAGTAGGAACCGCTAAATATTCCACAAACTCACCGTCCCTTTCCACC
This sequence comes from Etheostoma cragini, assembly GCF_013103735.1. Classification (NCBI taxonomy): domain Eukaryota; kingdom Metazoa; phylum Chordata; class Actinopteri; order Perciformes; family Percidae; genus Etheostoma; species Etheostoma cragini. Next base: position 15,693,882 of record NC_048413.1, read on the forward strand.
CAACTGAAATACACACTATTGGCTTTGAGTTACGACAACAATCGCTAAACACACCGCTTACTCACGGTCCTCTCTTTCCAATTTACAGCTTCCTCTCTTGGCTTAAAATGACTCACTGCTGTAGGCGACAGCCATGGCTGTCGCCTACAGCAGTGAGTACAGTACAGGTAACGTTAGCGGTTAGCAGGGTTAGCAGGGTTAGCATGGCGGCGTTACACCGGACCAGTCGGGATCACTTTACTGGCTGTATCTCAATTGTGTGAGCGAGTATGTAAACAACTCAGGTTGCTAGCTATATAATTCAATGTGAGTACACAAATGTTGAAATTATATAAAATGCCCATCCCTAGTAGACGTAATAAATTAACCTGAAGCTAATGCTGACCTCATGAGAAAATTAGCTAGCCAACTCAGTGTCCTTATAGGCTCTAAACTATCTAAATCTTTCAAATACATCTCCAATACTTACCCGGGGTTTGTTACGTGTATGGGAATACATGTTTTTGTAATTTTGGCTAACTGACCCTTTGCATGATGCTGAACTACAAAAAGAGGTATGCAGAAAAATGACTAAACAAACCCAGACATTAACTTTTTTACCTCACCTGGTTCATAATGGAAGACTTGCGACCCAAGCGATTATCAGGGAAACGGAAGCGGCTCCTTTTGCTGCCATCATCTGACTCTGACTTGACAAACTTCTCACTGTCGCCTTTCTCCTTCTCTTGCTCTTTCTGCCTCCACTTTTTCTTACGATTACGCCGTTCTTTGGCGCTCTTGGAGCTGAGCTTGGACATCTCAGAGGAACTGCACGACAGATGACCTCCTCCATCGTCCTCTACTGCGTCCTCTGACACAGTACCCGCAGAGGTTGCCATGGCAGCTGCCTGCAAAGAAACAAACACATGAAGGGAGTCAGAACAATTATATACAAGAATCAGGAATCATTTCGGGCTCCATTCTACCTGGGCTGACCTGAGCGTCTTCCTGCTGTTTCTTGAGCTGATCCAGCATTGCCTTGAATTCCTCCTCCTTCTGCAGGGCCTCTTCCATGGTGGCCTGGTTCTGCTCCTCATAAGCCATGGCCACCACAGCTAAGATCAGATTCACCAAGTAGAACGAGCCCACAAAGATCACCAAAACAAAGAAGATCATGTATGTCTTCCCGGCCGCCCTCAGGGTCTGTTGGAAGGCAATGCAGCAGAGATGAGGGAGAAGGGATGGAACAGCAGAGACAATAATGACATCTAACACATAACCTAAATCTCTGAGACAAGCTCATTGTCAACCTCACTGCTCAACTCACACAGTGACTCGTCAGAAATAAACAGTCAGCTGTTAGTGGTAAAAAGAGAACTGGCTTAATGGTTTGATTGGAAACAAACTCAGCCTAAACGTCAGTGACTTTCTACATTTAAATGTCTGTTTCTGTTATTAATATGCTGAAATGAGTTAGTTCCACTATCATCTCATACAATTGTGAATTGATACACAACCATCTGTTCTTGGTCTGCACAGGAACAATCTTTTCTGCAGAGGCACTGCAGAACAAGTGAGAACACTCTGGAAAAATCTTTTTATGTTAGTAAATGATGGCTACCTTCATTTTAATGCAGGTTTAGAGCAGGGTTTGATGAATCTGCATGTAATTAGACTTTTTTAAAGTTTGTTTTTATTCACAGTAGGAAACCACATCAGCCTCCTTTGGTTCCCTCTAAAGGTGAAAAAAAGAGAGGTCTTCCTTGGATAGAGAAGAGAAATTCCCTTACAAATCAATTATGAATGTAGTTGACATGTTATCCTGGGAAGTGTATATAACGCAGCATTCCCAACAAGAGAAGCAAAAACTGATTAGCAGTCCAAATCACTGTCTTTCAGTCCCACATATCCCTAAATATCATGTGGGCAGATAAAACAAAACCTTAGTGGAAATACTGAATAATGAACAGTAAGATCTTGGCTCTGGCTCTTGGCTCTCACTTCAATTTCATTTCATTTCATTTCAAAACAACTGACAAAGAAACATTCAACATCCTTTCCAAACACAGCTGAAGGTACAGTACACAATAGCAGTGAGAGCCTGTAGTGAGGGGCTGCATTTAAAAAATACAAGCAAAAATAGAAGTACTGTATGCGCTGGAATGCTTCCATCAACGCTCATCCCCGTCATTGGCCATACTGTAATCCTGAGCTGTTAATATTTCATACTTCATTTCCCCGTATGTAGAGACAGGGGTGTCTCCACAGGCTTTGTGTGAAACAGGCTGACAGACGGGATAGAAGTGGCCTGGCTAAAGTATGCAGATGAGGCAAGTCAAAGTGGAAACAAGTGAAAAGCTAGAGACAGAATAATCCTCCATTTTCTGTCTGCAAGGTTGAGTTACAGCATGCACCCTGTGCATGACAACACACAAGAATAAGGAATCAGTGTAGGAGCTAAGTCTTTTCTGCAGGGGAACCCAAGTCTCACAGGATATTTGCTTTTTCTTTATTTAAAAGGGCTGCAATTATATTTGCATATTTGCATATCATAATTTGTATTATTGATAAATCTATCAACTATATTGTAAATTAATTGAAATGTCTTACAATAGTGAAATATGCCCATCACAAGTTCTAAGACCCCAATCCACAAATAACTTGAATGATAGGTCTTCAGGAAACAGAGTTGTTTTGTCTGACTAACTTTTAACTAACTAAACTAACTGACTAACTAAATTTTCATGTCTGAGGAGCTGGAACAAGCAACTATTTGTCATTTTCCTCATTAAATTACTTACTTTGATTGCTTGTCTACTAATTGACCAGTGAATGAATCCTATCTGCATCACTATGCAACTGTACTGTTTAAAGGAGTAGTATTTGAGAGCTTGTACTGTATGTGATGTATATGCCTCTTATGAAACAAGATAAACTTTTTGACACATCCACTTTACCAGCATGTAAAGGTTTTCCCAGAAGTCCTGTGTCATAAGTCGGAAGAGAGCCAGGAAGGCCCAGCCGAAGCTGTCAAAGCTGGTGTAGCCGTAGTTTGGATTCCTCCCAGCTTTCATGCATGTGTAGCCCTCCGGGCAGCGGCTGAGGGGTGGAGAGAGAGAGAGAAATAGAGAGAGAGCAGGGCACCAGGCCTGAAAATGACTCAGCAATATTTCTCTATAATGTTATCTGAGTTCAGGCAGATACAGTGAGTCTCGAAAGTTCGGGCACCCCTGGTACACATTTTTTATTAATGTGCATAAAGAAGCTAAGAAAAGATGGATCATCTCCAAAAGGCATCAAATGACAGATTGGACATTTTTTTAATATGTCACAAAAAGTTAGATTTTATTTCCATCAATTACACTTTCAAATTAACAGAAAACAAAAAAATGGTGTCTGCAAAAATG
>NC_048413.1:15697367-15708881 GCF_013103735.1 Etheostoma cragini
AAAGAGATACTTGTACAAACATGGTCTTCATGGAAGAGTCATCAGAAGAAAACCTCTTCTACGTCCTCACCACAAAAACAGCGTTTGAAGTTTGCAAATGAACATATAGACAAGCCTGATGCAATGTGGAAACAAGTTCCGTGGGACGATGAGGTTAAAATAGAACTTTTGGGCGGAATAAGCAAAGGTACGTTTGGAGAAGAAAGGGCACAGAATTTAATGAAAAGAACCTCTGCCCAACTGCTAAGCATGGGGGTGAATCAATCATGCGTTGGGGTTATATTGCAGCCAATTGCACAGAGAACATTTCACGGGTAAAAGGAAAAATTCAATAAAATGTCATCAAATTGTGGATGCTAACTTGATGTCATCTGTGAAAAAGCTGAAGTTTATGAGAGGATGGCTTTTACAAATGGATAATGATCCTAAACACACCTCAAAATCCACGGTGGATTGCATCAAGAGCCGTAAACTGAAGGTTTTGCCATGGCCTTCACAATCTACTGACCTCAACATAATTGAAAATAGGACAGACCTTCAAAGAGCATTGCGTAACGGACAGCCCAGAAATCTCAAAGAACTGGAAGACTTTTGTAAGGAAGAATGGGCAAAGATACGTCAAACAAGAATCAAAAGACTCTTGGCTGGCTACAAGAAGCGTTTAAAAGCTGTGACTCTGGAGGGTGCCCAAACTTTTGAAGACGCCATTTTTTAGTTTTCTGTTATTTTCAAAGTGTGAAGGATGGTTTGGTGCCCAAACTTTTGAGCCCCCTTGTGGAAGAGCTACAGCAGGTCTTTAAAATTATCAACAGCATTCGAAGGAGGGCAGAGAAAGCAACTCACCCAGAGTCAGAGCTGTTCCCACAGAGAAGAGCATCCAACTGGCCAGGCAGGAAGTAGAAATTGGCTGAAAAAAACATAATGAGTAATTTCGCTCACATCCTGTCACGGCTACAGTTTTTAATTCCACAACGGTCTGTAAATAAAGACCAATTTCTGACTACAGTTTGCTCATAAGTTTTCATTTCAACGAAGTTCATTTCATACCTAATCCTTTTGTCTATCCAGTGCCAAAATGACAGTGTTTTGTCATTCTACCATGTGGGTTGATTCATACTCCTAGATCACTGCCAGCTCACAATTGGCAAACCTGGCCTCTACTTACTTTCATTCATGATGTACTCATTCCAGTCGATGGCCTTGGTGGTGTTGATTGGCCAGATCACACACTTGTGGCGCAGGTTGCCCATGAAAAGCTGGAGACCAATGAGGGCAAAGACACTCAGGCAGAAGACGGTCAGGATCATCACATCTGAAAGCTTCTTCACAGACTGGATCAGGGCGCCCACAATGGTTTTCAGTCCTGGAGGGCAATTATGCACACACGTACACAAACAATACAAATGATGCAGGATGCTGATGCCCCATGTATGGATATTTGGAGTATCCGCTTCTACTACTAATTATCTTTTACTGCTAAAATGTTAATCCCTTTTAGGGATGGAAATATCCAGTTTTGACTGGATTTGGCTCAAAAAGTAAAAACACTGTACTACTTTCACATTACAAGTGATTAAAATATTTAAGGGAATGTACTTTCATTGAATTATAGTGTAACAATGAACCTAAATGTTAATATGTGATATTGTATTGACTTGGGGAATAGTAATACATTTTGGGCTAAACAGATTACATACATAACATCTCTAGAAACAAAACAAACAGGAAATATTAAGTAGCCTTCCCACTTTCTCAGATTATCCAGTCAGAAATGATTGTACCAGAATTTAAAAAGACTGGCTTTTTAATACATTTTTAATACATTTTCATTTCATGGCCAATGATAGACAAAGTGAGAAAAAGGGGGAAGACTATAGAAAAGTGAGAGGAAATCCATAAGGAAGAGAGCACAGCAGCACAAAGAGGGGCCATGAGAAGGACAGAGGCACAGGCAGGGGGCGGAAAACCACATGCAGGTCATTTAAACTCCAAGGCTGAACAGGAGCAATTCAATGCCAGTGTCAGTGTGGACACTTTCTTGAACTGTCTTGTATAAGGTGTCATTAGGAAAGCACTCCCCGTACCGTGACTCTGCAGTCTGTCTCATCCACACCTTTGCTAAAGACAAATTTGTTTTACCTTCCAGGCAGGCATCCTCTGGCAGTGTTCACATGGGTTCACAAGAAACTTAAACATGGAAGCAGGATGACCTGCAACCTCTTTTCTGTTTGATCTCTACAGGTAAAGTGAGCTTTACTAGCTGACAAACTGTATCTTCTTGTAAAATATGGTCTTTAAATTAGGCACACATTTGGACAATCTTAGTAAAACTCGCTTGGCATTTAAGAAAAACATTCCAATTCAAACAGCTTTTCTTATCTAGATGACAAGATCTCATCAAGCAAAATAAATTAAAAGAAGTATATTAAAAGAAAATCTATTTTAGTAGTGTATTATATTAAAATACCCTCCTACCCTGTTACAATCTTTAAAAATTATGCCCTCCACTGCAAATAAAGTCTTCTCTGTTGGACTAATACTACACTATAAAAGCTACATTTTCATTTCAGTGCTACAGCCTTCATTAAATAATGTTAATAGAATAGTTTGGCATTTTGATACATACATTAGAACAAAAAGATTAATACCACTCTCGTTTCTGTCCGTTAAATATAGAGCTACAGTACAGCTAGCAGTCGGTTAGCTTAGCTTAGCATGAAGACTGAAAACAGGGGGAGACCCTACTGCACCTCTAAAGCTCACTTATTAAATGCACTATATTGTTTTTCTGGATTTTCCGACTATTAACTGGCAACAAGAAACAATCCGGCACATAACTCCTTGTAAAAGGGGAACTGACGTTGTGACGCTTCAAGTTTTAGTGTAAACCAGACGTTCATTAGTTAATCTTAATTAAGAGCTAACAACTGGTTGGTGGATTTTGTTGCCTTTTGGACAGAGCCAGGCTAGCTGTTTGCTCCTGTTATTAGTTTTTGTGCTAACCTAGCAAAGCTAACCAGCTGCTGGCTGTAGCTTCAAATAACCATCCAGACATGAGAATGGTAGTAATCTTTTATCTTACTCTCTGCCAGAAAACGAGTAAACATACAGCATTTCCCAAAATGTCTAACTATTCCTTTGAATACATCAAATATCCCTTTTTGTTTGCACTTAAAAGATTTCTTTTTTTCATGTTTCCAAATGAAAATGCTGTTTAAAAAAAACATCCAAAGTGGTTCTTTTGAGTAAGCACGGCATCTGTTCTACATCCTCTACCAATAGATAGATGGATGTGTGGTCAGTGTCACTCAAAAAGGTCAAGAGGTCATTCAACCATCCCATCTGTGTTCCCAACCTCTACAATGTGAGCACATCGTGTCTTTCTCTGTGTGGTATATCGTTCAAGTAGGTCGTAAAGAAGACAGAGGAAAGTAAATCAATAATCAAACTAAAAAAAAAAAGAAGGCAAATCAAACTTTCAATGCCATTTGTCAGCCAAGCTCTTGTTAGGCTAATATTGTAAAAGCAAGTGACTGAAAAGCATCATGCAGCATAAGAGATATGTTCACAAACTAGGCTTGGCAGTCTTCATACATAAATAATCGGTGTATTCTGTGGGATCTCCCTAAGAGCTATGCCATTTCTCATATAAACATCAACATACAGCGTAAAAGGTTTGCTTTTGATCCCCAAAACATGGAATCCTTTTATTTCCAATTTTATAACTAGTTATAAATGTGCACCAAAATGATTGTTCTTTTGATTTCACTTGTCATAGAAGAACTAGAAGGATTTCTGGCAAATTTGAGAAGCTATAATCTATTCTTAGCTGATAGAAAGTCCATCTATATTAACCTGATTTTATTTTTCTTAAAAATAGAATATTATATCAACAATTATCTGTGCTACAGTACTGGGTACTTGCTTATTCCTAAAGCTGGTAACAAAGGAGTGGGTAAAGCTATTTCTGAAGAAAAACACAGCTTCCTTGGAAACAAGCCTCATAATGAGAGTGCTACTGGGGCAGAAGAGAGTGCAGACACTTTGGAGGGCCCTAGAGGAGACTGCAAAGCCTATCAAAAATGTATTAGTACCATTTTTGATAATTTTGGAGGAAAAATAAATCAAAAAATGGTTGTCTCCAATTCTTTTGTTCCTGTTTAAATCATAATTGTAATCATAATAATAGTGAGTAGAAAAGAAAGGGTGAGAGGATCAGCCTTAGTGTTTAAACGGAGTCTCACCTGGAATGACAGAGATAGTTTTCAATGCTCGGAGAACTCTGAATGTTCTCAGCGCAGATACATTGCCCAGGTCCACAAACTCTGTTATATATCTGAAATAGGGGAAGGATCACACACAGAACAAACACGATGACAATAACCACACACGCCAAGAGCACAACACCACCGAACCAGGAGGAAACGAAGCCCACTCACAGAGCCTGTCCACTGAGGAGAAGGGTGGAAGGTAAAAAGGAAAGAAAGACAACACACCTAACACCGACCCCGCCCAACCATCCCCCGCCCCATCCTGTCTTACCTGGAATTACAGAAATAGTTTTCAATGCCCTCAACACCCTGAACGTGCGCAGAGCTGAGACATTGCCTAGGTTTACAAACTCTGTTATATACCTGCAGGATCAAACCACAGTTACAAAAGATTGTTATTTACATGAAGATATGAGGTGAAAAGGTAAATTCACACACAGACGGGTTACATGACAGCTCTAAAAAAATGAAGATGTATTTTGCACAGTTCTGATAATGAATTGGTATGTATTTGATTTTGTAGAGGCAGGTAGTATAAATCCTGGATGAAATATAGATGATGGGGGACACTGAGCCTTAAATTGAATGTTGCAGACTGAGAGAGAAAAGGTGAATGAGAGAGAGTAAGATGCTAAGAGATTTGATTCTAAATTGGATGAATCAAGGTGTGGGTGTTGTCAGGGATGCCGCAGAGTGTCAGATGGAAACCTTCAATTTCCAGAGAGAAAGATCAGAGATGTCTAAGATCAATGGAGGAAACACAGAAGATGAGTTATCAGAACGAAATAAATAAAGGAAAAAGTAAGAAAGACGAACAATCATCTTTAGCACTGAAAGCTGACTTTCTAAACCCATCCCCTCTTTAGCAAAACAATGGCAATATTTGTGCACCTGATTTCATTTTATAATCAGCCGTCTGAATCACAAAAAAAAATACTTACGCCATCGAAATGACCATGAAATCCAGCCAGTTCCATGGATCTCTAAGGAATGTAAACCCGTCTATACAGAATCCTCGTGCCGTGATTTTTACAAGAGACTCAAATGTATAAATTCCAGTGAATGTGTACCTGCAAGAAAAAAGCGTTGAGAGAATCAGTTTACCAAGCTTAATAAAGAGCACTCACATCTTACTTTTTGTTATGACTAGGTTCAGCATACTAATGGGAATGGAAGGGGACCGGATAAGTATTGAGTGAAATAGTCAGTTAGGTTTCTATAATTATTGTTTTTAACCAAGCAAATATGTTATGATGGAAACTTATAATTGACATGGCATTCCTTAGACATACATTCTGGGCTTTTCAAAGATTGTTGGGTATTTATTTTTATTTTGGATAATCAGTAATACTCTGTGCTCCAATGTATTAGTAAATATTAAAATTAGGACTAGCGGTTCACATGCATTAACCCTAATGAGTGAATATATTAAAAATGCACTTACTCGACTTGTTTTGACCACTCGGGAGGATCACTAAAGGTCATGAATATACAGTTGGTCAAAATAGTAAACATAATGATCATGCTGAAAAGAGTGAGGAGCATGTTAAGGAAAATATGGATCATAAAGGCAATCACAAACATCATATACCAAATTGGAAATGTAAAGCACAGCAATAGAAAACATCTACAATACCTACAGTATGCATCTACTGTAATTTCTTCGTGTAAAGTGTTGATGTCATAAAACCTACTCATGGCATTTAACAGGAGGTTGTGTGCTTGGCCATTATTCTACAAATGAAATATTTAAATGTTATATATTTAGTGGAAATACAACTGCATGAACAAAACAACAGTATGTTTTAAAGCTGTAAGGGTTTAAGTGCAAACAGGTTTACACTCAAAGGAAACCAGGAAAACCTCAGATAATCACTGAGGTTTGTGCAAGTTAGAATCTGCAGCCCCAAACATGGCTCCAAACTATCAATAGACTAAAACGTGATTCATGCTTTTTTTCGTACGCGTGGTCGCCGCGACACAAAGAACAGACTTCTTCTCTCATGTCACCAATTATTGCGTTGTAACAAAAATCTAGGATGTGCGCCGCTTGGCGCTCAGACCTTTGGTGCTCAGACCTTTGGTGCACGGACCACGTTTGCGTCATATCACCGTCTGCACTGCGCTGAAGGCATGAAGCATTAAAAAGCTTTTGATGTATATTAAAACTTCCATGGCACTGTCCTTACTATGCACCACAGAGTTACTGTAAAAAATAAACAACCAATAGAGTTGTTCATGAGGCGGTTTGCTAGTTGCAGGTGAATGAAACAAGCCAAGTCTGTCCCCCCTGTCATAAATGAACAAATTGCCTAATGCATATGTGAAACCCCTTTGACAGCGTTGGTTTTATCAGAATAAAACAATAATACAAGTTTGAAAAAAAGACTATTAGTTTCCATCTCCATACCAGTTTTCTGTATCCTCTCCTGTATTTACAGCCACAGGAAACATCATCAATAGCAGTACAAGCAGAAACACAGAACACATCATCATGAATAATATACATGAACAGGAAACCCTTTTGTCTCTGCTGTTAAGACACAATGTCAAAGGATATGCATGTATCAAAATTTTAATAGCTACTCGCCTAACCGGATTAAGAGGACTTATGAAGTACAAGGCAGGTGTGGCACTAAAGCGGAAGATTGTCTTCCCTCTATTTAGCACTATAAATGTCTGTGGAGAGAAAAAAAAAGAGAAAGAAAGAAAGAAAGAAAGAAAGAAAGGGAGTATTAATCACTTTATCAGATAAAAATACACATCTTGGCAAATTCACAATAGTACAGATCATTGAAACATTTACCAAAAGCTACAAATAAGTCTTCCTATTACATGCATTTTAAGATTATTTTATGCACACATATATGTCAGTATACATAACTCATATACATATGTAGATAATATGTACAATATAATATGTGCTTGTGCTCATAAATTAGTAAGTTTTATGAGTAAGTTGTGCATTTTCTGTCACATAAAATAATTTCAAACACATTTCAACAAAGTGAAACTGGCGATTTGGATGTTTCTAATGTTGGTATGTTGTCCCAGTAACTCAGTGACGTCTAGCACATCACAGCTTTGGTGGTTTCAACAGAAGGAAACGAGCAAAGCTGAGAAAGGTGGGCAAGCTTCTTTCTGTGGATAACCTCATAATTGTTTAAATAAAACATGGCGATTTGCATTAAACTTTAATGAGACTTGCATTTGCACAAGTGATATGGGCCCTAGTGCTTTTAACAAGGCAACACTCACTACATTAAGCACTGCAGAGCTACTGGATCAGGGCTGAAGGATTGAGAAAGTGGAGTCAGAAGGGAGGAGGAGGAGGAGGAGGAGGAGGAGGAGGAGGAGGAGGAGGAGGAGGAGGAGGAGGAGGAGGAGGAGGAGGAGGAGGAGGAGGAGGAGGAGGAGGAGGAGGGGGAGGAGGAATGAGAAGGGAGACAAACGGTAGGAGGCCTTCTAATAAAAATAAGGGCCATGTGTAAAATGTTGTCAACAAGAAACGTAATATCTAAATGAAGATGCTTTTCTGCCTGGAGAATGAGACACAGTTCTGCCAAACGACCTCCCTGATATTAAGTTGACTGATATCTACCGACATCTCAGAACAAGCCAGCACAGTTAAACCTGATTAGATCATCTTACTATCTAGTAGTTATTATTATTATAAGTCAGAGCAGCAGACTCTCCCGAGTGTTAATACTACCATATATACTGTAAACATTGCCAGCCAGTTATTTGGTAAGCCATAATGACACACATGGAAACATCCCAGTTGCTGGTAGCATGACATTTCCCTTAAATACACTTATGGCAAATGCATATGCATGACAAATACACATACACTAATGTGCAAGCACACACATAAACTGGCATGTGCACACAAACCAGAATGTACAAAGCTTGACCAAGGTTGACATCCACACACATACAGTACACATGACTGCTACATATGTATGGAGTCTTTTTGGTAACGCATGACTAAATTGCTGCAAAGCTACTGAAAATTTCATAATCCAGAGCGGAGCAAAGAGGAGAGCAATGGAGAGGAAAGGCAGAAAACTGGGGAGATGGATGAGTGAAGCAAGCAGCCAGCAACTGTAGCAGCAGCAGGCTGAGAGGAAGCAGGGCAGAGGGAGCCAGAGCGAGGGAGCTGGGCAGAAGACAGAGAAGAGGGTGGGAGGGGGGATGGGCGGGAGACAGAGAGGGAGAGAGAACGGAACACAGAAGCTCCAGCAATCAAGCATGGCTGCGGCATCTGCATCCATGAGGGCCGCAGCAGCCATTCAAAGAGCCCCCTTCTTTCCACTTTTATGGTAAATGGTAAATGAACAGCATTTTATGGATCTTTTTGCCTGAAGGACTCACATTCACTCACACACAAGCACGCACACCTTGCACCTTCAGGTCTTTCCCAAAAACACATTTCAGTGGCTGCAGCAAGGAGACCAAATGTGCTCATGCATCCCTGCACATGTCATCCATTTCATCCCTGTCCTCACTTAATCTCTCCCTCCCTCTCTCCCTGTATCTCTTGTTCCCCTCTCCTTGAAAACGATCTTTGTTGACTTGCCTTGTACATTGACACCATGCTCTACGTGGCCTGGTTCAGCTCAGTGTGGCTTGCCCCTGCTCCGGCCGCCAGCTAGGTAGGAGGGTTGAATGCTGCATTATCACTGTCCTAACTATGACACAATCTCAAGGAGCCATAATTGAAAATGTGTAATAAATAAGATGAACTGCTTTTCTTTAACACTTATTCCCCCTCCCTTGCAGCAAATCTTTCCAGAACCAGCCCGCCGCCTCTCAGTGACAAAGACATACAGAGCAACGTTCTTCCATCAAGGTCACCACCTGATCTGACGTAACGGCTGCTCGAACTGCAAGAAGCAAAGCAGCATCAGCTCTCTTTGGCATCAGAATGAGACTAGATTGAGGGCCATAATTAGGTCTGCCTGAATATGAGAGCTAACAGGATTGCTGGTAGAGGTAGGCGAAGAGATAAGATGCAAAACACAGGAGGCACAAAGAAGCTTGCATGACTTACATGCATCTGTGCTATTGCACGGACGTTTGTGGAGAAAAAGACTAGCACGAGCGCGTGTGTGAATTTATCAACAGTCCCACATATCGATAGACATGTTTGCCACGTGTGATCTGAATCGTGTCTCCTTCTTGTGCACTGGGTTACTGGTGCGTTACATAACAGTCAGCCTGCACGGTGCAAAAACAGGGAGGTATGAGACAGACGGAGAGACACATAGTGTGCACCCAAATGCACACACAAACACGCAAGCACGCACACGCACGCACGCACGCACGCACGCACGCACGCACGCACACACACATACACACACACACTGATGATGACTAAACAGATTATTACAAGCTTGTTTTTACAGGTAGGACTTGCTATATTTTAAGGTACACTGTGCGGACAGGCACTGAGTTATACAACACCACAAACGTGCAACAGCATTTAAAGGAATATATAATTGGAGGAGACCATTTTAAATAAAAAATGCCAATTTTGTTACATAAGTCCTTGTTAAAAATAGATAACAAACGATCTTGCATTCTCTATCTATGCTCACTCTGTCCTGTTTATAAACACACCAGCATTAAACTGACCTCCCTACACTTTGGATCTCGATTAATTCCTAACTAAAGATGGACATTTTATGATAAAGTATTCTTGCATCTTTTGAAAATATCAAACAGGTTCACACTGTAAAACACAGAATACAGGAGTACTAACAGTGCAAAGATGGGTCAGATTTTCCAAAATGGCTTGAACTTTCCTAAACCTTCATTTCACCTTCTAATATCTGAGAGTAATGGCTTTTATATTTTGAATAATTTTTCTTCAGGGGCCGATTGGGCCAACAAAAGCAAGACGCAGTCCCCTGGCATAGATACAGTTTTCTTTAACAGTTTTGGTTGGCAGGTACACATTACTGGGATATTCAGGGACTCTCAAGGTCACCCAGCCATCCTCACACTGAGCGTCACGGGATGACAGAAACCCCAGAGAGACACGTGTCTTCTCTAAGACAACCAGAGTCTTCTTAGCCTGCTGCTGCTGCTTTACTCCCCTGCCACAGATTATTTTTTGAACAATTAGGAAAGTCTGCCATGTGGAACAATAGTCTTTCAACAGTTCCTGCTTCTGACCTTTTCCCCAAAGCCCTATGAGTACATCAGAGATATACAGCCCACTCAACAGCTTGGAGGTCTTCAAGAAGGAAAACATAATTTAATTATGCAACCAAATCATAAAACTGAAATAACTGTAAACACAGCACAACGGGAAGCCAACCCTCACAAACCACATGACGTCTCAACTTTGTCTGGTTAAATTCCAGCCATAATGCATGACTCATCTTGATGTTGTGAGGCCACTCATCTACTGACCATTGTTTGAGATCCTAATGTGCATGTTTGACTCTACCTATATACCAGAACACCTGTCTATCTGCATGAGCATCAAAATTGGGGTGTATGCTGATCAAGTAGGAGGGAAAAATCACCAGGACTAACTGGTCACATTTAAATATGTAAGATCTTCAAATGTACTAAACAATGTCCTTGTTATTTATCAAGATGCCACACAATTTGTATACATGAAGCAAATAGGTAACCATGTCCAAATGCCAAAATCTGAAAAACCACATCCTATGGACAAGACATTGTGAATGTGATGCAATGTAAACATATTAATGCTGTCAAATGATTAAAATATTTAATCGCCATTAATCGCATTAATGTCATAGTTAACTCACAATTAATCGCAATTAATCACACTTTTTTTATGTATCCTAAATGTCCCCAATTGATTGATTGATTGATTATTTTATTTTCACTACAAAAACATTAAGACAGTATTATATATTACACAAAAAGATGTGACGGATGATTACCGAAAAACCCTCCAAGGGGCTTAATAAGTGGCGATCACCATAAAAACAATATCATTTAACAATTTAAAAAACAATTTATGTTATTATGTAAAAACTAAACTAAACCAAACAAACAATAAAAAAAATAAAACTAAAAAAAAAAAAAAAAAAAAATCTAACTAACCAAAACACATTTAATTTGTATTAAACAACTTAAAAATAGATTTACAGCATAAACCCAAATGGAAAATTCAGAGAAGTTAGGAGCAACAATTTGACTCTCGGTTTAAAAAGTTCTTTAGAAAGCTCAGTGAGTGAAGTGGGGAGACTGTTCCATA
>NC_048413.1:15708981-15762161 GCF_013103735.1 Etheostoma cragini
ATTAACATATAATAAAAATAACAAGGGACCCAAGATGGAACCCTGTGGTAAGCCACACTGAAGGGAAAGGGGGGGGGAAGCTGTCCTATTATAGCTGACAGTTTGAGACCGGTCTGAAAGATAACTGGTGAACCAGAGTAATGACTTGTTACGTATACCATAATGTGAGAGTTTTTTTAATAGAATTAAATGATTAACGGTATCAAATGCTTTTGAAAGATCCAGAAAAATACCTACTGCATTTTCTTTCCTATCTTTTGCTTTATATATTTCAGTCAAAAAATGGACAAGTGCCATGCAAGTGGAGTGTTGTTTCCTAAAACCATACTGGTGAGCATATAAAATATTATTTTTGTCCAGATGTTGGATTAATCTTGTGTAAACAAGTTTTTCTAAAACCTTGGACAGGGCTGGTAACACAGAAATTGGTCTATAATTGTTAAAAATTGCAGGGTCATCTTCTTTATAAACTGGTGTAATTTCTGCTATTTTCAACTCTACTGGCACAATTTCTTGAACCAGTGAAAGATTAAAAATATAAAGTAATGGTTTAATGATGTCAGGGTAAATTGCTTTTAATATTTTACTATCAATCACATCATGTCCTGGTGAACAGTCTTTTAACTTGACAATTATATCTCTAATCTCATCCTCGGTAACGGATGTAAAATTTAAATCCTCAGTTGTTGTGAGATTCATGTATTCTAATGGTCCTAAATGACTAGATGGAATTTTAGAGGCTAATGTTGGACCTACATCAGAAAACAAGGTATTAAATCTTTTTGCAATTTGCTGTGGATCCGAAACAATAGAATCGTCAATCTTAAATTCATTTGGTAAATGTTTTTCCGAATGTTTTTTATTAAGAATACAATTGATGGTTCTCCACAACGATGAGGGATTATTTTTATGTTCAACTAATTTCACATTATAATAGTGAATTTTTGCTCCTCTTATGACATGATTTAGTCTGTTTCTATATTTTTTAAACTGTAACAGTTTAAATGGAGTAGGACAAAGAAGGTATTTTTTATATAATCTATTTTTGTTTTTTATTGACTTTATGGTAGCTGGAGTTATCCATGGTTTGGACAATTTATGTTTCAAAGGCACTGGTTGGAGAGGACAACATAAGTTGTAAACCCGCGTAACATTTTTTGAAAACCATGAAAAGGCCTTCTGAGAATCTACTGTTTGATAGATTTCACTCCATGATAATTGACTTAAAGCCTGTCTGAAATTTACCACATTTCTTTCACTGAGAATTCGTCTATATGTAATATTGTGTAAAGGGGGGCAATTTTCACTTTCGTTACCAGCGATTAGAAATATGGGACAGTGATCAGCCACATCAATACACAGGACACCGGATTTCATACTCGTGTTATATGCATTAGTAAAAATATTATCGATATGAGTTGGTGAGGTACTAGTCACTCTGGTGGGGACTGAAATCATAGGATTAAAGCTATAGGAATACATAGTGTCAATAAATTCCTTAATTAACGTATTTCCCTGACTGTTTTCAATGTTAAAGTTAAAGTCCCCCATTATGTAACAGT
Source organism: Etheostoma cragini (assembly GCF_013103735.1). Taxonomy (NCBI): domain Eukaryota; kingdom Metazoa; phylum Chordata; class Actinopteri; order Perciformes; family Percidae; genus Etheostoma; species Etheostoma cragini. The sequence goes on from NC_048413.1 coordinate 15,710,544, forward strand.
TTTTCCTTTCATTAGAAATGATATCCAGAGCATTTGAGATGTCAATAATAAATGCAGAGAGGTCACAATTTGGTGGTCTATAGATACATATAATTATTACTAAATTAGTTTCTAATGCTACCACTTCTGAAGAAGAATCTAAAAGCTTTTCAATGTCACATCTTTCTTTATAATGTTGATTTGAATTGATAAACAGAGAAACCCCTCCACCGACCCTTCCCTTTCTACATCTAAAAATATGTTTGTAATCTTCAAGATGAAAATTTCCAGCTGTACTGTCGTTCAGCCATGTTTCAGTAAGCCCTATCACATTAAAGGTATAATTCAAATTTTCAAGGCAAGTGGATAAACCCACAAAGTTTGTGGCCAAACTGCGAACATTAATATGAAGAAAAGAAAGATCATGTCTAATACTAAGAGAATTTATCCAAGTTTTAAAAGTACTTTCACAATGGTATTTAGAGGAGCCAGAATAATTCTGTTGTAGTTGGAGAATACTGTTTTGATCTGGATCAGAAGAAATCATCATGCATGTGGACTGGATCAAAAGAAAACATCATGCATGTACGATGAAAGGAATTATTTAAACTCCAATGGTAGTTGCCACCTGGTTTTGTTGACGGGGTTTAACTATGAGTCTATCATAGCTAATAACCGCAAAGTTTCCCCTCTCTCTGGCCTCCTTCATAGCTGGTAGCAGTTCGGCCCTCTTCTTCCTAATGCGATCTGAAAAATCTTCATTAACATACTTCTTTTTACCCCATTATTTTTTCTCATTTTAATGCTATTATCAACATGGAAAGGTAGATTGGCTTGCTTTTAGCCTACTGTAGTGTTCAATTTCACATGTAACATTCTCACTTGGAGCAAAGAATCTCTTGCAAAATGTAACACTGTCCATCAATAAAAGGGTGAAAAGATTATTTGACAAGGGGGCGAAGAATTTGCATAAGGTGTGTGCTTGGCCATCAAGTGGTATTTCAGACTGGACGTGGTGCGATGATAGCTCAGTGCACAACAACAAAACACACAGATTACTTTGGTCTTGTCAATGGAAACATTTGGCAACTTAAAAAAAGGAAACTTTCAATTCAGAATCTTATTGGCATCCCTTTCAGCGTCTTGCTCTCGCCATCCACTCAAAACGTAACGTCACTACTCTGTGGCCAGTTTGCAAGCCCAAACAAGTGTGCGGCGTGCTTGTTGTTTTGTTTCCGGTCTAGCTAGATCCGGTGTGGTTTTGTAGTTTTTCTAACGTTACAACTATAAAGTTTGCTAGGCTAAAATGAATGTTAATCTCACCATTAAAAAAATGACGCCGTTAAAATGTATTTGCGTTAACGCCGTTAATAACACGTTTAACTGACAGCACTAAAACAGATCCTAGTTTGCTAAGGGTTATATTAGAGATGTTCAGTTGTAATTTGAGTTTTTGGATGACTGAGGTACAGGGACAAATACTTTTAATTAGAAGGACAGGGTATCGGTTGAAATTCTGTGATACCAGTGTTTCAGGTAAAATTGAGGAATAATGACCCAAAGTTTTCAAAAGACATATGCTATCTAAACATAAATCAGGTACTATCTTATCAAGGACTAAGTAAATAAAACTTTGAATCTGACCAGAGATCAGCTTTCTATACTCTTTCTTCATTTTGAATGCTACCAAAAAGTACTGAGGTTTGATACCCAGCCTTAGAAACATCCTTTTGATTTTAACAACTCTAATAAATGTGGGTCGATAGCATCACTTTGCACGTGTTTGTTTGTCTGTGTGTTTGCAAACTCACTTTCTGAGACTTTAGGTAGTATGGGTCCAGGTCTTCCAGTGGTACAGCCACCAATCCCTTAGGGATGTCCCCATAGATGTAGGGCAGGCTCTTCCCAGCTTCCAGGTCGCTGTTGGGCTTGGGCTTGTTCTCGTCATCATCGTCACGGTAGCTGTTGTCCTGCTTTGGTGGCTTCTTGTTCTTCTCCTCATTGATGCGCAGCTCAAGTGTCACCAAAGATTCCAAAGTAAACTTCTTGAAGCTATCAGGTCCTGGCGGTGCAATAAGGGGTGCGGCCATGTTTTCATCCTGCAGCTACCTGGTCTTTAGGTTTGTACCATCCACAGTAGCAGCTCTGCAGGAGGTGCAGACGGAGAGGAATAGTTAACCAAACATCTGCAATACTTTTCTTCTAAAGACTTTCATCTTGGATGATGAGCAAGTGAACAATGAACATTGAACTTTTCAACAATAATCCTACACTCTTTCTTTGTGAAGAGTAAGAGGTTTTGAACAAGTGACAAAATGCATAATGGAAGGTCACAAACACAAACACACACACAGATATTTGCAGGTTTTGTCATGATAGAAAAATTTGTTAAGAAGTAGATACAATGCAAACATTGTAAACGCAAAAATAATTTATCCCGCTGGTGGCAGAATGGAAAGAATAATTTTAGATGACAAGAAGTGAAAATGGCTGCCTGAATGTCTCTGTGAGAGCCATTAGGGTTTATGTTTATGATATGCTGCTGTTAAACCTCCCACCACCAGAGGTGGCCATGACGCTGTCAATTTGGCTGCAACAGAGGTGATTTGATCAATGTCCAATATGGAATTAACGTGTTTTTGATTGGTACTTACACATATGAATGGACTCTATGTATGGAAACTGCCTGACGTTAAAATAACGGCAATGTTTGACATTGGGTCACATAATGCATATGTCCTAAATAATTCAATAATCTATCCAGCAACCGTAGTGGACTTTTTGGACAAGCAAAAGGTCCCTACAGTCTTCATTACTCACCACCTATGAACAAGTATCTGTAATGTCTCACTCTATAATTATAGATATAAATAGATACTTTTTTTTTGTGTACAAAGATATAATTCATGTACTTACAAAGGCAGATGGCTGCCAACGTTATGAGCTACAGTAAAGTGAAATTGTCTATGTTTATGTAAAAATGTAAAACATTTGAGAGACATTTTTCATCATTAGTTATATCAGGTCTTACGTTTAGGCAATAACCGTATATGTTAAAGGTGTTACTAAGTAAGACCCAATATTTTCCCCAAAATGTTTGAAACAATGTTTGGGTCCTGCAATAAACCTATGACAACAATGCTATTTTGAATAGCAGCGGAAATGCTACTTAGTGCACTTAATAGCTGCATGACTCAGTAGAGCCTTTTCCCAACACACTTGGATGTAAAAAGGGTACGATGTTACTTGACAACTGTTCAAGTTGCAGAGCATTTCGGGGTCAATATACTAATGTGAGGCATTGTTGGAGGAAAGTGGAGAAAGCTAAGAGGACAGGAGTTCAGTAGCCACACCTAAACTGAGCCCTTGACTATTTGAAAGATGGCTGGAATTATTTGATTTTGTGCGATATTTTCAATATTTCATCTGTACTCCCATTGTCCTTGCACACAAACCTTTGTTTTCAGCTTAAGGTGGTGAAGGGAAAGGGGGATGCAGCCTAAATAAGGCGAGCACAACCACATCTGAAACACAAGGCCCGTCACTTTCCTGTTCCCCTCTTGCATAACACAATATATTTAAAAATGCTCGACGTGTAAAGCAGATGTCATACAGCAGAGACTCCACTCTATCTGAAAAAAAAAGACATGAAAACATGCCGCCTTATAAAATGGACCCCGGAACCTCGCAGTCTCTGAGCCTTCTGGTGCTCTGCTGGCGCTGTCCGCTTCAGCACCACACGAGCGCGCACATGAAGGACTGCATACATGCAGGGTTGGTAGGGAAATAAATCATAAACGATCTGACTGGAACACCAATTTTGCTGTAAACCTGGCATTCTAGCTGAGCTCTCCCATCGACGCCTGAATAGGCCTGCAGTTTATCCTTCAATTATCTTCAATGTTAATAAGTCATGATGACAACACTCTTCTTGGTGAGTCTCAGCCTCGTGGGTTGCACATTGCTTACATCCAGGTTCTGCAGTGCAACCGTTTTTACAGATAAAACAGGCACATTTTCTTGGCATCTTGTCATTCACAGAGACTCATGAAAACTGAAGACTTGTTTAGGCTACTTAACATGTTAATAAGAAGGAGTGCCTGTGGACGCCATGGTTCCTGACATATTTCTTTAAATTAAAAAAGTGCTGCTCGGCCACAGAGAAAAGCAGGAGATTATAGGCTAACGCACAAAGAAGGGCTCCGCTATACAACCAAATTGACTAAAGCAATACTGCTGCAGTGGGTGGTTTGTATGTTGAAAATGTCACGCTGTGGTAAACGAAACCGTGGATTTATCAGAGTCACAAGTGGGATGTCGATGGAGCATAATAAATCTGAGCAATATGTCGCTCTTGATATTCAGCAAACAAGCAAATATGACTGATTTCTTTTTTTCTCGATGTTATCCTGTGCGCTTTTTGCGCGTAGCCTTGGAGGATGTGCACCACACCCGTGAAGCCATGTCGACTGCCAAATCAATAAGGACTCTATAAGCTAAACACAAGCATGAAAACACACAACGCCTAAATATAAGGTTAAACATAAGAAATAAGACGATTAGCGTCATGATGCAGCTATGATGCAGCCACACCAAAATCACCTGGAGGAATGTACATTTCTTGGCTATTGATGGTTGAAGAAGGATCAGGCTACTCACATAGCATCGAAGCATTAAGGTGTTTCAAGAACACCATCCTGTAGTCTGGAGGGTACGCTATGGGAAACCAAAATTGTTTGCCAAAATCTGAAGAAAAAAATAGTTTTGGGGCTTTCTTTTGGGCTGAAGCAGTCATACGGCGCCCCTACCTAAAGTCTAACCTACGAGGCATTTTCTTTCACAAAGGTTGCTCGAGGAAATGGTTAATCCGAAAAATTCCTTGCGATCGACATCAACTGATTGATAAATGTCTTTATTCGTGCTCTGGTGCAGTCCATAGATGCACAGCAAACGTAGACACCCTCTACTATCCCGCTCCAAAAAAAAAGAAGATCCGGGGCAGTGTGCAGCTCTGCGACATTTACGCAAGGATACCGACAGCGAGAAAATCTACTGTCTCATATCAACATTTGCACCATTTTCTCAAACGATTATATATACAGGATACTCACTTTGTAAGCGTTACAATGAATCCGGAAAGCAGTTGCAGGACAGCAGGCGTGGAAAAGACTGGAGAGAAACTGCGGTTGTCGCCATATTGTTGCTGCTGTCTTCCCCCTCAGCGCGAGCAGTTCTCCTGCATTATTGATGACTCTCAGCAGAATGTAAGGGAGTGTCGGCAAGCGTGTTTCGTAAGATTGGAAAGGTCATTTAGGCCTGAAGCCCCGTTAGCCTCAGTGTGTGGTTCACAAAATACATTCCCCTTGATGAGATTGGGGACACAACACAGACACAAGGATTTTCTTGTAAAATGCGTTGGTTAACTTACTGAATGTTCAGTGTGGTGAGTTTGTAATGCAGGAATTTATTTTGCTGTCAGGCATTCAGTCAGAGACATCTTCCACAGCTTTACATAAAAATAAACTTTTAATTAAATAAAAAACATTTAAAAAGATTTGTCACATACATTTGGAATTAGAGCTGGCCACTATATCAATATTATATCGATATCGTGATATCAGACTACTGTCTTAACGCTAGATATTGGATATTGTAATATCATAATATGGCATATCGTCATTTCCCGGTTTAAAAAGCTGCATTACAGTAAAGTTGTCAGACCACTTATCATTATATCCACATTGCTGATGATTATTTATCAAAAATGTCATTGTGTAAATATTTTCTAAAAGCACCAACAGTCAACACTAGAATATCGTTGCGATATCGATAGCTAGCTATTTAAGAAAAGCCTATTTAATTTTCTCCATATCGCCCAGTCCTATTTTGAATCGGAGCATTTCATTTTTAGGTAAGTGTTGTGACATATTTTTGACAATTAAATAGTTACACTATGATTGTTATTTTGAATTATTTTTTGTCGTATTTTGTCATTGTCATAACAGGAATATTTCACTTATGATGCACATTGGCCGGAAGGAACTGTTGTTTTTGTTTGCGGTCAAAAAATGTCTTCGAGTTTAACGTTTAACTAGATGGAGCTTAAAGCGCTTGTGCTGCTTTTGAGTGCTTTGTGCTTGAGTGATCTGACTTCAACACAGGACAGTGAGTACAAGCAGTAGCAGGGGTGGGGAACTATCACGAAGCTAGCGTGAATATTTTTATTTTTATTTTAAGAGTTATATTTTTTACTTTTTTAAATTAAATATTCAGTTAAAATCCGGCAGTTAGTAGCTAGCAACAGTTAACCTTAGCTAGCTTACAGTATATGTGCAATATGCTGCCATGGTTACTGAAATTAGTTGTTACCCAAATGGACATAAAGATAACAAAAACATTGACCACATAAATTAAGAATGCATACTAGCTAACTCAAAGAAGTCTCAAAATAGCCTTTTTTTAACATTCCTACCTAACTAGCTAGCTAACGTTAGCTAAAAAGTTGACTCTTTCTTCTACCACAGTAACGTTGGACAGAGATTTAAAGTGACACTGTAACCTTTTGAATGGTGAAATAACCAACCATCCAACTAGAAATGAAAATTGAAAATTATTATTAGCAATAAAACGTACCTTTTCTTAGTTTGATGCACTCTGAGGTTTGCTTTACATCCGGTAGCAAATGTATAGCTAACGCTAGCTAGCTAGCTAGTTTAGTAACGTTAGCCTTTTCATGAGAAAACACGTATGCTCTGTTTTTCGTAAAATCCTGCGAAAATCATGGTTAGGCTAAAGGTTAAATCAATAACTTTATTTTAATTTAAAAATTGCCCCCACACAATTTTTAACATCCACATAATCGATCATCTAGCTAACGCTAACGCTATTAGTTACATCTGTATATTATCCATCCATCATCGCACTACTGTCCCAGCATCAAACATGCAGAAAAGAGGTTCTTGCAGGATTTTAAAACGTGGCAAATATGTTTTCTCAAGTGAACGCATTTAGCGTTAGTCATAGTTATACTTTATGACGATTATGATGATTTTGCTAGTGTTATGCTACATTTTAGCATGTAACAGAAAACATTTGAATAGTTGTAGCTCAAAAGTTAAAAAGAAAGGTGAAAACTACGTACCTACACAGGAGACATGTTTGTTGTTTTCTGTTTAGTGCTCTACGGAGCCAAAGTCCTGATGTCACCTCCGGGCTAGTCACTGCTCCTCTGGCTTCTGTGACACAACAGGGTTTACGAAAAGTTAAACAACAGTTCATTTGTATCATTAAACTAGAAAACTAACTACAGCGTTGAAGTGGCCATATTTGCGTTATTATTTGTCATTATTTGGTTTCTACTGTATCCACTAACTTTTTATTACTTGTTACAAAAATTATTCACATCATCACATGTTCCCACAGCCTAAGTCACCACATTTAAATGTATTGTTTAGTCTCACCAAATGTTTAAAAACCAAAGATGTAACTTTATATTGATATTAACAGAAAAGCAACAAATTATCACATTAAAAAACTGAAACCAGAGAATTCTTGGCATGTTTGCTTGATGACAGGGTTAAACTATTGATCAGTTGTGAAAATAGCTTATGAATAATTGACTTATTGTCACACACCTCAAATGCATCTACTGTCACACAACTTCCTCCAACAACGTAAACAACAGGATGTAATTTTGGGGGGGAAACTGAAACTTTATTTGATTGTGTTTGTGAGGCTGTGGGAAGCGGCTCCTGGTCGCCGCCCCTGGTGCATTTCGTATAGTGGGGGGGCGGGAGGCTCCTGAGGGGGCTTGGCCCTGGCAGGTCAGCATCCAGATCCAGTCCAGGCACCACTGTGGTGGGACGATCCTCAGCAATCTCTGGGTGCTCACAGCCACACACTGCTGCCACAAATACCTGTGAGTATAACTCACACACCTTTCTGATGTGATGAAGCAAACTAATTGTAAATAAAAAAAACATGTAAAAACAGGTGAGACAGGGAAATATTAAAAACAGCCTTTTTCCAGCTCTTAATGAACAACACTAACATAAAACAACTGATAAACTCCAAAAAGGCCAATTGATCTGTAACCAAAGTGCATGTACACATGTTTTAAGAAAACTATGTATTATATGAAGAAATATAGGCTTAAAGATGCTGAACACAGAAAAACCCAGGGCAGAAACAATGGTCATAAGTTAAAACTATAGTAACAGGGAAGTTACATACATCACACATCTAGAGGTGCATCTGGATTTACCATACAGGTGTCCTTGACGTCATCAGTAGGGGTGGGAATCCCCAGACGCTTCCCGATACGATATCATCACGATACTCATGCCACGATACAATATTATTGTGATTTTAAACATATTGCAATAATTTGCGATAGATTGCAATTCATAACTTTTTTTCCAACTTCTAATTTTTCCCAATTTCAAATGATGTTCCCAAAAGGAAACTTTGTCAACATCTGTTATAACACATATATAATAAAAGATTGATACTTGGTGTATGTGTATCGATACAGGATTGCCACTGAAAATATCGCAATACTATGCTGTATCGATTTTTTCCCCCACCCCTAGTAACAAGAGGTCCATATGAGCAGATATCTAATTTTGTGTTATTTTACTAAGATTTAGGGTCAGTTTTTGTCCTCTGTATTAGTGTTTCACCTTTGAAGATTTTATTGTGAAAAGTTAATCAAACTTGTGTTAAATGTAACATTAGACAAATAGAAGCTTGGTTTCAAAACACAAATTGCCCGTTATAAACTGGTGACTGTTACTGGTGATGAAACTTTATTTCAACCATGAATTCAGACTGAGAAATGCGGCTGTGATTTGGCCTAGTTCGACCCAAGTTGTAGCAATGGGATTTCCAACTCTGAGCTGTTTATTTACTTTTTCTCTTTTCAGAAGAATTCATATTTGACATTTTTTCTTCTCTCAAAATGTGTGTTAGACTATAAGTGTGTGTACATGTACAGTAGGGCGGTATCATTCAAAAAAATTAGATACCGTTACCAATATGGTGACTTCAATACCAGTTCCCAAACGATACTTTTTTGATACCAATTTTTATATACAACAACAATTATAACATTAGATTGTTACAGCACATGTTTGAATTTTTCAGCTCCTACTACATAGGAGCCCCGTCTCTGTGTAACATAAAGTTTTTGCTGTTTGTCTTTTAGACAGCCAATCACCAGCATTATTAGATCGTGCTAGAAGCATGCTGCATGCTTATTGACTCACTGACGCTGATGAGATGAGATCCTTATGTATGTATTGAAATTGGGCATTGAATGACGAGTCATTTTTCGATACTCGATACATTAGAGGTAATTTGGTCGGTGCCTAATAAGTATTGGATTTGGTGTAGTACTAGTGTATAGTACATCTGTGTACTCTTACAATATGTCCATTATATTTAACATGTTCCATAAAAAATGCTAATTCACAGGAACTAATGAAATCAACATGTGTGCGCTATTTAAGATGGGAGAATGGATAGGTGGCTTGGTTTGCAAAGAGAAAGGCAGTCAGAGTCATAAACAGTCACATGTATTCTGGTTTGTGTCTAGACGGATCATCAAAAGCCATTTCCGTGTGGTGGCAGGACTTAATGTGCTATCTGGTCCTGGAGATCAAACCCAGATCCGCTCCGTCAGGGAAGTCAAGATGCACAAGGACTACAATGGCATCACGTCTGACAACGATGTGACACTCTTACTCCTCAGCTCTCCCTTAAACTTCACTGACCACGTCCAACCTGTCTGCACTCCTCATAATTTGGCTCATGAGTTCATCCTCAACTTCAGCCACTGTTTCATCAGTGGATGGGGGAGCCCCAGTTACGGAGGTTAGTTTAAAAACTCACTGATTCTGCAGCGTTGTTATGAAAGGCGTGATGCTAAACCCTGAATCCTTGAATAACTCAGACTCAGTGGGAAAGAGAAAGGTACAACTTTATAGTTTTTTAATCGCTTTGGTACTATTATTGCAAGTAGGTGGTAACACCTCACAACTTTCAAACCAGATGTTCAAAATGGCTGTATTCTCAGAGGTTCCTGTAAATACTATGACTGTAGAGGATGTCTTCATTGATCACAACTTGACTACACATAGGATAGATATTATGGAAAGTATAGATTCTGTTCATGTTGAGTAAAGTAAGTGAAAACTGTAATCTGTCTTTCAGACTACAGTAGCATGTTACTTTCAGCACATCTAACGGCGATTTGAAACATGTATCTTGGATTGTTTGGTTACCGGATTTACTGGTAGTTAAAATGACTAAACTGAAAAGATATCATTTTGTTGCATTTTTGTGATTTAACCATATGTTCTCGTGACATTTCACAAAAGCTTATATTTTTAATCAATGGTTGTGTAGCGAGAGATGTTTACAATATAAATGAATGCACAGTGGCAAGTTTTAAATGAAAGTCTGGCTGTGTGCTAGTGAAATAATTGTTTCACGTACAGTAGTTGTGTAAATAGTGCCAAAGCAATCCAAAAAAACTGTAAGACACAATAACCCCGACTTAACCAAAAAGTATTTTGAAATAAAATCATTAAAAAAGAGAGATTCAGCATTGCACTTCAATAACAATGTCAGACTCACGAAGGACAGTTTAAAAAAAGGAGCAGAGCCAGAGATATTATATACAAAGATGCTTCCCATATTCTTTTTCCTTTTCCAAACCTGGCAACTACATTTCCTACATGGACTGTTTACCTGCATGCAACCAAAAGCCCGCTCACACATGATTGGCCAATACTACTTGGACTACAACAGACTACAATCAGAAACTAGAATTCTTCCGATACAATAATCTTATCCCGTTGTTTACAGATTCTGCATTTATGTGCAGATCTTTGTTTATAGAGATCCCCCACAATGCAACTTGACTTTATTCACTCAACTGTCCGGCTTTGGGTGTGTTATGCTAGCGGCTAATGCAGCCTTGAGCCTCTAGCATTAGGCAGAGATTGAGCCCTAACTGCTGACTCAAGTGACATCACTTGAGACAATTTATCAGACTTTGTGCAGATCCGTCTGAAGCCACCAAATGCTTTGTACGACGTTTTTCACATTTGAAGTAGAACTCCCCAAAACCTGCAACCAGACCTCATCAGTTCCCCTTTAAGGGACACCTGGCCAAAAATGAAAATGACCATAAATCTGAAATGTAATATTGATCGACGGCTTAAAAAAGCTAAATAGTTGGTTAAAGTAAAGTGTTGGCATTTTCTCCCGTGTTTTGAAATGTATAATGCTTATGTATAATTGCTTAGCTCTTTATAAGTAATGTACCATTTTGGTAAATGGACTGCAGGCAGACTGATGAACAGATTGCAGGAAGCTGAGGTGGAGCTCATCGACAGGACTAAGTGTAACCTGATCACCTGGTACAACGGCATCATCACTGAAAACATGATCTGTGCTGGACTGGAGAGCGGGGCGGCTGATTCCTGTCAGGTAATGCCAGTTTTAAACTCGCTACAAGCTACAGATTTCATTTCAATAAGACATGACTGCTGTTTGTGTGTGTGCCTCAGGGGGACAGCGGGGGGCCCCTGCAGTGTTACAGCGAGGACGAGGACAGGTTTTATGTGGTCGGAGTCACGAGCTTCGGGCACGAGTGTGGACTTCCTCACAAGCCGGGGGTGTACGCCAGAACCAGCAGGTTTGCAGGTTGGCTGAAGGCGAGTCAGGGAGCATCAGTGTCTGCTGCACGCAGACTGAACACGAGACTGATATCAGCTTTGCTCAGCGCTGCTCTGACGCTGCTCTGAATCCTCATGCAGTCTGTCGGCAATAAATATCACTGCTAACATACGTACATCGGACTGCTCCACTAACTCATCATGAATTACTTTAACACATTCACCAGTCGGTGTGGTTTACCTGTTATGTCTATGAGAGCGTGTTTAATGGCCTAATGGTTTCTCAATCAGCGTCGCACTCTGAGTGGTTTACAACATGAAAATGTAATTTTCTATCCAAGTTAGACTTTATTTGTTATTTCACGCGGTATTTTTTTATTTGCGTTTTCAACAAGGCTATTAGTTTTTCAGTATTTTCTATAATGTAAGCACTGATTGCTTTTGTTCAACTCAATTATGAGAAAAGGAAAAAAGCTCGGAAATCAGAATATTTTGAATAAAAAACCTTTCCAATAGAATAACAGTAAGAAGAAAATCAACATGTTGTTCTAGTAACACATGATATATTTGAGGCTAGTGGCGTGTAACATTATTGGTACAAAATGAACTTAATAGGCAGTTATAAGCCATAATCAAAAAAACATTTAGGTTGCAAGGGTGTGAAATTGAATCTCTCTAGCTGGTGTTTATCCTCCTCCAACAGGACACTTGCTTTATCTTTTCAAGTTTTAAAATAATCAAGAGTCCTCCTAACTCTTCAATGGGCTGTTAGACCCCTCCTCTTCTGGGAAAGGTTTTCAGAACTTCTACACCAAAATCCATCTATTAACAACAGCGTATTGCATAGTGAAAGTGAAAGTGACAGAGGATGGCTAATTACTTGTCCTATGGTCCAGTGATAAGGTCCAGGAACTTTGATAACATGATAACCTACAGTATGTCGGATGGCAGGGAGCCTGGTTTCATTCAGCTCAAGATTATTTGTTCTGGGAGATGGGTCAATCCTAAGCGGGATGGATACTAGTTTAATGATATCCAGACAGATTACGTTAAGAGAATGGAAAAATGAAGCGGTGTAGTCGATCCAGGAGTGTGATTGTGAGATGGCTAGGGTGGCGGCATTTGAATAATGTCAGTTAAAAAAATAATAATAAACAGTTTGCCAGATTGGCTGTCTATACTAGAAAATAGGGAAAGTACCTGAATTTTCTGGACAGCTCCTAAGAAGCTTTTTGCTGGTGAGAGACGGTATGATGGGCTTATGGTGTTATCATATCTACTATATACATTAATGTCTATTTAGTTGAATGGTCTTGAATATTGTAGTTGTTGTGTTATCTTTTCTTGATTTTGTCTGGGTGGATGGTGATGACATGGGGGGTGTTCATGTGTTGACTTGTATGTTTCGTATGTTGTTAAAAAAATAAAAATTATTAATCCCCAAAAAAAGAGAAGTGAGATACCAATGGGCAGTTTCTTGAAACTCCATCACAACTTAAAGAATGCTTGGAAAAAACACATCAAAAGATCTCAAACACAGCAGTATTTGTAGCAAATAGGGTGAATAAAACATGCAAAACCACTAATTCTTAGTGAAGAACCTGTCATCCAGTTAATAAGATACATTTTAGTAATGAAGAAAAAACTGCATAATTTTTTTTGAAATATAAAGTGAGAACTTTCAGTAATAATTATGTTTATGTGAACATTTGTAAATTCAGAGGGAGCAAATACATTTTTTTAAATGTAGTTAAGACCGCCACCTGGTGGATGGAAGATGCTATTTTCCTTTAATGCAGCAGATAGTATTACTTGAATCTTGCTCACACTTCCAGATGTTTAGAAGGAAAATAAGAAAAAAAAAAAAGCACAAGAAATTCTGACAAAGATTTCTTTTTTTATTTGACATGAAACACATCCAATGACAGTGTGACAGTGTTTTTTGTCAAGTAAGACATGTTAGAAGTTTTCGCACCATTGACTAGTTCAGAATGTCTTTGCTGCAGCTCGACGATGCATAGTGAACAGACAGTCGTTGAGGTATACATTGTGGGCCCTTGAGTTTTTTTTTGTGATCCTAATTTCATTACCTCACATTTACATTTTGTGCTTAGAATAATCACTGGAGGTTTGAAATGTACGTCATTCCTCACACCACGACAACTTGAAAACTAAAATAAATATTAAAATGGAAATGGTAGGACATGTCGGGTTGCATTGTCCATGTTAAGTTGCCTGTTGAGAAAGTTTTCATCAAATCTCAGAGCTGATGAAAACTGGCGATGACGACCAATTTTAGAACCGAGCAGTGAGTGAAATGTTGCCTTGGAAAAACAATGACTCGTTTTCACACACAAAGGGCATCCAGGAAGAAACCTTCTTTGTTATGACATTGGAGGACAAAAGTCTTTTAACTTTCCCTTATGGAATAGCACCAATGTCTATTAAAAAGGCTTGAAGGCCAACATGACATTATAAAACTTTATTAAAACTCGTCAGAGTCAAAGAGGAGCAACAGAGAATTTATCACACAGCAGCTCAGAAGCTTCACTTTGTTATTTATGTGTAATTCCAACGTGCCCCAGATACTGGCTCACACACACATGTCATCAGTGTCTGTCACTGAATGAAAAGTGGTTTATTGACGTGATGTGCTGTAAGTCAAGCTGCTTTGAAATCAAAACAGCTCTTTGCAGAAGTTGAGCAGTTTTAAAGAAATATATCAGGAAAATATTAATGAAACCCCTATAAAACATTTCTGATTCCGATCGTGAATGGAAATAATTCAAATACAGTGGCGGCGACATAAAAGAAATGTAAAAAATGGTTCAATATTCTGGGATAATTTTCTTAAAAAAGACAAACCTTGTTGCACCAGATAAGCCAAATATCACTGTTCACACACACACACACGCGCACACACACACACGCACACGCACACACACACACACACGATATTGGGAAAGTGCACATTGTTACTGCCAAAACTATCTGAAACTTTTTTCTCTCTTTTGCAATGTGATACCATTAAATTAACAATGCAGAAAAATGCTGTCAAGTATGAAAGATCAGTCAAGTTCTTGTCGACAAAGTTACACATTAACACCAGTAATATTTGACCTCTAAAATACAGTATACAGACAACATCTTGACCCTCATTTATGACCTCCATTTTTATAAAAGAGGATTTTGCCATTCTTAAATTACGGGTTGCTTACGGAGTGTTATTCATTCCTAATTCAATTTTTTTTCAGTGTTACAGACATTCAGAAAGAATTGGTTTAAAAGTTAATGATAAAATGAGAAAGGCATGACAGCAAACGTCTTCACAAAAAGAATGACACCCCCCCCCCTCCCCTTTCTAAAAAATGACATACGAGTGTCTATTGAGTTATTAACTGGCTTCTTATTCCACATATGAAAAAAGTGGAATAGTCCTTTACATACACTAATAGTTCAGCTAGAAATTAGGTAATGAACATAAAAAGTAATGAAGTTCCAAAGGTTTAGTAAGGCAAAGTTATGTCCTTGTTTTTGATGTCTTTTAAGAAATTCAACAATCCATAATCATAAACGTCACCATGGTGCAATACAAGTCCCTGACTTGTCTTCTGATGATCTATGTTCATCTAAATGACCGTAACGCTAACATTAAGTGAAAGATGCTCTTTGCTTTAATGTGAGATACTACGGGCAGACCGAAAGCTAGCGGCTCGCTTCAGTTCACGCCATGAAACTGGTAAATTATCCTTTATCCTTTTTAAAAAAAATTTTGGCCTGCATGTTGACATTGCTTGCATTCCAAATTAGCACTAGCATGCACACCTAAACACCAGCAATTGCTCGAACTCTTCTTCAGAAAATCTGTGCTTTTGAACAAATGTATTAGTACTTCACAAACATAACGACTAACTAACGGAACAACTTAAAACCTAAATTTCTTTAGGACATTTTGTAACGCATGAATGCCGACAGCATGTCTGCAGGCATATCCAGTTTGTGACGGGAGGTGAGAGCGGAGGTGCACCTAGTAGAAGAAGGTAATCTGCTCTTCCTGATAGCACTTTTTAATACTGATGTGGATTTGCTCTTATGAAAGCAGCAAACGGGAGGGGGGGGGGAGGTGTCCCCCATGAGGCAGGTAGGCAGGAAGCGCCTCAGTGGTGCAAGGACTAAAAGTGCAAGAGGGTGCCAGTTTAGGCTCCTCTCAGCAGTTCCAGTCCATCCTGCCTGGGGTTCACAAAAAGAAGCACACAAGGATGAGTGGTTCAGGATATCAACCAAGGAATGAAAGGAGGGGAGGATTTTTTTTTTTTTATGAAAGCATGTAATTAAAAATGTCTTTAAAAACATGATTTGGAGCAATGAAGGAGAAGTGGGATGCATGGAGAGGATCAACATCATGTACCCTCCATTTGACGGGGGGGATCTACTATCAAGATCCACTCAGTAGATCTCGGTGAACCTGGACTGCAGCGATTGAGCAGGTGGAAGCAAAGAAGAAACCGTTTCTGAGAGGGAAGCGCCTTCTTGTTACAATACTTGCATTCTCACATTATTTGGTGTTCTGAACATGTATTTGAGCTTAAGCGTCGGGGTTGCTACTGAACGCGCGCCGCGAGTCCGTCTCCCTCACGTCTATTCCCAGAGCCTGGCTCCGTTTTCTGCATTCTCATTAGTTGGTGAATCACATGTTGTAGGCCACATAGATGGGGTCCAGTTGGTCTGCCAGAAAGGAGTCTCGCAGGTGCATCCTCTGCTTCTCTCCTCTGGAGTTGATGGGGATCACCCCGGGGTCCACGATGACCACCACCCCGACGATGAGGTGGTGCTCCTCCAGGACCACGTTAGTGACGAGGGGCACCAGGTCCAAAGCCTCCTGCTCCGAGCCGCTCAGCTCCGCCACCACCACCAGCAGGTTGGTCCATGTAAACACAGCACTGAGGGGCAAGAGTGTCAAATATGAATTGTGTTCGGTCACATCTTTTCCGTGTTACTGTGTGAACTACAGCCTTTGGTCTTTCTCGGTAAGTGTAAAGAAAATGATGTATCATAAAAACGTGACCAACTGAAGAACCTCACCTTTCTGCAATGCAGCGGTGGGCTCGGGACACAGACGTCTCGATGTCTATGGGGTGATAGCGTAGCCCCCTCAACTCCAACGTTTCATCAAGAGAGCCCACCACAAACAAGGCATCATGACGATCTGTAGAAGAGAGGAACAAAACTTTATTTAAAAAGGTATGGACTTAACTAGGTTCTGACAATACATATGTAAGACACTAGACATTTGGCCTTTTTTACTGTTTATACTGTTATCTATCTAGCTCTGGTTGTATTTTGGCATTGAAGGCAATGTTGCACATCAATTAAGATAACTGCTTTATACCAATATTAGAAAGATTTTTTTGCATATATATATATATAAATAAACAAATGTGTATATAACGTATAATGATAGTGTATGTTATTGAAATCATCCACCCCAAGACTCTACTAAAAGTAAACTAAACAAAAAGAAAAGAGGTTATGAATAAAGTCAACTTTTTTTCAAATGTCCTCTCACCTCCGCTTGCATCCAGGAGCTCAGTCCTCTTGATGAAGCCCAGGTAGCCCGTCCTGGCCCAAAGAGTGTGGGGCTCCCCAAAGCTGAGTCTTGTGTTGAAATGATCCGCCTGTAGACTCTCCTCCCCATAGATGGTGTAGTAGCCACTGGCACTGTGAGGGCTGTTCACCCAGATCTGAACAGAGACAAAACAAAATGGCAAATGAGGCCTGGGGTATTTCTGTGTTTACATTTGCGTGTGACCCTTTAAAGTATTGCTTTTACAGTAAATCCAAGATCACATTCAAATGACTTGATTTTTGTGTTGAATAGCTGCGCTCACTTTGCTCTGTGCTGGTGAAACCACCCAATATGTTGCAGAATCATAAGAGGAAAAGGTAAAATGTTTAAATATCAGGATCCCATGATCCTCTCTGCCCACTCACCTCCCCAAGATGTGAATCTCCCAGTGGGCCTCGGGTCTCCGGGTTGACTATGATGACCCTCACTCCTGGTAGGATCTTAGAGGAGAACACAGTGGGAGTGTAGCTTTAGAGATATATCAACCACTTGTATTACCTGTCTGGGTGTGTGGCCAGTGAGAACATCGCAGTCATACAGCACATCTTTTCAGTCAATAATAAATACTTACAGTGCCAGACTCCATGAGTGGAATACTCTGTGGTGCTCCTCGTTCTACCAGCCTCACCCTGAGGGATTCAGATAAACAACAGTCTGTAAATCAATCTGTCCAATCTGACCGACACGTCATGTTTGTTTTCACCAGGCGGATCACGTGACAGCTGCAATTGTTTCCAGTCTTACCTGTCGTGGCGCAGAGACTTCATGTCAACGTAGACAGTGGAGGGGTCTGGTCCAGCAGTGCCCTGAGGTTTCAGAGAGGAAAACAAATACTTATTATAGAAAAAGATTTCTGTACAGCTGAATATAGAAACATGCAATTGTTAAGTAAACATGTGTTTTAATGATAGTAAAATTGTTCAAGATGTGCTGATCAAATAGTTTTATTCATATAATTAAACAATACACTGGGACATAAGAACACGTCTCAGGACAAGGCTAAACACTTTTGCCAAAAACAAAATTAAAAATGCATACGACGAAGAATGAGTTAAATAAGGGAAAGTGTGAACTCATAAGATAATTGAGGGTGTGTCCCGTATGAAACCAACCTGCAGGCAAATGGCCAGGTTGACCCTGGAGCCAAAGGCGGTGCTAACGGCGCGGGGCGACAGGCCAAGATCTTTGAAGAGCTTGGAGAAGGACTGCGTTAGAGCGAGGCGAGGACGCTCCTCTGCTATCACCACACAGCTCCGCACGCACGACAGATTCAGACCCCGTGCCTGGACACATGCACAGCTTAAGGTTATTCACATGAAAAATGAACTCAGCATTAGTGGACATTTCTATTCAAAGTGCTTTCAGATATTAAGCTATGCTGAAAAACAAGAACCAGATCTTTGACTTTAGATATAAACTTCTACATGCAGTAAACATTAAATAAGAATGCAATTTATTGGTAAGAAGACCTCCAGCTTGATCTGGTTTAAATAGTCTGAAAGTATTGACAATGTACTGAAGTTCCCTTTTTTTTATTTATGTTACCCATCTCTTTCTCTCCTCAGTCCCAAAAAATAATGAGTGTTTAATACTGTAGTTGCCTCCACAGCAGATGAGATTCCTGAGCATCATATTTATGTATGTTGCTATTATTAGAGTAATGACAGAAATGACGGAGCAATACTTTTAAAGGAACTCCATTGGGTGTGTATGAGTGTGATTTTGACCTTCAGCATCTCTGTCTGGGTGCCCAGGCCTTTGGTGCAGAGCTCCATGACAGAGTAGGAGCAGAAGGTGTCTCTGATCTTGTACTGGCTGAGCGTGCTCAGCCACAGAGGCAGCGAGCTCTCCAGCTCCAGGGGAGGGATTAGGATGGACTGGTGACCTGAGTAAACGCTGGGCAAAAAAAAAGACACTCCCTTCAGTAACAACGCCAAATTTACAGAAACGGCATGTTATGTGTAATATGATATGTTTGTGTGTGCGTGTGTGTGTGTGTGTGTGTGTGTGTGTGTGTGTGTGTGTGTGTGTGGGTTACCTGGAGAGGCACCACAGGACAAAGCCCAGACCACAGTATGGGTCCAGGCAGATGGCTATTTGGCGTGATGAGTAGAGCTCACACTGCAGCTTAATGGAGCGGCACAGAGTGCTGACTGCAGCATGGGACATCTGACAAAAAATAAAAGATCAATTTAAACTTAATACTTAATCTTAAGAATTACTGAATGCGGTCTTCAAACAAATACAGTAAGAGCAAATCGACCTAGAAGTCCCTCTGGACAAAGTGATTGCTTAAGATTATAGCCAATATGGTATGCATGACTTGTGAGAGTAATTTACCTTGACTCCAGTTAGCATGCCTGTGGTGGACACACTGAAGTCCAGATAGGCCAGCATCTCAGCTGTAGGAGGTTTATAAATGTGCGGAGGCCGCTTTCTGGGAAGATCATCTGAGAGGAGAGCATAGGATATTTTGTTATTTTCATAAAGGGCAAAATATCTTACTGTAAGTTTAATTGTTTGCTATTGGGAAATGTGCTGCAACCCTTTTATTTGTTCTGTGTTTTTGTATTTGTCATATGCAGCACCAACTCTGTCGCAACTTGCTTTGCATATGTAGGACTAAAGAGAGTAGCTTTTAGTCCACATCAGGTTTCCCCAACATGTTCAAAGTTAGGCAAACAGGAAACCTTGTGGCCAAAAGAACACGTTTCTAAATTTGTATGCTCCCAGAGATGTGTCCTACAATGCCCCACTTATTACAAGTCGTCAGCTGCTTCACGGCATGCACAATACCTCTAAGATGTTCTAATGTGAACAGAGCTCCAGTACCTGTATCAATGATAGTGGGCCACGTCTTGATGTTGACGCTGGCAGCAGCCTCCCTGGACCTGAGGATCCTCATGAGAGGCTGAGTGGTAAGGATGCAGGCTGCTTTGCTCACCTGTAACACCAAACAAACATATAAAGACGTTAACTTATTGCTTTAACAGTGACCTCTGGAACAAATCCTCCATTTGAGGCCTCACTCAGATTAAAGGACATTTCATTATTATTCTATTATTTGTTATCCAGGGAAATCACTGTCACTCCACAGCAGAGCTCCTTTACTGAATCTGGTTAGGACTCAGTTACTTGCTTAAAGCTTTAGTGTGTAACTTTTTGATATTAATAGCACCTGTTACATTCAAGCCATTTCCAAGTGAGTTTCTACAAAGCTAATTAAGATAGTCTTAATCCACCAAAACAACAGGCACCACGCACACTTGTTTGGGCTTGCGAGCCGGCCAAACGCTACATTTTGAGTGGATGGCGAGTGTGAGACGGCAAAATGGATGTCAATTAGATTCTAATGGGGGGGGGGACACAGCGCGCGGCCATGGAAGGCTTGTATCATGTGGACACGCCAACAGTTTTGTTTTTATTACTTTTAATTCCTTATGGGGGCGTCAGAAATTACGCACTATAGCTTTTGGGCAATTCAAATGCTTTGGTAATGCTTGATTGAAAAACACTATGTAACAGAAGCACCATTTATTACAAAATGGTGGTGTGGTCTGCACTCACATCGATGATCATGCGGACAGTGGGGAGAGTAGCAGCCAGGTTCTGTGGATGGGGCGGCCTCACTGTCACTGGGATGACGCCCGCATAAAGACAGCCATAGAAGGCAGCTATCAGGTCAATACCTGCAGAAATAAAAGACAGACAGAAACCTTGTGAACTAAAACAGAGGCAAATTAAACAGCTGTACTTTTTCCACTGTACTGTTTATTAAATGACTAATAAATGACTAGAAGGGAAGATGTCCGTCTACAATGATGAGGACTGTGTGTATGTGTGTGTTTACCTGGGGGATAAAGCAGCACCACATTGTCTCCTGTGTTGAGGCCTCCTCGCTCCATAAGGGTAGCTGTTATTTTCTCTGCTCTCTTGTGCAGCTGAGCACAAGTGGCTGTGCACACTGCCACCCCCTACAGCAAAAACAGAGAAAGTAGTCATGAACTCACACCCAACAAGATGGATCAACTTTAGAACCATTACCAAAAGTAAAAAAAAAACAAGTATGCATTATTTTGTGTGTGTGTGTGCGTGCGTGTGTTTTTAATTTACCTTGGCATTGAGCAGCACATATAGGACGTGGTCTGGGTCGGTTTGAGCTCTCCATTGCAGAGCTTCCGACAAAAACTGGTGCTGGTAAAGAGAGTGTGTCATCAAATAAACTTTAATGATCGACTGATTATACTTGTTTTGCACATTTAAAAATGGTCCAGCAGGTAGCAACAATAAAATATAGTCAACATAGCACTTCATATATTATCAACAGTTCTCGTTGACAACAGATACATTTGCTCATTTCAAACAGACTTTGTGTGGAATAGAGAATATAAAACACATTCTGTGAAGCTTCTGACCTCTCACACAGAGACACACAAGCACACAACAGGAGTATGCCCAGAGAATATTGTTTGTGCCAAGTGCAGGGTCGTGCTGAGACCATCTGCACCTGGAGCCACTGACAAGCTATGGGCCTTTCAAACAGCTTTAAAAACAACATATTATTGTCTGTATACAATTTATAAAGTAGAATTGCTTTAAGGGAACAATAGCTATTTTTAGAATTAAACACAAAATGAAATGCATTATTAGCCTATTGGTTAGGAGTGGGAATGACCAGAGGTCTAACGATAAAATATAATCAGCATACTTATGTCACCATAAGATATTTTTGCAATTTTAAACATATTGCAATATTCTGCCATATGCAGCAATTTTGTTAACCTTTTTTCCAACTTCAAATCTTTCCCAATTTCAAATTATGTCCTCAAAAGGAAACTTCTCAAAATCTGTTTCACCTGAAAAGATAAAGTTCACCTTACTTCAATTGTATTGCTGCAAAATTGGATTGTTAAGCAGACAAACTGACCAACACATATTTAATAAAAGATCAATACTTGGCGTCTGTGTATTATAGTGTTGCAATGGAAAATAGTGTGATACTATGCTGTATTTATTTTTCCCCCACTATTGGTCAGAAGTGTCAATAAGATGAGAAGCTGGCAGGTGCACAGGATTGAAAGAAGAAGACAAGACGTGAAAGCAAAGAAAGTTTGTTAAAGGCAGACACCAAGTGGACATGAGGCAACACGTAAAGTAACAGAAAATTGAAGTTGACACCATGATGTTCTCTGGACAGACGAAGATAATTTGTCGTATTAAAATCACTGGCCAAAGTCATCCTTTGTGCCCCTCTCTCTCCCCCAGTCAGACAACAGGTCGTGCTCTGGTCAACAATAAATCAGGAGTAACATCACGCAGACCGGCTGCCCTGACCGCTCATCAAGCCATGCTACACATGGGAGCATCACAGTGAACACAGCGAGCAGAGGTGCACACAAAATGTTCCTAATACTTTTATTCCGAGGTTTATAACAATATATCAGCATAATGCATCATTGTATAGGAATACAATCTTGAATAGTCACATATGGTAGGAGACCGTTTATAATGACTTGCTCAAAGTCTCTATTACGTCCTTAAAGCATGACAGACAAGAAACTATCATTCACTTAGAGTAGATGAACGTCATTTAATTTTCTGCTGAGCTTTTGGTTTGGCAAAGCTAGAAGCCTGCTGGCAAACTCCTGTCTAAAAAGGTGATGGCAGAGAGTCTGTTACGGGACACTGAGCCGCATTTCACTTTATTTTTACTGTAATTCTGTTAATTGGTTTAAGTGTGTGGACCCCTGCTGGCCAAGGAACCAGCCTGGAAAGTCATGTCTCTGCGTCAGGCCAAAGCTTTTGCTGGTGGCCATCAGGCTGTCGCGGCTGCAAAAGCACATCTGACTGACAGAAGCAGCAGAAGCAAAGATGGGTGGGAGGGGGCTAGGCTAGAGCCTTACCATCATGGTGGGCCACATACAGAGCTAAAGCCCAACCCAAGCAAAGTTAAAGGCAGAACAACAACAGAGATTTAGCATCAAACATCAGCATCCACTTTCCCCTGACTTTTACTGGGTCATCTTTAATTTGTTATACACGTTCAGAGCATTTACAGTTTACACATCAGTTGACTCAAATAGACCTTACAGCTAAAACTTAAGATTATTTTCATAATCAATTAAATGGCTCAACTAATTACTTTCTTTATTAAGTGATTAATCGCTATAAAACATCAGGAAATAATAAAAAATGGAAATTACAATTTCATAGAGCCCGAGGTTACATCATCAAATGTTTGATTTGTCCGACCAACAGTCCAAAACACAAATAAACTCAGATTATAATAATGTCAAGACAACATCACATGTTTGGCTTTTTTGCTTGATAAATCCCTTTTAATTTATTATCAAAATACTTGCAAATAATGAATCAACTTATCATTACAGCTCTAATATTGTGTGTACTGTACAGGAACTAAGACTAGCAACAGTATAACGTTCTTTGTGTAAATCTTGTCTCACTGTCCAGGTGTTAATGTTGGAGTTGTAGATATTGATTGCTTTAGTAACAATTTACAGTAGTTTAAATTAAACAGTTAAAAAAGAGTGGTTACGTTTTTCTGACACCATGCTGAAAAAAGACAATAATTATTCTAGCGTAAATGTGGTCAAAGTGTGTATCATGGTCTGCGTGGTAAACAATACCTTTCGGATCAGATCCTGGTCCTCCACCACACCCAGCTCTCTGCCTGTAGCCTGGGCGATCCGCTTCCCGGCCACCAAGTTGCCAACCAGCATAGAAGCAGGGCCGACATCCACTGAACACATCCAAGACCATCAGAGACCACGCAGTGACATACATTCAACATCGAATTAGTCTTTGCTGTGATTCTATAGAGTAAGCATCAGTAGTCAATTAGGGCCGGGTATCGCCAATGATTTTCCGAATCAATTCGATTCCGATTCACAAGGTCCCGAATGGATTTTATCCCTGATTTGATTGTATTTTCAATTTGATATTATTATCCTGAATAAGGTTAGAAACATTTCAGTTACCCAAACCTGCTGCATTCTTAAAAGTATCAATATTTACATTAAGAACTGATCCCAAAGAAGTGACATTAACGTACTTTTTATTTAACATAAACACAATAAAGTGCAGCTCTACAGACTACAGTCATTGAGTATTGAGTGACACTTCATTTAGATATCTTGAGGTGACAGAGGGACCGCTTTGAAAATGGCCATGCCAGTTTTTCCTCACCAAAAAGTAGCCTAACTTTGTATCTTGTATTTTATGAAACGATTTTGAATCAAGGAAATGAAAAATTGATTTAAATCAGAGAAGCCATTTTTTAAACTCAGCCCTAGTCGATGTGGTTAAGACGGCCTACCTGGCTGTTTCTGGCGTGGCTTGGGCATGTTTGTAACACAGGTGTGCGGGCACAGGAGGATGTTACAGGGGTGCAGGTTTCCCTCCAGAAAGTTCTGCTTGGTTTCACAGATGTGGATGCCTCCAAGGGGCGTCTTTGGGAGAGTGTTGGCCGGGACGAGCGCAAGGCAGTACAGGCCGACCTGGTGGATGCTGTCAATGGCCTGTGAAGAAAATAGGCATTATGATATATTGTTAAATAAACGCAAAATGAACACAATTATCTGAAAATGTCCTTATGAGTGTTGTTTCTCTTTGTCAGTACAAACAAGTTATTTCAACTTTTTTACTATCAGGACTTCACATAACATAAACAGTCAGTACACACAAATATTATCATAAAAAAGAAAAATGTGTATTAAATAGTCACACTAGGCAACACGATATATGTGATTTTACCTGCAGTACTCGACTCATCCACTGGAAGCTGTCTTCTTCACTAGCGTCAGGCCTCTGCTCTGCCACAATTACTATCCTCTCATCATAAAACACCGTCACTGAGAACACAGCGATCCTGCATGAGTGACAACAGAGAAATGAGCACTTCCACACACGCCACACACAGGGAGAGGCTGCAGGATGGTAAAAGGATTGTTACTTTTGGGGGGGATGAACAGGAGCCATTTTTCTATTTCCCAATAAAATACCCCCAAATTATTATTGCTTAGGCATCGATGCACCCTGTCAAATTGTACACATGCAGGGAGCAGTGAGTGTCTCACCTTCCCCTGTAAACTGTTTTGACGGGCTCCACTGCCAGCGCGGTGGCCACCAGGTCGTCGGCGTTGTGGCGTCGACCGCTCACCAACAGCAGCCCCTCAATCTTACCCACAACAAACACCAGACTGCCCTGTGGAGCAGACGGTTTAACTCAGCAAGTAAAACCAAAGTCCTACCTTATTTATTTAATGACATTTCAGAAAGCAAACTCTTTATTTCTTACCGGTCCTACAAATCCAAGCAGGCCCGTCCGACTGAAGGGAATTTCTCCTATGGGTGCTCCGGCTTGGTTGACGGGGATCACCTTCAGATTAGCAGAGAAATAAAAGAATCACATTATATTTCAAAAGGTATGCCAAAATAATTGTGATACTAGTTAAACATTTAGAGGTGGCTTATTGCCTTTAAATTATTTAAATGAAAAAATGTACTGGACAAAAACACATTTAGGACTTGTGAATGTAACAATTTCATGATAACAATGGCTCCATCTAGTGGATAATTTAAGCCTGTGCTTCTTTCCCAACCATCCATCTCCTAAACCAGCGTATTCCATGCAAGGTGAAGGGGGACTGGAGCAAATCCCAGCACATCCTGGACAGGTTACCAGTTAGACACCAGTAGACATTTCTTGTCTCATACCAAATATTTCTTTAAATGCTAGAGCATGTTAGGAGTTTTTATACTTATGCTTCACTATTTTGGAAGTCATTCTATGTAGAGATTAGTGTGTCGAGAACAGATGTGGAATAAGTCGTATCGGCAGTTCCTAAAATGGGTTTCAAACTTTGACAGACCTCAAATGTGTTCTTGGTAACCCCAGGCAGGCCGTAATACATGGTGCCTCCAGCCCGAGAGTTGATCACAATCTCTCCTATTTCATCTGTCTTGCACAGCTGAGGAGGCCCGTCCGGTTTTACAATGCACATCAGAGCTGAAACACACAGGTCACAACATTACCTACGTTTAGGTACCTGAGTTCTGACAAGATAAAGTACGAATGTATGGTAAACAGGGTAGTTGCACTGCCAATTAAAGCCAGCTCTGGTGGCTAACCTCCAGGCATGATGTGGCCCACATCCTGAACAGTGAGAGCAGAGTTCTTGTCTTCTGTGTTCACCCTGATCACGCTGTGGCTCAGCCCGCCCATGGACAGGATGGCTCTGGCTGGTAGAGGAGCTCCTCGTGCACCGGGCCTGCAGGGAAGGAACACAGGGAAGTGATGGTGAGAGAGACATAACTATGGGTCAGACAGAGAGGCAGAAGAAAGGTAACACATTGTTGAGGTCTGCTGAAGCACAAAACAAGTTGTGTCAGTCGGTGCAGGGGTTTTAGTATTTTAATCTTGAACAATGCAGAAGAGGTAAGGAAAAATCTCTTTTGAGGGGATTTTCTTAAATAACTGACAATATTTTAGCAAAGATATTACTTTTATCTACTAAGAATATTATGTCTTGACAATCAAAAACAAAAACAATTTAAAAAGTCCCATCCCTAATAATAACTAAATAAAAGTGTCGTGATGGTGAAACAAAACTCTTGTTTGCACACAAAACTAGTTTTGCACTAGTTTTGAACACCCTTGTATTATCAGAGTGTCTCTTCCTACAACATGTGAGTATGCAGATGTGTTACCTGCGTATGGCCACAGTCAGAGCCTCAGGAGAGGTTGCACATGGACAGATCACCTCAGGCTTCAGACCATGAGACTGAAACACATTCAGGAAGGCATCACACGACGACACAGACCCTGATAACAAAAAGTGGGATAAAATTACCAAAACAGGGTATACATAGTCATACATGTAAGTTTCATGCCTTCGTAGTTCTTTATTACTAAGCGTGTTTGTGAAAGAGTGACTCACATGGGTTTGCTCCATCAGCCACAATAAGCATACGTATGGAGGACAGGTTGGTGTCCCGCTGGTCCTTGTGGGCCATCATGGCCCAGTGGAGGTCCCGGCACTTCACTAAGGCCACACGTGCTATCAGAGGGTAAAAGGAATGTGTTATATGTGGTGCACTTACATATTGTATTTACATTTTGTGTATGCTATACTGTTTCTACTTGACGTTTGCTTCCATTTTCCAATGATCAATTTAATGATTCAATTCAACTTATACTCAACGTTACAGGTAGTTACTGTGTTTAGGTGTCTACTTTTATCATTTGAAATCAAACCTTTGAGTAAAATAACATAGGTATTAAAATAATAAAAATGACACAAATACGAAATATAAAAGTAAGAAATATAAAGTAAGACTGGACATCGAACCTTTGTGAATGTGGACCCTTTGCACCCAGGACATGGGACATGCTTTCATGACAGCATATGGCACTGTGATGGTGTGGATTCTGTTCATGACACTCTGGAAAAAAATACACATATTATCAATAACACATTTTACCAAAGTTAAAAAGGTCAACTAGTCTGGATATAAAGTACAAATTGTTGCATTTGATCTCACCGTTAAGACGCCATGCCACATGCCCATATCCTTCTTGCAATCTAACACATTGACCAGTGTCTCTCCTAAAATAGTAAACACAAAGACACATAAGCAAGAATGTTTGCAATCACCAGCTAACTGTGTAAAAGATGCATGATTTTTGTTACACCAACATTTTTATTTTGTTGTCCATTATAGTGCTTATTCTCCATAATCATGATCCTTAGCTAATCTTCTATGATGTGCCTCTCTGCTTAAAATCATTTTTAAGCTTGGTTTATAATGCTAAAGTATCTCATCCTTACACACGAGAGACTGTGAGCATAAGGCTGTGTTCAGATAGCATTTTTTATGATCTTGTGTGCTTTGTGCTAGAGCTTGTTGCAGGAAACAGTTAGCTGTTACACAAACTCCTGGGAAGTTAAGTGCTTGGATTTCCTTTTTCACCTTCATAGTGCCACTTTCTTGTGGCAGAGATAGAGACAGTGATGTTTACTGTACGGGACTCTCACACCACATCAAAATGGACTGACAGGTCTAATCGAGGGTTACATGATTTGCCCAAACGACGTTGGGATGAGTTTCTCTAAAAGTTAAACTTTTCACCGGCTAGTTAAGTTTCTTTAGGCCACCCCTGCGACCCTTACTGCCGCAGCCTAAACACACTCCCTCCATTCAAAAACAAATTGAAAGACTTGTGTTTTCATCGGAACGCCTGATCTAATCTGACGTGGCCTTACACCCAAATTCCACAGGATGTGGAATGGCGTCGGAGTAATTTGGTTTCCATTAAAGTCAATTTGTGTACTTCTACAGACAACTGCAGACTGTGAAACAGCTGCAACCCGGCTGCGTCCCAGCTCCGGCTATCCGCAACCCCTCCGGAGCAGATACACTGAGCTTCTACTTTTACCGAATGCCAGAAAGCTCCACAGCAATTCAGCACGGGGCAGATAGTGCGGGACAGGAAGTCGAGCACAGAAACAAATAAAACATCCGGTTAATTTTCTCACGGCGGATCATACTTCCCTGCACTACACCTTGAAAACACAGCACAGAGTTGTTTCCTCTCTAATCCTCTGGATGGACACAAACTGTTGCTGTTTTTGTGGTTCTATTCTACATGAATTTGCGAGATCTCGCCGGTCCTTGAGACTTCAGCTTTCAATCATGGCCGAAGCCGTTCCGCAACAAATCCGGACCTGGTGGGTGTTGACAGACGGCGAAGCATACAGCCAAAACGCAGTGGAGCCGTCCCGCATCCTGTGGAATTTGGGGGTAAGAGAGTCAGAGAAGCAGGAGAGGTATAAGTTACATAAGCCACTGAGCTCTGACCTTCACAGTAGTTACAGGCCTGCGTCAGGGCTTGACAGTGGGTCAGCATGGAGGTCTTGGACACAGCAACTCCCATCACTGTCCCCTCCTTACTTGCTTTATACTGGTGAAACAAACAAACAAACACACAAACACACACACATACACACACACACACACAGTTAACAAAGTTAAATGAAAGCACACAATACCTGGCAACAAACAATATTAATAATAATCATAAAAGAAATATATGTATGTCCATGAGTTACATTTTGAAAGTTGTTACAAAAAAAAATCAGATTGTAGAGGTTTTACATTTTTCAAGAGTCAAAAATTAGAGTGGAGTGCAATGGATAACATTAAACTGTAAGTGTATAATGTGTTTTCCAAAGTCAATTTAACAGGGAACATTATATTTACTTTCCTAATTTCTCATGCAAGATGAATGCAGTAAAACCAATCAAAAGTAGAAATGCCAAAAGTGTGAAAGTATCTTCTGAAGGGTACCTCTATGTAGGCGGTGTCTGTGTTGGCGGTGGGGATGTGAGGCTGCCAGTCTTTGGATGGTTTGGTCAGATACTTGGTGTCTGTCACTACCCATTTCATCCTTGGCCAACCTAGTTAACATAATCACAAAGAAACACAGACATATTTTGCTTTGGCACAAAGGAAGAAAGTGTGTTTAGGTACACTCATTTGGAACTGCACTATATTGACATTGTTCATCTTGCTTACTCAGGCCAAAAGTGAACAGTTGATACTTTACAAGCAGACAAATCCACCCATTCACACACTGTCACTCTTAACTGGCCAGTGAACATCACACTGTATATTTCTTTTAATGACTCCGTCTGACGGCTCTCAAGAGACTAAATCAGAGATGTCCGCTGCAGAGCGAGCAGCCTCTAAAGTACAATGTTGCATTTGGGCTGACTGACCTTTGAACTGGATGATTTCGCCGCTTGGTGTCTTTGGCAGTCCTTTGAGACACAACTCACTGGTCAGCGCCAGACTAACACCACAGCTACCCAATAGGAAGCCAATCTGCAGGCTGCCTGCATCCTATGGAGAGACAAGGGTCAAGAGGTGACACACACACAGAGGCCAGTATACAAATACTGTGTCAGGCACTCTACCTGTCTATATATCTGTATTATAATCCAATCCAAATTTATTATATGACTATATGAGCAATGATGCAATGTATTTACCATATACACGCAAAAATATTATATTGTTGTAAAATCTGATTTTGTATTTCTCAGTGGTCACCACAGGGGAATTAACATGACAACAGTGACATTGTTGTACCTGTCGTGACAGTGGTACCTCAATGGGCACAGGGATGACCTCAGCTAACAGGCAGCCATAGAAAGCCACCCAGAACATTCCAGGGTCGCTATTAGGATACACCAGTGCCACCTAAGAAACAGAAAGTTTTTTTCCATTTCCCTTTATACTTTGAATGAATGATTTATTTTGAACATGTATAAAACAAAAACAATTTTAAAAAGTGTTTGAGTTTGTGAGTTTCTCAGACTCAGACTCCTACCCGATCTCCAGGTTGTAGGACAGGTTCTGTCTTGGTGCCCAGTTTATTCAGCAGTGTATAGGCCAGTTTCAGACTGCGACTCCATAGTTTTCCTATGGAGAAGAGAAGAGAATGATGATTTTGTAATGTTTGTTGTTTAATTACCATGTTGTGTAACTGATCCAGGGTAGTTCATCACCAAAACCCACTGTAGCTCCTGTAGGAAATGTACTGTACATGTAGGTGTTATTCAGTTCAAGCCAACCAATATTTATTCAGTTGAAACCAGCTCATATGCAAGAGCTAAATCTACCATTTACATTTGATGGGCAAAATAACATGAACAATAACTTTGGGCTATACAAAACCTTTGCGGTTTACTGGCTACATTATCATTTCAATGAGTAGAGGCACTACACACCATATGTGAGTGTGTAGAGGGGTTTGCCAGTGACGTCCAGAGCAGTGAGGGCAGGGCTCTTGGCCTGGGTGGCCCCCCAACGTGCCAGGGCAGCCTGCAGGGCTGGAGGCCAGTTACTGACCACTCCAAGGGGCTCCCCCTTCACCGGGATGATTTGACGTCCCTCTGGCTTTGGGGTGTTGGGGTCCGGCTGGGGCACTGGACAACAGCGGACATAAGAATGAGAGGGAAGGCAGTAGATGATTGGGAAAGGCCAAAAACATGCAACATTTATTCTTTAGTGGAGTTTAGTTAGGTAAATAATAGTTCTTATAATAATTTCATCTTCTTTTTGACCAGTTATTTTATGTTGAGCGTCCATTAATTATACATAAATAGTATTTACCAGTTATGTTATGTATGTCAATAGCTGTATAAGTAAACAAAAAATTCAAACATTACAAACGTTGATTTGAAAAGCATAAAAAAACAGCACTCACAATCAGTCTGAATGAAGCAACAAATGGTGTGAAATACTGTTAAACAGACTACGTTGGATCTTGATATGCATGCATTATGAATGTGCTCACGTGAAAAAGCGAGGGTACATACCTGTCATTATTACAGTTAAACCATTTTTTCTATCAAAAAGAAAACATGAATGTATATGCACACTGTGTGTCTCACCTTCTACAATTTCCTCAGAGTCATCAAGGAAGAATTCGCTGAGTGGTGGTCTCTTCGGCCGTTTGAGTGTGTTCAACAGCTGCTGGATCTTAGTGGACACCCTGCTATTGACAGGAACACCTGGACAAACACCAAGACAACAGCCACTGTCAAAAACATATGCAAAACACACAGCCAAATAACACAAGCACACACCCACACATGTAATTCCATAGAAACACAAACACTAATCTACTTTATCACACACACTCTCTCACAGGCAGATCCCTAGGCACAAGCACGTAGTCAGGATGAGAATCAGCAGCAGGAAAGATTCAAAAGGAAAATTTATAGAAGACACAGATTGGAAGCTCTATAGGAAGATCAAACATAGGAGGTTCTCTACATCTAAACCTATGACACGAGACAAACATAAAGACAGAGATACAGACACCAGGCTGGAAAGCAAGCCAATTTGGGCCTCTTCAGCATCCCTCCCCTTCCCTGATTTCGACTTATATTACCTTTTCTTTTTCCTTTTTTAAATGAAAGGCAAGACAGGGACAGGATTAATGGACCCAAAAGAAAGAACACAAAATATCTGATTAGCAGCATTCACCACAGTGAAATGAGGATAAAGTTGAAGATGATTCTGGATGACCACAGACAGATCATTTATGATTCAAATGCATCAGCCTCAACGTCACTCAACTGTCATGATTAGCACATGCAAATGGTTTGACCTCCCAATCTGAAGAAGAAAATTGATAAAATTGATGTGTTGAGTTCAACACATTTCAGGGATAGAAAGCTACTGTGATTTTTCTCCCCACAGTAGCGGAAATGTACACCCTGTCCTGATATATACATTGATACCACCACCAGACATGTATAAACATCTTGGCTTGTGTGGGTGTACCGTCTGCAGTGTCCAGGATGCTGGAGCGGCTCTGTCCACGGCTCATGCCCCTTACCGCCGGAGGCAGGTCCACCCTGGACCCCGTCTCCAGGGGAGTGGAGGATGTCACATCTGGGGGGACACTGTTTTCTGGAGGAAAAGAAAGAGGAGGTCATAAATAGGAACAACAGTCAACCATCACTGTGATGTATCTATCTGTTAAAAGTGGAGTAATTAATAAGTGTTTTTTTTAAGCTTACCTATGCGTGTGTGAGCCAGTACATCGGCCAACAAGGAAACCGCAGGTTGGGGCTGGGGCTGGGGCTGGGTCTTGGGCTCTCCATGGGAGAGGGTGGAAGAAGCAGATGAGGACGTGGAGGAGCTCTGGACAGAACGGTTGATCCAGTAATCCGGGCTCTGCAGGCTCTGGGCTAGCACTGCACTGAAAGCTGCCTTTCTGCGCAGTGAACCCTCATCCTCTGATGCAGAAGATGTGTCTAATGGAAAGAGCATCAAAAGGACACATTTATTATTTTTCTTACCCTCCTTAAAAGGGAATCAAAAGGTAGAATCAGCCACACAGCATCACCTGTACAGTTGGTAGAGATACAAAGTCTTTATCCCGAGACACTTCAGTAAGGTGAAATATCTTAATTGTCCAGAGGGACCATCAGCTACCCATTGAGTGTGAGATATCTAGTTTACCTGGAGGTGTGCAGGTTTCTATGGGAGACTGGACAAAGGCTGAGCGTCTCTTTGTTGGCATCGGCAGTGCCATCTTCTCTTCTTTGTGTTTAGCCAGTGCTGCCTGCACGGCCTCTGTGTGGATGTCTACATAAACAGCAAAAAGAAACGGGGACAAACAAGTTAGTTAAACCTACAGAAAGAGAAAAAGTATATTAAAAAGAGTGAGTCCACAAGGCTGACTATTCATTATTGCTGTTATTAGACTATTGTTATTTATTTAATGTGATAAAATGTGATTTTATTATTTTTATTATTAGTAGTATTTTTAATGTGCTGTATACAAGCTGTGTACCTGATCTGTAGCGGTCATCCCTGGCCCCTCCACTGCGGTGTGCACGGTGGTGTCTGGAGGCTGACGATGTGGAGGGGCCCGGGGCCTCCGGACTCGGACTCTGGTCGGCACTGTGGCCCGGGGAAAGCTGTACATCTGGCAGGGACAGATCTACAGAACAGAAGCAGGTATGTGCAGTCAGTTGTGACGGCTCTCTTGCCAAATCAATGCATGTGGGAGCCCCTGTCCAGTCTCCCAGGAGACTGAGAACCAATCACAGTCTCTCTCTTCGTCCAGCCGGCACCATGCCTTTGTTTAGTTGGGTCCGGCCAGGTCAATAGTTTTCATTCATGATTACTTAAACATCATTCCCTATAGATTTAGTTTTTATTGTTATTCCACTATGGTTTCTTGTCATATTATTTAAATAAATAGTATACCTTTTAGTATCATGAGCCAGGTCATGACACATTAAAGACACATGTAGGGCAACATCAATAAACAACAAACAAACAAACAAACAAACAAACAAACAAACAGGAGCTTTTGGAAAGTTGCACATTATTGCTTTACATTATGCCTATACAGCTACATGTAGGCATAAATATTGTATTATAGTCGAGCTCTCTAAATTTAGCCTCACTACAGAGCCTCTGAGCATGAAGTAAAATAAGGACATGTACTTGACTGATGCAACTAGACTCAAG
This sequence comes from Etheostoma cragini, assembly GCF_013103735.1. Classification (NCBI taxonomy): domain Eukaryota; kingdom Metazoa; phylum Chordata; class Actinopteri; order Perciformes; family Percidae; genus Etheostoma; species Etheostoma cragini. Next base: position 15,744,915 of record NC_048413.1, read on the forward strand.
CAAATATGTTTTAGTCAACTCCTCTCAGACGGCCTGGGCCTTATGTTTGTTTGTTGTTAATAGATGTTTCCCTACATGTGTCTTTATTGTGTCATGACCTTGGTAGATGATGCTTCAGAGGGATAAGGAGGCCCAATGTGATGCTTTAACATTCAGAGCAAGCTGCCCATAACAAAGCAGAACACACTAACAGCTAATATAGTGCACTTCCTTATGAGGAAACACCACACCCGTTAGTGAGTCAGCTGACTGAGAAAAACTGAACAGATCATCTTACCAACAAAACAGAGGTGACTGGCTCATAGTAGTGCAGGGAAACTCTGGTACTTTCCTACTTATGTGACTGCTGGTAAAACAACACTGGTTAAGCAAATTGCGGTGCAGTTCTCAGGCAAGTTGTTGGTCTTACTTTATTTTTTATCATATGTGCAATAACCATTTTGGCCACTAGAGAAAGCCAGAGATTCTGCTGACATCTTAGACAAAGAGAACTACAGTCTCACAGGATATTCAGTAAAGCTACTTTTTATTTGAACTTGAAAAAAAATCCTAAAACCAAAGTTTTTTGTTGGTAATTCTCTATACAGATGGTGAAGAAAAATTATCCGAAATGCAACGTCCTGCATACTGAAGTCATGACTTGAGTTCTTCTGCTGCGATTACTTTAAGTTTCTGCATCGCAGAATGACCAGCACCAAAATTGCTGACAGAAGAGGTGAAGATTACGCAGGCAAGAGGTGAAATGAGGAAAAGCAACAAGCGAAAAAAGAACTTGGTCTTACTTGGCAAATAGGGGATGTAGGAGGCCAGCAGCTTGGCTCTCTTCTTCTCATAGCCCTTTTGCGTGATGTCACCTAGGAGAGAGGACAGCGACACCACACTGTTATGTTAGTTATAATTACCAGTCAAACACTGGACAACTGCGCGCACACACACACGCACGCACGCACGCACGCACACACAAACCAGATAAAGTACACACTACACTGCTCTGACACACACACACAAACACACATCCTCTGCTTTAGCTAATACATTTGCAGGCGTTGAGTCATAATAATAATCCTCTTTAAACCAAATCTACTGAACTCCACGTTGACTCAGTCCATTTTACAACTAACAACATAACTAGGATATAACACCATAGTTGGGCCTTACATTAGCCTCGGTCAATAAGCATGATGAGTGCACAAAAACCTCTTCCAGGCTACAAACCCAAATATGATTACGGCAACTAGCAGATAACCTTGCGAGGCAGAGAACAATGGCAAAAATGAAGGCTATCTTGAACAGTTAGGATAGTAAGCAGAGCTAAAAAGAGGCCATGTGAGCCGGTTTCACATGGGACTCAACTATTTATCTCTCCCCCCACCCTTTTTTCCCCACTGTACACTCCGCCCCACCCGTATCTCATTCGGCCTTCAACTGGCAGGACTCGCATTGTTACCAGAATTTGTTGGAGAGCAACAGAGGCAATACAAAGTCCACTCAACTGGGCCCTCAAAACACACAGTCTGCTTGTGCAGCAAACATGTATGAAAGACACATTCAACAACATACACACTCCCCTTGTCAATACACACACAAACAATCCCACTACAGCAAACTATCTTAGTTACTCTCCTTCCTGTGTGTCCAGCGAGAACACCGTATGCTATGTCAAGTGCAATGTGCCAAAGGACTGCTTAGCCTCAATCCTGGCACCTCCTCCACATTGACCAGTGACAACAAGGAAAAACCTTATCCAGCCAAGTGAGAGGAGGACAAAATGAAGAAAATCAAAGATAACAGGGAGGAGAGGGTTGTGGGTGCGAGGTGATAAACACATGGTGAGAGCCACTGGCAAAAGCGAGAGGGAACATAGGCCGGTGTGTGTATGAAACAACAATGGAAATAAAATGAGGAGAGAAAAGGGGGAGCAAAAATTCAACAGCAGATTGGAGGGTGGTGGGCTGGATAATCCGGCACTGGGTGGGGAGTCCCATTTGGGACTCAGTATCTGTGTGTTTTAAAGCTTTCTCACACACTGGTCACTATCCGCTGGTGTGTGGCGTTTATCAGGAAAAACAACAGAATCAAAAAAGGAAGCTCCCTTTAGGATTGAGTATGTTAGATTGCCAGTATTTGAGTTTTGCATTCTTTTATTTCTGATCCTTTCCATGCAGGAAACTCCTGCCGTTTCACAACACTGAGAAATCATGGGAAACAGGGGACGAGAGCGGGAGCAGTGGGAGAACACATCATTTGCAGAAAAACAGTGTTTGATTAAGTGTTGAGTGCTTTGTCATTCTCTGCGTAAAAAGGCTCAAATAGGGTGTCCGGCAGTAAGCTCTGACTTCATGCCTGGGTACACACACTGACCTGAAATGCACTTAGGACGAAAAACACAGCAGCACGTGTGTGTTACAGTCTATTTTCCTTGTTTCTCTTTCTCTTGTGATTACTGCAAGCTTGTTAATGTGGAGGAAAGCACTCAGAGACAAACATGCAAGCACACCCATCGCCTGCAAATCGTTTGTAGTGGACTGGAAGGTCATTGTTGCTGGGGACAGGGTTCTGTCAAGCCTAGCCCTAGTGTCCAAGTGGTGCACGGAGGGAGGAAGGAAGGGATGGAAAGATGGAGGGACCAAGAGGGAGGGTCATTAACACAGACAGAGAAGAGTCTGTATTAGTGTGAAGGCATAACAACAGGCGAGGGCTGGCACGACCACACTGGCTCTGTGGCTGGCAGTGGGCAGAGACACAGAGGGCTCTGGGTTGAAAGAGTGTCTGTGACAGCTGCTTCAAAACAGAGGAAAATCTGTATGTTTTGAGAGCAAGAATGTGGTGTTTTGAGTATGAGCACGAGCAAAACAGTACAGTGACTGTGTGTGTGTGTGTGTGTGTGTGTGTGTGTGAGAGAGAGAGAGAAATTTGAGGTCAGGGGACAGGATATGAGCGTCACCCCACCCTGTGTACGCGCTGCCAAAAGCGTCTCCCTGTTTCTGTCTAGAGAAAGAGGAATGTGCTGATTGGAGAACACCATGCTAACATAGAGGGCCAACTGGCCAGAAGAGCTAGCCCATTGGCCAAAAAGTCCCCTGAGGTGCAGGAAGTGAATTTATTTGTGTGTATAATATATACAGCTGGTGCAGGTTAAAGGGTGCTACAGTACACAGAGGATTGAATGCTGACTGAGCCATGACCAGCGTTGCATTACAGGCCTTCTCTGTGAGATGTGTCAGTGTGTCAAACCAGAATCATGTGTGATTTGCTGTCCAGGCATGTGCTGGGCCTGCTCGTCATAGAAGTAGTAGTAGTAGAGGCTGGTTTCAAAAATTGTGTGTAAACATGTCTCTTGAATGTATATTTTTACGGTCGTCTATTTTTTTGTGTAAGCAATCATCATAATCCTACCTCCTGTCATCCAGTCTTTTTACAGTTTGTCTTCATCAACCTGGTTGTGTAAACAGGCCGAGCGAAGTGGCTGTTTTAAAGTTCAGTAAAGTCAAGATGGCAGTGACCTTCTTACTCATTCTTTAAACTGCCGCTGTTGACCTCTGACCTCGGGCAAGTCAGATAGGGGGCTGATCCTTTCACAGCTGACAGCACAAGGTCACAGATGGGATAAACACACACATAAACAGCATTCCCAGTTACACCAATAATTATAGCAAACTACATTCTGACATAAATGGACTTACAGTAGGACTCACGCATCCAGGCATTAGGGACCACTTCAGTTTTAATCTGCACTGGCATTCTCCGGCACATTAGAGCCTTTTGGGTCTGTGCAGCTTATCTGTGTGCACACTGTGTTGGTTGATGCCATCAAATATATACGCATCTTCAGAATTCTACAAATCTGCAGCCCAATTCTGGTTAAAATGTACAATTACAGCTTTTCACATGTCATGGTGTGATTTAAGATTATAGGTGACAAGATATCTGTCCAAAACAAAACTAAACTTTGCCTTTATAGTATAATTTTCCAAACTTTACTTAAAAGGGTACTAAATATGAATGTCTTAATAAAAATGTCATGTTTTTTTTCAAGTAGCTGATATGTTGAATCATCTGACTGACTGGCTGTTGCTGAAACACAAGATTTTGTTTCTTAGGTAATTTGGCTGTCTCAAACAAACACATCAATGTGTATAAATGATGAGTAATAAACAGCACATAGTCAGAGAAAGCTGTGTGGGGGGAATACACAATGAAACTCAAACAAACTGGGACAAATCCTCACAAAAAGCACCTAAATCCATATGCAAGATTCCAGTTCATTTCGTAATGAAATTACTATTGAAATGAGAAGAGAACTATAAAGAATGTGTTCAGTTTGTGTTAATTACCTGAAAAAGCAGTTTAATTCCAGCTGCCACTATCAGCACTATGGTACAAGTCTCAGACGGGTACATAAAGCTCAAACAACAAAGCCAGTTTGCTTCCAGGCTCTTTCGATCAGGGTAACACCTGCTGCTAATTTTTATACTGAAATGTTGCTTTTAGTTCTTAATTGATATTGCTTGGCTATTCTCAATTTTGGAAAAATGTGCCTTTCTGCCTGAGAGGCTTTGTGACTTACTTTTTTTAATGCTAAAGTTTTCCATGCGTTTTCTGGCGACAGCACATTTTCTTAAATGAAAAACCCACCGGCAATTTAATAAACCAAGAGTGAAAGTGCCTTTAGTTGTCTTAAAAGTATAGAGTAGCAGTTTGGGTTATACATGAATATGGCAGTATGGCAGAACAGGTTTTCTGCCAGCAACCCAGGGACCAAATGATGAAAACACCCAGGGACCAAATGATGAAAACACCCAGTTAACAAATGATGAAAACGCCCCCAACAGTGTAAAAACAATGTAAAACAATACATAGGAGGACCCAGTGCAGTTTCCGGTAATCTCATAAATCATAGGTCACTGCAGAGCTAATGTTTGCTCTCTTAGACACAATTATGAGATAACAGTTGATGCTAACAGGCAGGAGAGAGTCTGTAGTTAACACCCGGCCTTCCAGCAACCTGCCCAACACACAAAGGAACAATCAGATTAAAGTTAGTTAAGTACAGTGCAGAGGTACATTTGTGTTGTGTGTCCGTGTGGTGGGGGGAAGTAAATGGCTTTAGGAATCAGTTAATTACCCTCCCAGTACCTCTAACGACACTAAGATTACGTATGAACAAAATACATTGTCAGTTTTTCACTTCTCTGTTGAGAATGTGACAACAACACTTAAGTCTCATCTCGTTAAATATAATTTGTATCGTTTTCTGTAGATGACGCAAAGGCAGAACACATCCATACTCTCTACTGTGACCCTTAAATACACACGTGTATTTATCCCCCCCCACTTGTAGCACCCTGTAATTACTTTGGGTAGCTTAGCCTAGTGTCATCCAGCTCTGGGAGGAAGCAACAGGACGGTTTCTGTCACCCACAATTTCCTCTTGCCTCACAGTATTAGTTCCTCTCTCTACATGCACACACAGGTTCCTTACTGTACCAAAAAAGCACAAACATCAATGAACATAACTACCTAGATCAGATTTACAGTGGTAAATTAAACCTATTTTTAACATTGTGAGAAACATCCAGCTCTATCCCAACCTGTAATCTGAGATTACATCTAACCTAAAAGATTACATCGCTCCGTCTGGACACTTGTGTGGACTTGTTAAAAGAAAAGATAAATGTGTGAACTGAGGCTAGCCTCTGAGCCTGTAGTGTAGAGCTATCTTCTACCTCTGTGAGGTCATGGTTGGGCCTTTAGCCAGCGATACTGGTTCAATATGCACAAAGCCGTCTTTGTTTATGAGTGGTTTATTGTCTGTGATGAATTACAGTGCTAACATGCAACACTGTTACAACTCAATTCCACGAGGAGTAGATACCAACAAAAGTGAGCTATTCTCCCGTAGGGTCTTGGTGAGCAGCTGACAGAGAGAAGAGACAGAGCACACAACCAATAACAGAGATACCACACACACACACACACACACACACACACACACACAGCATGCACATTTACATGTAAATACACACGTAAACACAGTGGCTGAGAGAGGAACTAACTTCACCCACAGGATCTTATTTATAGAGCGGAAACACAAAAACAACAAGCAGACTGCTGAGAACATGAGTAAATAGCACTCAGTAGGAAATGCAAATGAATAAGCCTGACACCAAGGCCATTTAATGGCACCTGGTCATTAGTCAAAGTAAATGGTAGGAGCTTATTACATAGTTCATGCTCTAAAATGGAAGCCATACCCCTATACTTCCCATACTCTGGATTTCCATTCCTATACATGATTTAGTCCTCATTTTTATTTATAATACTGTGAACCTGAGCTGAAACAACCAGCCTATAATTGTTAAGTCCAAGTATTTTTATCACTGGTTAATAATTCTTGTAATTTTTCAAGAAAATGTGAAATATTTCCTTCTTCTATGTTACAAATTTTGAGGATTTAGTGATCATCTTTGTACAATACGATAGTATATTGAATACCTTTTGGTTTGGGAGTCTTAGCCAAGCAAGCGATTAGATAACATCAATTTTAGGAAATGGCGGAAATGGGTATTTAAGTTACATTTTCATAGACAAAACCATTCATTTATTACCTAAGTTAATAATAATAAGCAAGTTTATTGATAAATGAATTAGTTGCAGCCCTACTCTACTCTCAACACACTTTTGATCAGCCTGTCTTGGTCAACTGTCAACCGCACAACAATGTTTTAAGAAAAAGAGCATTTTTGATTTTCCAACCTGGCCCTTGTGACAGATTTATGGATGGCATGTTCCTACGTAACGTTAAGGTATTGGAGTTTGAAAATGACCAAAAAATTGAAGTATCCAAACCCTTACACTGTGTATAACTCTCAGATCCCAGTCTGCAGGTACTTTTTCTCCGTGGATCCACAGCTGAATCACAGTTATTAAAAAGTATCAGCAGCAATGTGGTCTCATTCAGGGGGTATTTTGTTCATGTCTAGAAAGAGATCGAAACATGTATTCAAAGCCCTCTCAACTGCAGGACCAATGTTTCCCACTCCGAACGCTGGCCTACAATTCCTCTAGGACACAGCTAGCCCATGTGGGGGGGGGCGGGGGGAAGAGATTGGAAAGAGATATAGGGTTTGTATTTGGTTGGAGCCAGCAGGTCTTGACAGTTAAGTGAACTGTCAAATCATGGTTGAATAGGGCTGTGCAAAATATGGTTATCATTAGGGCTGAGTATCCTTAAAAAATGTTACCGATGCCTGTGATGATACCGGTACAGATACACATACCGTGACAAAAATTACAATATTACACACTGCGGTACATGTCTTTTATATTTTAAGCTATGTCACGCACACTGTAGTCAAGCCTCTTAAAGGTGAACCATTATGCTTTTCCATATTTATTGTCATATCTATAATGTTAGATGTTGGATTTTAATGGTAAACGTGGCCATATTTGTTGCTGTGCAGCCATTTTCTACTGCAGGTTGGTGTGGCAGATCAGATTAAAGCTCTTTCTACTATTCTGATGCATTATCTTGTAAAAAGTGTATGTCGTTCAAAAAGAAGAAGATGCAGACTGAGATCTCCATGTAAGCACAGATCAGCTTACAATCAAACGTACGTAACACCTGGATTTGCCAATACACGGTGAGTACTATGTTTAGGAAGTGAGCAGCAAAGCGGATGTTAACAAAAGGTGCGAATAGTATTGAAAACTGAAATTGAAACCATTACGTGGCCCTGGTAGAACAGCGGTAAGGTGGGGCTTATAAGAAACTAGAGAGATAAAGACAAAGACATAAAGACAAACTCAAAATGTGCATTATACATATCGTGGTCGCTGTGTTAATTCTCTGAACCTGGGGCAATCCGATATTCCTTTAGGTACGCCATTTAAACACCTCCATAAAAATAACGGCGACATACACATAGACATGGTGGCCAACTTTTTTATTCAACCCTCCCTGACTCAAACACCTAATCATTTCATCAAATCACCAAACACTTTATCTTAATTGTTTTGGTCCTACTGGGATCAAAATTAAGATTATTCCCACTATGAACTGACAGAAACATCCAGCCATCAGACCGGACAGTCAGCATCCTGAAGTTGTTTTTGCCAAAGAAATAAAACTAATGTTCCTTCCAAGCCTTTAAAGCATTCATATTCTGTTTGAGTGCAGACTGAGTATTGCCCTACTTCCTCCACTACTTCTATTACATTGTGTATTTTATATTGGCAGAGCACTCTTGGGCCAGCTGTGTGAATACAGTGGAGTTTTGAGCTGGGCACAGTTACAGCATTGAGAAAGTCAAACTGAAGAAGAGAGTACATCCATAAACCCGAAAGGTCTAGAAAACTATTTTTTCTCCATAAGACAAGCCTTTTCACTGATTTATGACTACTTACCTTTCATTAAAATTTGACAACCCCCTTCTCATCTGTTAATATACTTTCACATACTCAATTGGGTCACAATAATTCCCCAAAGACAATAACAGGCATTCTGTACAATCCTGGCAGTCAAAGGTTGTTTTGTAGAAAAACTCAGAGCACATTACTTCATCAAAGTGATAAGACCGGGGTGCACAGATAGCTCAGTTGGTAGAGCGGGCGGCCGTATGTAAAGGTTTACTCCTCGACGGGGTGGGCCGGGTTCGGCGCCGACCTGTGGCCCTTTACTGCATCTCATTCCCTCCTCTCTCTCGCCTTTCATGTCTTTATCTGTCCTGTCAAAAATGGCCGAAAATGCCCCCCCAAAAAAAGTGATAAGACTGGTGAACAACTGACGTCAGAAAGTCGGTTAATGTAGTTTATTCTTTAGTCAGGTTGCCTTTATGACGTTGATGAGCTGTTAGCCAACATATTGCACGTTCGTGGCATTATGGGTACAGATGAGTGACACTGCCTTAGAAGAGAGGCCAGATCCCAGACCCATTTCTGGTCTGATTAGCTGGCTACCCTGTCACTTACTGTAGAGATTACTAGATGGTTTATCACGTAGAGCCGCTGCACAAAAATTACTTAAACATTGTATTGGATGGGACTATCGCAATAATCTGATCATTTATAAATAAACCATTTTCAAAAGGAGACATTTAGATTTATCATAGTGGTTGAAGCGCAGGTAACACCTGTGCTTTAAGGATTTTAATGTGATTAAAGCCCTGCCGCAACCACAAATAGACTGTAATTCTGTAAGAAACACTGCAGAGCGTGCATAGCAGGGAAAGTAAGCCAGTGGTATCCGGTTTCACCGTGGCAGTGTTGTAGTTAAGAGATACAGGGGTCAGAAGTGTAGACCAGGCCTGACCTGAGGTTCACTGAGACTTGTACATCAAACTGAATTGTCATTTCTTTGTTCTGTTGCTCCAATGTGGTCATTGAGTACTCAAGACAACATATCTGCAAACCCCTGCCATATGAACTACACTTGGCTTAGCAACAGCCTTCTCCATGTTCCATCTCTGAATGACATATGCACCAATGATGCTCTTTGACTGTGCTTAATTGCTAATGGATGATGGGTTAAAATAGGACATTAATGTAGAAGGAGGAATGTTAACCAGGCAGCTGACTCATTAAATCAACATTATAAGCTCATAACAAGCCAGAGTGGTTATGTGGGGTTGAGTCTACAGCTGACAGTGAAACTGTACAGGCCTTACTGCGTACGTTCCACTCTGTGGACAGCTCATGGTCCTGACCTCCCACCACCCTCTGCTCACAGTCATTAAACAGCCAGTCATCACGATGGGAATCTATCGCTCCACTCTGAAAACAATGGCTCTGAATGTGTGGGGATGCTCAACAAGTTGCAGCAGCAGAGGAATGAGTAATAGAAAAATGCAATGTGGTATAAAAAAGGTTGTATAAATAGCTCTCAAGTTCTAAACACACAAACCTCCCAGTCAGTGAATACATTTCACTTGCCTTCCCATGGAACTGAAGGTGCTATATCATTATATTCATTAATTCTATAGTGAAGCATTCATTTGTTAATTTATATACTGCTAGGTAGCTTATTCTATAATAATACATCATGTATTAATAATCTAAATCTGTAAAGTAATGTCATGACAGGTGTATTGCTCCGGACTCAAGGTAGCGCCGTGTGACGTTCTTTGGATGAGCAGTTCTATAGAAAGCTGAAAGACTGCAGCAAACTGTAACCAACAAACAGCAGTTTCAGAGAATGATTCAAAATGCTATTCAGAAGTACTGTAAACCTTTAACACATCTGGTGACAACTCTAGTTACCTTAAGTGTCTCAGATTTACTTATATGTTAACTAGTGTGCACAATGGTTGTGCGAGTGGCGAGAGAAAGTTGTCAAATATTGGGATATTTCTAGTGACTGTTTCATCACAAACACAGCCAACTGATTTTGAAAACATCCAGACGACAGTCAATGTGTCGTCACTGTCTGTGGGAGCATGTAGCACGACGCAAACCTGCTGTACAACCAGAGCCTCCCACTGATAGAAGAGTGTGAGAAATCCTGTGATGATAGCATAGCAACACAGATCAGCCTTTGGCAGCAAACAATCAAAAAAAGCAAATCTCCAGGAAATGACTAAGGCCAACCTGTAATTGGGATTCAACTAAGTGTGAAAATATTAACCCAATGTTTCCATTCCAGGCTATTAACATACAATACATGCAACATTGCCTGTGTTATTCACATTTAAGGATTATAAATTTGATGCCCCACCCATCTAATGTCTTTTCATAGCCTTTGTTTTACCCTTTTCTCTGGGGAGTTGAATTAAAGAGGTCCATCACTACAAGCCAAGCTCCAGCACAATATGTTCTGAGGGGCCAGGGGAGGTATCCATCAGCTTGTTGAGGGGGATTCCTGAGGACTTATCCTCATTGGTATTTTTTTGATAACCCTTTGGCTCCACACAAGAATTAGGACGAGAACTAGTCAAATGTGAGGCACACATCCAAAAGAAAAAACTAATTCAACAACAACAACCCAATGATTGAATGACAGGGAAAGCAGTTGACCTTTTGGAAACTTTCATTGTACATATACAGCAGGACTGCTTTACCCCTAAGCTCTGGTTTCCCATCAGCCCTTCCTGTGACGCAGGCCTGCACTTTCATATATAGAAACTGACCAGCTGCTGAGAAAACACCCCTTGTTCTATACACCCACTTTGAAAGGCTGTAATGATGAGCTCTGACTGATCAGTTGAAGAGCCCGAGTAAGAGACAAAGCCGATGAATAACATGATTTACAACTAGGGGTGTCACGATTTTGACTATAAATCAATAATTGGTCAAAATGAGATTTTGACTATCAAAATCAGAGGAAGGATCAGCAATTCCCTTAATATTTTCTCCACGCCTACGCCTACTACGCCTACTGCGCACGCCCGGAGAAAAAACAACAACAACTGACACAGCGTAGCTTACCAGCTGGTAGCATCCAGCTAAAGACACAGGTTAACGTTAGCTTACCAGTAGCCTGCAGCTTGACTATTTCAGACACAATGGGCACCGCCAAAGTTGGAGATGACGGTTATACAACAGAAAGTCCTCCGGGCTCCCTGAACCCACCGTTGTGGCAACATTTTGCCTTTCCCATGAGCAAGTGTAGTGAAGCGGCTTTGTTGTAAAGTCTGAAGGTGCACAGACTAAACGATTTGTCATAAACTAAGAAACAAACGATGCTACCGGCATTAATAACTAAGCCTAACTGTGCTGTCACTACTATTTTAGTGATTTAAAAGCAGATTGTCACATTACTGAGAATACAGTTATTAGAAGGTAATATTTGAAGTCAAAGCTAACTCCGACAGCTGTAGGGCAGCTAACATATGGCTAAACTTTAGTTTTCTTTATGAAGCTCCTTGCTAAGCTAACGTAACTCGCGATGCAGTAGGATTTTAAAGTCATGTTGAACCTATTTCCCATCCTTCTTTCGATTTCCAGACGCAGACTGTCACTCCCCCCTGTACTAACTTTACTCGGTACATAACGTTAGCTTAAACCTCACAATGTCTTGTGTTTCTCAGTCCCGCTAACTTAATGCTCACAAGACGTGACATGAGTGACACATGCGGGTAGGCCAAGGCGAGAAGAGGGAGATTAGCAAACATTAGCCAACATAGTTATTAAAAAAGTCACACTCGAATAGTAATTTCTGCATTCAAACAGTATTGATTTTTTTACTATTGAAATTATATTTGAATTTTGGTATTTGTTCCAACAGCTCTATCCAAAAAAAAAAAAGTACAAATTGAAAATTGAATCGTGGAATTGATCAATCGTGACAACCTTATTTACAACAGACAGCAGGTTTAGGGTCAGATGCTCTAGTCATTTCCATCATACCCAATAGCATAGTAGTTACATGAGGCATTATTTTTTGCAGTCTTAAATCACATGAAAAGTATTTTAAATGCATTGGTAATACAACTGTATTACTAAAAAGGAGAAACAGTGTCTATAAAGATCCAAATATCAGCAAAGTCCCTTTAGCCTCCAAGTTTCACTGGATTGTGTCAAAAAGGACCTCACAGTTCCATCCAAAATGTTTACAGACACGATTTTGACTGTTCAAACAGCTATCTAGCAATCTAACCTGCAAAATGACATTAGTGAACTGACTTGTCTGAATGCTTGTTTTTAGCAAGCCAAGATATGGGTCCATGCTAGTTTTTTTTTTAAATGTTTTCTGTTGTTCACACTTTGACACTTTTAGTACTGCTGATCAAATATTTTCACTGGCTATATGCAAAGGCATAATCCATTTATGTAAATCTACTCTTTGCGACTGATTCTAAAAATATTCCTTCATGATGTGTTCATTGAAGCTTTGACATTTTATGTTTATCAGGTGCCAAAAAAATCACTGGTCGTGTCATAGAAAAATCTAATCTGAAAGCAAACCATTATATAGACATAAACACAGTGAACCCAACAATGGAAAACTGGTAGTTTCCGGAATCCCAAAGGCTCCTGCTCAGAAATGTCCATGTTTCCCTCGAGCAGTTGACACATCAGCAGGTAAGGGTGTAAACACTTCCTACTTGCACCCGCATTACCACACAAAAACATGACCAAATATTCCCTTTGATAAAGTGGAATTTATGGTGATTTCCATGTCACATTGGCATGAACATGAAGCCAATAGCTGCCTACAAAATAGGAAATCCTTCTTAACACCCATAGTATCATTTCATCGGCAAAATTGTTTGAGTATACACAATTTTCAGGTAACATGTTAAAAAAATTGAAAACCACTGGTATGATGCTTTAACTATTAGGATACGTATAGCAACTTTCTCTATGGTTCAGACAGCGGCTGATTTGCCAGAAAAGGGCAGTTCACAGGGTTTGTGTGTATTTCACACGCAACCCCTGGATGTAACAGTGAACAACATGTGGCTGCCAACTAGCCAGTTGTGGCAATGTTTGCTACTGGCTGCTGTCTACTAGCCAGGAACATTAGCCTCAGCGAGAAAGAAATACACACAATTAGGACTGACTCTTTGGGACTTTGAGAGGGTGGCCTCCACTGCAATAATGGCGGAGCTTTTGTGTCAAAGAGATGCTTGTTTTCTCCTCCTCAGGCATGAAAGCAAATTTGTCTTGCCAGCCAGGTCTATTTATATTCACAAGAGCATTCTTCAGCATTAGCACAGTCACATGGCCCGCCGGGCAGTGGATGTAGCCTGGCGATACATTTGAGGGGCTCTGCATCAGCTCCCACAGTGCGACAACACCAAGACACAACAAGACTGGATTTCTGTTTTTGCCATCAATGAGTTCATCATTTAGCCTATGAGGTACAAAACAGAGTGTGAATCAGGCCACACTGTCTGGTGTGTCACAGCCTGGGCCCCTGACTAAATGACTGCAGGCTACAAAAGAACAGGGTGATTATGCAATTCAACATCAGAGAGGTGCTTCACCGTTGCCATCAGCCCAGTTGAAATTAGGTTGGTCAAGCGGTGAATGCAAGTGGGTGTTGGATAGACAGGGAGAAAGGGTCTGATATCACATAATCCCCATTCATTCTGCACTTATGATGAGTCATCGTTTGCATCAAATTCAGTAAACGGCCCGGTGAGAAAGGAGGTTAAAACAGGTTCTCTCACTTTGTGGTGGATTGATGTGCCCCTGTAAAGAGGACACACCTAAGTGCAGTGACTCACAGAACAAGTTGGAAACAGGCCTGCCTCAACTGTTGTATTTCTGCAAACTGAGATACACAAGTAAGCTACAATATCACATCACTGGATGAATGATAATGTTTGCTGTAAAGTGAACTTGTATTTGTTGACTGTAGGGAAATTCTCTATAAACTTGCCTACCTCCACAGGAAGGGGAGAGGCGGAGCACAAAGTCTGCACCATTTCAGTGACAGAGTTCTGCTTTAGGTTACTGTACCTCAAAAGAGAGGATGCTTGTTAGCACAGAGGCTTGAACCAAGGCCCTTCGTGGCACTCTACAGACACTATCCTGCAATTTCATGGCTTCCATGTGTCATCTCAGACGTCAACAGCGCAGTAACACACGAGTCCTGACACTGTGACAAAACACAATCATGTACTATTTGGGGTGCCCTGGTGACATGTCATTCCCCTCTCTCATACATACCGGTCTTAAGCTTTCCAATCCAATAAAAAGGCAAAAGCCCAGAAAATAAACCATGTCTTCAAATACATAACGGTGGAAGACTTAATTTCATGGAACAGGATTAGAAGAAAGTAATCTTACTAATATTGTTGATTTGTGCCACGATGCCCAGCCCTACCTGACATCATATGTGAGCTCGTTCAACAAGTGAACAACTTCTACTGTAGAAAGAGATGTGCAGGTCTGGAGGGTTGATGAGTGGGATGTCAATACATCTCCTGGCACTAACTCAAATAGAGTCAGTTTGGTGTTGTTTTTTCAATGCATGCCTCAACTTCTACCTGGGGAGCATAAAGAAGTCACGCTCACAAACCACCCACACCACTCTGTGAGGGTGTCCTGATAATTGAGAGCACGTGAATAATTCAACCTACAACAGGTTTGGAGGAGGAAATGGGATTGCAGCCATCATTAACTATTCACAGTTTAACAGTATTATGACACACACACACACACACACAAAACACACACACACACACACGCACACGCACACACGCGCACACGCCAAGAGTACCAACCATCTGCTTGGACCTAAGGCCTTGGCTCTGAAGCTAGGAGGAGTATTTGTGCATTTTGGGCGGTAACGGATACATATACTGTACTACCCACATATCTAAACAGAAATATAACTTGATATGTAAACTCTTCAGACTGACCAAAGCTCATTTAAATGTGGTGAGGAATGATAACGGACGGTTTAAAACGTTGTCTTGCAAGTAGGACTGAGCAATAAATCAGTTTTGTTCTTTATCATCCACAAAAACGCTGATAAGAAAGTAGAATGGGTAACAGTTGTTGATACGTCTAATTGCATAAGAACAGATTTTTTTTTTTAAATAATAGCATTGCAGCATTCAAGAAAACATTATGAACAAAAGGAAGTATTCGAGTAGTATGTAATTGCAATGTTCCAGATTTCCTTTGGCTGGGGTTTTTGTTGCATGTCATTGTCCCCTATGCCCATCGGACCTTATTCCTGCTGTCATATCAAATCTGTTTATTTTCATGACTATTTACAGTGTAGATTCTCACTGAAGGCATCAAAACTATGAATGAACACATATGGAATTATGTACTTAACAACAAAGAGTGAAATAACTGAAAACATGTCTTATATTGTAGTTTCCTCAAAGTAGCCACCCACTTGCTCTGATTACTGCTTTGCACACTCTTGGTATTCTTTTGATGAAATTCAAGAGGTAGTCACCGGAAACGGTTTCCCAACAGTCTTAAAGGAATTCCCAGAATGCTCAGCACTTGGTGGCCCTTTTGCCTTCACTCTGCGGTCCAGCTCTCCCCAAACCATCTCGAATGGGTTCAGGTCCAGTGACTGTGGAGGCGCAGCACTCCATCACTTTCCTTCTTGGTCAAATAGCCCTTACACAGCCTGGAGGTGTGTTTAGGGTCATCCTGTTGAAAAATAAATAATGGTCCAACTAAACACAAACCGGATGGGATGGCATGCCGCTGCAGGATGCTGTGGTAGCCATGCTGGTTCAGTATGCCTTCAATTTTGAATAAATCCCCAACAGTGTCAGCAGCAAAGCATCCAAACACCATCACACCTCCTCCTCCATGCTTCACTGTGGGAACCAGGCATGTAGAATTCATCTTGTCCCCTTTTCTGCATCTCAGAAAGACATGGCGGTTGGAACCAAAGAAAGAAACTTGGACTCATCCGACCAAAGCCCAGATTTCCACTGGTCTAATGTCCATTCCTTGTGTTTCTTGGCCCAAACAAATCTCTTCTGCTTGTTGCCTCTCCTTAGCAGTAGTTTCCTAACTGCTATTTGACCATGAAGGCGATTTGTGCAGTCTCCTCTTAACAGTTCTAGAGATGTGTCTGGTGCTAGAACTCTGTGTGGTATTCATCTGGTCTCTAATCTGAGCTGCTGTTAACTTGTGATTTCTGAGGCTGGTGACTCAGATGAACTTATCCTCAGCAGCAGAGGTGACTCTTGGTCTTCCTTTCCTGGGGCGGTCCTCACGTAAGCCAGTTTTGTTGTAGCGATTGATGGTTTTTTGCAACTGCACTTGGAGACACATTCAAAGTTTTTGCAATTTTACGGACTGACTGACCGTCATTTCTTAAAGTAGTGATGGACACTCGTTTCTCTTTATTTAGCTGATTGGTTCTTGCCATAATATGAATTCTAACAGTTGGCCAATAGGGCTGTCGGCTGTGTATCAACCTGACATCTGCACAACACAACTGATGGCCCCAACCCCGTTAATAAGGCAAGAAATTCCACTAATTAACCCTGACAAGGTACACCTGTGAAGTGAAAACCATTTCCGGTGATTACCTCATGAAGCTCATTAAGAGAACACCAAGGGGTTGCAGCACTATCAAAAAAGCAAAGGGTGGCTACTTTGAAGAAACTAGAATAAAAGACTATACTTATATAAGATAAGTTTTCAGTTATTTCACACTTTTTGTTAAGTACATAATTCCACATTTGTTCAATTAGAGTTTTGACGCCTTCAGTGATAATCTACAATGTAAATAGTTGTAAAAATAAAGGAAACGCATTGAATGAGAAGGTGTGTTCAAACTTTTGGCCTGTACTGTGTGTGTGTGTGTGTGTGTGTGTG
>NC_048413.1:15762341-15816911 GCF_013103735.1 Etheostoma cragini
ACAAATTGTTAACTTATTGCCCCATCTAACATGTGTTAGAGTTGTTCATAAAGCATGTTGAGTCAGGCTTGTAAAAGTCAAAAGCTGGGAAATGATGTCAATTTGTGAAGAGATTTCAACAGTGGGAGAGGCCCTTATTCCTCTTTTCATGCCAGAACAGACCTCCCCCCTACAAACAGCCTGAGTTTGAGGAAGTCTACCACACGTCTGTAATGTGTCTCAAAATAAGCACTTTGGCTGACTCTTTACAAAAACAACAGTTTGCTGATTATCACATCCATACAACACAGAAGAGATATGTTTCACAGCCTTCCTCCCTGGTTGGGAGGATAGTCTTCCTCAAGGATCCATCAGGCTTTGGCTTACACTCGGTCACTGATGGCCAAGGTCAGGAAGATGGATGGCTGATACAGACTGGGTCCATACCAGAGTTGTCATCCTCTGCTGAGGGCCCTCTCTCTTAATACAAAACTGAGCCAAGACTGCTTCTGAATGCTAGCTGGCTGGAAGATTGGCCTAGAAAGGAAGTAACTGACAATAGTATCTGTACTCTGTGCACATACTGATATAACAGAATGATGTGAACAAAGAGTAAGACTGTATCGCAACATATACAAAGGCACAAGCATGTGTACCCGAGACAGTGTTCCAGAGTTTAAAAACTAAGACCGGGAGGAAATGCCAATCAGTCAACTTGTATTATAATTTCAAAATGGCATCTTGGCCTAGACCACCAGCTACTAACCCACAGATGAAGAGATAATCTGTGGGGAATTTTGCTTGTGTCAGCAACATTAGACGTCTGTACATGCCTGACGGATGGTGGGAGATGTCAACCAGGTAGGCTGCTTCCGGGGAAGAACCAGACATGACCTTTTACCCTGGGCTCAGCTGAGAGATGGCATGGTGAGAGGGCTGAACCACTACCCCAAAGTGTACACACTACACGTCATCTTCTTAAGTATGACCAGTCACCAGCCCCTCCCTACTCTTTCTACGGAGGCAGCTCATTCCAACGTGCACACAAAGGCTGGGTTCAGCTGAATGGCCTAAATGGCAACAGAGCTCCTGGCCACAGCGGCTCAGACCAGCTGAATGGTCCTCATTGTGTCCCCATGGTCACAGGCGGGGAGCAGAACTGGGTTGTTTTTTAAGAGGCCATTTGGCAGGCTTGTGTTCTTATCTGAGCAACGCAGGAACAGGCATTTCCACTTAGTTCAGAGGAGGGCTAGTTATGGACTTATGAATAATAGTCTATAAGGTGATGACATGCCACATGCATCCAGTCATTAAGGGGCTAGCTTGCAAGCATGCAAGAGAACACACAAACGTGCGCACGCACACACACAACTTCTTAAAAAGTACATATGGTAAACTGTCAGCCTGAAAGTGTAACCCCTTTGTACTTAATGGGCTAAAACATCCAAAACCACTAACATAACTATTTAACATGTCAGGTCAACACACTAAATACTGATCTACATCTGAATAACCTTAGCGGTTAGTCAGCACTTAAAATACCTAAAGATGCTTTAATATATTTGCTTACTTGCTATACTGACTGATATGAGCTGTAAAAAGGCATCAATGGTCTTACTTCAATATTCTTATAGTAATAAGCTTGTAAATATGCAGTTATAATTGTTTTATTGGAGTAATATAACTGTCATATGCACACAAAACATTGTCAAGATCTTTTAATAGTACCATGTTCTTTTTTAAGGTCTTATTACAGGCATTAATGAAATGATTGACCTGTATTTGTATTAAGAGTCTTGCAAAAAAAATGCAAATCAAAAATTGGTTAACATTTTCAGAAACCACATCACACCCCTAAAATAACCAAAGGTCAATCAGCATGGATAAGTACTGAGCGGTCATTGTACTGGACGACTGGATTCAGTCACACCAGCTGGAAGAATGTAGCCCAGGTGCCATCAGGAGGCAAGAGAAGGGGGATACTGTCATTGGGATTTGACAGTGTGGGTCAATGGGTGTAGAGCAGGAAAGGGGCTAACAGCTACTCCGGGGGAAGGGGTTAATTTCCACTATGCAGTGGTTAAATGAATGGCTGAGATATGTGCCCACTACAAGAAATAGCCACATCCATCACCAACCTACATCCACAAGAGACGAACAAAAACAGTGTACAACTAACATAGATCTCACACAATTTGACCACAAGATTGAGGGTAGTGAAACCCATGATGAGCATACCTATAATTCCAGCAATAGCAGGTTTACATTGGTTTCTAGGGCTCTGTACACATCTTGTTGATCACTGAGGTCATACACTGCGTTTGCCAATTACTGACAGTGATTCATAACAGTCTGTATCTTCTTAAGCCACCAGAGCAGGTGATAACTGTGGGCCTTATCATTACTCAACACTAGTCACAATGACTCGCAGTTTCTACTGCAATAAAACATTTTTCAGCTGAAACCTGAGCACAGATGTACAACACAAGGCTAGCTGCAATGTAAAACTGGAAGCCATGTGGTCACTGACGAAGCAAATTCCCACCACACGAAGAGGTTTAACTAAGATGACAGGAGAAGGGTCAAGCCCTGATAGCCAGCCAGACCTTGCCTCTGGTCATCCCAGTCTGTCAGACAGCTACACACATACATACATACATATATCTATATATGGTATTGACATTCAATTTTACAGATGAGGAAATACGGTACAGAAAATCGACGTTTTTATTTACAAGAACCACTATATAAATTGAGATAAAGCAGACACGAGGAAATGGATGAAAGCCTTTCTCTTCTTATGCTTGTCATGCACTGCTAGCTCGGGTGCCCACATCCTGTATTAGCACAAAATAAGCTAGCTTCAGCGCCTGGCGTAAGCCCTCATTCCAGGTTATTATTAAGAGAAAGTAGAATAAAGGGAGAGAAAACAATCGACGCTGGTTAGCCCAGACAGCTGAGACACTTAGCTAGCTTGGAAAACAGCTATAGCATCTCCCCCATCAGCCCCCTCCCCATCCTTTACCTTCAGACAGCTCGAGATCCAACTCCGACAATTGGTCTCTAACCTCTTTTGGCAGAGCGGACAAATCCACGCTGCGGTCTGCCATGACTTCGTCGATAAACACAAGTGCAGTCTAGTTAAAAAGGAACCAGGCCGTTGTGGGTAAATGTAAAAAATAGAAATAAAACGCTCTCCCTCAAGACACAAAACAAGCATCAGAGTGAGCGAGACGGTCCATCCGCACGGCTGGCCCCTCCGCCATAATGGTAAAAACTCACCAACGGCAACGAGCGGTCACGTGACTGCCTTTACCTCGCGTGTTCGTTGATTCACTGCGCCCCAGAAAAACACACAGAAACTGTTGCTCCACCTGGCGTCTCACTAGCAGAAACACACTCTCTCACTCACTCACACACACACACACACGCGCACACACAGACACACGCACACAAACACGCGCGCGCGCCGTTAATGTTAATAGACTGTTTGCTGTAACATCATGTCATTCTCACTCTCATTATATAATAATATAACACAGACCTATAGACTTACAGTGTATCCTGGGTCCCTCAGGGAATACTAGTAGAAATAACATAACAAGTTAAACTATATCATGTTTAAGGTAACAATGTTCTCAGACAGAGAGGGGAGTTATAATTTAAAAAAAAAAACTTTAATTAAAAAATGTGTTTCAATGAGTGGAATGCTGTGGGTATTGAGCTTAAGCAAAGTCCAATTATAAATCAATTTAAGGAGATACAAAAGAATATTTTTAAGACATACAGGGATGAGAAACGGTTGGTAGGATGAATGTGGGGTAATTGTTTAAGTTACATCTGATTGACCCAGGTTTGGTATTTGGTTAGTACATAAGAGCATTGCAATAGTTGTGAGACAAATGCCATAATAAAAGTTGTGTGAAATGATTTTTTACTCATACACCTAAAGCCAAAAACAGTGGCTAGCCATGGTGGAAAAAGTACCAGAATATCCTACATAAACCTGGATTAGGAACATGGCAGAGCAGGCAACTGCCCAGGGGACCCAAAAGGTCCCTGGTTTACTGTGAGGTAATTGGATTAATTGGACATTTGAGTTTACACAAGTTATCATAAAAATAAATTTGACTGGGGCACTAATGCTAGCATATAAGTGAGCCTAATGGTTGGTTTTGGGGGCTTTTGGCAAAATGCAATACATTGTCACAAGCATGTAGATTGTAGAGCTGTAACTAATGATTATTTCGTTATCAATTAATCACCATTATTTATTTGATTAACTGTTAAAACTATAAAGTAGTTACAATATTTAAGAATTCCATTTCAAGTCCAAAATGATCAAGATTATGTTTTGTGTATTTTGTTGAAGCTGGAACCAGTTTGACACCATGTTTGGCACTTCTGCTTCAAAAGTATTTGGCCGTCTATCGACAGATCAATTAACAACTAATCGTTTTAGCTCTAGTAGACTGTTATGGACACACTAACTTGTGGACACTTAAAGCAACAGTGTCAAAATAATTGGGCGTTTGTTATTTGCCAAAGAGCAGTTTAATCCAAACCTGGTTCTACCTGAGATATATCTCTTGATTTTAAATCGTAAATAAATTTAAACTTCAAAAAGCCAATGTGGCATCATGACTGTTACCATTATAAAAATAACCATAACCTTACAAACACTCCCTCTGCAATTAACTTACAAAATGTTGCAATCATGTTTTCCTTGTAAGAACATGGACATTGCCTTATGAGGACAACACGCTTTGAAGCATACTTGACATAAAAGCATAATTGTAGGTCACTGTACTGTGTCACTTCTGTGCCTTTCCAAAACTACTTGACAAAACATCAAGTTAAAAGCAGGGCCATAGCAAGGATTTAAAAAAATACTAAAGTCACGAGCCGCTAAATACACACTACACCTTCCAGGAAAATGTAATATATTTCAAGCTAAATGCTTGATTATATCTTTTGTAAATGTTATTTCCCAACTAGGTCAAAATGTTGTTTCAAAGCCTTCCTCCACCAGTCTTGAAATCCAGACCCAAATCCAAAAGATTAAGGGTCTGGCATCAGGTAATGAAAGTCACCTATCTCGAGGGCGTGCATTTGAAAATCTCACTGCACGCAATTGGATAACACTTCGACCGATCACGACAACACATAGGCTAACATATCCAGAGCCCCATACGCTTTGCTACCAACGTAGCTAACTGGTAGAGTAAACTATCGTCATCTGTTTAGCTCGCCTCTGGCCCGCCTATATCAGATACACCGATGTGATTGGTGCCACTCGGCTACAAGGGTAAAGTTAATGAGCAGCTTTAGTCAATGCCAGTGTAACTCACTGAAAAAATTCAAATTGTGCTCTCACAAGAACTCTGGATTTCCAGTGTCTTCCTCCACACTACCAAAAATAAAATCATAGACAGAGAATGATATATCTATTTTGGTTTTGGTCCAAAAGCAGTCCAATTTAAATCTTTGAGCGTTAAACAAAACTAGAATCAGTCTATACGATACTCACAATCTTTACATTTTTAATTGTAGAATATAACCTAAGGCTGCTACATGGCCCCAAAGTCCCCAGAAAAATATGGATGACATGACCTCAGAGTCTTCAGTAGTAGCTACGGCCGTGCTTCAAAGAAAGTTGAAGAATTATAGAATGTACTTTAAAAGTACATTAAACAAATATTCAAGTACAGAAACCAGAGTACTTACAATAATAAGTTATTTTGCTATTCTCTACACAGTCATTAGTAACAACACAATCATGTCAGTTAATGACGGTAGGGGGAGGGAACTTTGATTACAGACGACTATGAACAAAGCAGGCAGTACAATGTCCTTACATACAGTATATTCCCTCATATTCAAATACACTGCCTTTCATACCACATTTTACCAAAAAACGACTAACTGCGAGTCTCCAGTTATGCAAGATTATAGCAAATTTACAGAAAACATCTTTGTCATTGTAATTAAAATAAAATCTAAACTGACAACAAACAAACCAAACTTTTTAAATGTTCATTAAGATGTAGTTACTTTAATTAAAACTGCAGCACTGTAAGTGTTCATAGTATTCCACTTGGACATGCATGGAAAAGTAAATATATTCATATAGTACAGATATGTACAATACAAAGACAATTTTTGAAATCATTAGTCCAACAATGGAAGTGTGAGCCACTGTGAGTTAGTATTAATATACTATGTGCAACTTCCATTGTTGCATTTTTCATTAACTTTCTCACACCAATTCTAGGTAACAATAAAATACCAAAGATTGTAATGACAATTGTTAGTTGACCAATTAAAAAAATAAGTTAAAAGGACAGTCAAGACATGACCAAATTCATCTTTGAAGATATACCGTTACAAAGGGGATAAACTCACTTTTTGAAAAAGGACTCATGACATTTTTCTGTAGAGAAACCAAAACTAAAAATAAATCTCTGTGTTAAAGAAATTAGTTTCTATATTCATCAGTACAATCAAAAAGTGATATGACAAAGGTTCTTTAGTGCTGAAAATAGCACACACAAAAAGAAAACAATAAATGACAAAAGAAAGGTGCCAATGACATGAAATACATGAAAGCTAAATATAGTTTGACTTTTTGTTTCATATGAACAATCGTCTATAAGGGACTGCCAAATATAGCGCCAGCTCCGAAGTACAACAAAATGCCGGGGTCGCCATAGGAACTGAAGGACAAGGGGTTCAGTCAAAGGTGAAAGGTTTTAAAGTTGCTGAGCAAATTCCCATTTAGGTATACAGTACAGAATGGAAAAGATATGATGATTTTTTTTTTTTTTAAAGATCCGATACCTCTGAAAAAGACCAAGAGGACAAGAGAATTGAAAACTTTAACTGAACAGAAATACAAAGCAACAATAAACTTGCATTATTTTAGTGCATAAAACATGCCCTTGTGGTAATGGACAGATATCTTATTTTTGAAACATAACATCTTGCAAATATATGACCATATCAGACAAGTGAAGAAAGAAAAATATACAGGAAGAAAACAAGAAAAGCAAACTGCTTTTGTAGGTGTTGTTATGTAAAAATGCACTGGTGTCTTGGTAACATATCTGGGAGGGATTTCTAAAGAACTGGAACCATTCAGAAACTTTTTCCACCCTCAAAGCTTTTACCAGTAAAGATGTCTTTGCTGTGGCTCTCCACCAGATGACAGACAAGCATTGGATCATTTTATGTCACTGAGAAGAGACCACTTGTTAAATTAACCATTGATTTTAAAAGGCTTTGAGGAATCTTCATCAAGTAAATCGTTTGTTTCTCATTGGTTGTGTTTCATTTGATGAAATAAACAAATAATGTCAAATATATTATTCTAAAGCTCCATTGTTTTTCAAATGAGCAAAAAACGTGTTTTTTGGGGGATATCGGAGGCACCAATGTGATCTTAAGGCAAAAATGATCAGACACTGTGTGTGAGACTGAGTGTCAGTGCAAGTAACAAGCAGTGATAAACTGTAGATTGTGTCACTGTGACCTCTGAGTCACAAAATAACAGAACTACCCCCAAAACAAGTACAAGGTGGTCTTTGGAGATTCAAATATCTGATTTGTGGTCATTATGGCTTTAGTTTAGGTTTGGTACAGAGCAGAAAGACCGAGGGGTTCATCGCACTTCCAACGAGCAGCAAGGATGTGCAACCATCCTGAGAAGTGTGAAATAGCAGTTACGGGGAGTCCAGGGCCCACACAGAGAAACACAGTCACTAGAAGAGTTTCATATGAAATAAAAAAAGAATCTAATTGCAAACCAATAAACAGCTAAACTGTTTAAAGGAAAGTGAGGAGGACGAGGGGAGAGGCTGATTTCCCTTCAGGTTGAAAAAAAATTGCTCAAACAAATTACTTTTAAAGTAATACACTGTCAATCCAATGTATTTTGGTTCTGTGGACTAATCTGGGAGGATGGGCCAATTCATTTTAAAAAGTATAGCTGCACATAGCTGTATCAAGAACATAACACCCTAATAGAAAAAGTCACATGCCAACAATCCAGCTATTAACGTATCAGATTAAGAGTATGCAAATTGCTATGTTCCGATGTATATAAATATATACGCACAGAGCTTAACACATAGACAGTTTATTAATTTTATCATAAATGGGAGTAATTGAGGTAAGGTTTTTGGGTCCATGATGAGATTGCCTTGAGGTGGAACCATTTACAAAAGGGTTGAGTGAGTATTTGAGATCTGAGTCACTGACGTCTAGACAACTACTGCATCTTTGGAGCTAATGATGTATAGAGACGATGCTGTGATGGCATGAGTGGGTGTGTGAGCACAAGGCACTATTCCCTGCTGAAAACAGTGTAAAGCCTTGTGTTATGTTTGGTATGTGATTTGATCAAGAATGTTTATGCACACGTGTGTTCGAAACTGTGCAAACTGTTCAATACGGCAGTACACTCAGAGTGATGCAGTCCTACAGTCCAGTGAAAAGTCATTTTGACTGAAGGTGTGTGGAGAGCTGAGCAGGGAAGCACAGAAGGGGGAACGATGATGGGAGGTTGGAGTCCAGCCCCTGTAGTCTATGGCAAAGTGAACAGGAAGCTCTCTCAAAAGTCTCAGTCCATTCTCAGAAGGCTGCTGCTGAGCTCCAGGCCACAGCATGATGGCTTCACAGGAGGGTCAGAGAGAGCAGAGGAGCAGAGCAAAGAGGGAAGATGATGAATTTGCACTTCAAGATTGAGGAAAGTTGGGATGGGCTGTCTGATGCTCCTTTTTACCCCTGGGTGTCGAATGTGAGCCAAGTCTGGGCCGGGGTGGCATCGCTCATCATCTGGCAGCAGATTGAGACTGTGCAGCCATGATAATGTGAGAGGACCCACTCTCAGCTCTCTGATGCTGGCCCATTCCTGCCAGCACAGACATAGCCATTGCCTCAGCTGCTGCCCTTGAGCTCAGGCCATTGTGCCCTGCAGAGGGGCTGTGCGCCAAAGAGCTGTGCTGGATCACCGGGGCAGGGGAACCTGAAGGCTGTGAGGTGTCTTTCATGCTCTCTTCTGCAACTATACAGAAGCAAAAAAGGACACAATTACAGATTTATACTTAACCTGGCAAAAGTATTTCACTTTCAAGCTTTAAGAAAATCCCTACCAGCTTTACTGACAAGATACAGACATTGTCTTTTTTTAGCAGTTACACCATTTAAAAAATCTGTCCTGAATAACATGACGATACCAGGTGAGTAACATGGGATCTTTTAAAAAAAGGTTCACCTAAGTAGGCAGTCTTCTTCTGTAGGGTGGTCACAGGACAGTCCTTGTGGGCCAGCAGCAGCTGCTTTAAATGAGCCACCTCGTTCCGCAACAGAGACACTTCATTCTGAAGGATAAAAAAACGACTTACACTTCTCAAAATTCCCATTACAGTTAGACATACAGTTTACCAAAGCAAACGGGAAATGATCACTAATGCTGGGTTAAATAATACAAAACAGAGAAACCTTGCACATTTTTGAGAAATGCTTTTAAGGGGTAAGCAGTCTGGTTTTTACTACAATACAGCTGGTAGTGGAGAAGTGGTCATGCAGTGTATAAAAAAAAAACTAAAACCACAAAATAACACAATAAAGATATGAAACAAGTTGTAATGAGTCCCATGGTTTCAAATCCTGTAACTTTAACGATTTGAAAAATGACCTAATGAACTGATGGAAAACACCTCACAAACTACCACGACGTGTTGAAAGCCTGCCCTGTGCACAGTGTGTGTGACCATGCACACACTACCACAGGCCTCCCACAGGCCACATTTCATCCCCACTCACCCACCCACCCACTCCAGGCCAACTTACAGACAGTGAGACGTTCAGGTTGCAGAGCTCCTCAGCCTTCTTCTCTAGGGAGCTGACCCACAGTTTGCGTTTCTGTCTGCAGCGCGATGCAGCGGCCCGATTCCTCTCAAGGAAGCGCTGCCTTCGCTCATCTGGGTCATCTTCTGCCGTCCGCCGCCGACGCCCACCTGTAGGCTGTGCTGGAGATACCTAGTGGGAGAACAGGGTAAAGGGTGCAAAGGGAAACAGAGAGACGGGGGAGCGGAAGAAATACAAGAAAAAAAAAAGGGGGAAGTTTGAGTCATAGTTTCATTATTTTAGTCAGGCACGTTATAGTCATCTCACCACAAGACGTACAGCCCAAGTTTCTAACTATACATCAAACAAGGTTTATCTCATTTACTTTTGGACATTTATCTTGGACCTGAAAATCATGTTATAGTCAGGTCCTTGACTATAGACAACACAGTGTACCTGAGGTTGTGCAGGTGATGGAGCATCTGGATGTTGGACAAGCAGCTGGCTCTGCTCTGCCCTCTGAGGTACCATGGGGCTGCCGCCCATGGACATGACCCCCATGCTGTATCCTGACGGGCTTTGCTGGGAGAGTGCAGCCTTCAAACGCTACAGGGAAACAATGACATGACCAACATCAATAACAAGCACAGGAATTAGAACAAAAAGCCCAAACCAACAGTATAAAGGGTGTCTAAGTGTATATGAGGGAGTATAAATTATAGTATGTAAATATAAAAGAAAGCCTTTATCACTGGCAAAGAAAGCAGAAACACAGCAGGTCAGATTTAATAGCACTACTTTTTTGTATTTCATGTCATAATTTGCATACACCGCACCATCATAGCAATCCCAATCTACATAGACTGTACTAAGTTGACTCAATGTTAATTCATCAACTCATTTACAGTATCAAGAAAAATAACTTGGCCTAACGCTTAGTCACTAATCTTCAATACAGCCTAAAGTAAGTTCTTGATCACACTTGTAAACCAGGTACACTTTGGGATGAAAGCTGAATTATCTCTAGTGACACATTTCTGTGCTGCTGCTCAGTTACACATTTTACATCTGTTTAATGCCAAATCTCTGATGTTTTTATACCATAATTAAATAACCAGCATGTTGTACCGCTCTTTTCCTCAAGAAAGTTCCAAAGCACTCTAATTCTACAGACATTGGAGCCCATGCTGACCCGACAGTATCACACAGGTCCAGTTTGGTTTCAGCAGCACATTCGTGTGTAATCCTGTTCTCAACCCTTTTGTACTGGGTTCAGCACTGGAATATTTGTAGATGTGATGATGTGAGACAACTAAAGTTGTATGCTCCAAGAACAATTTTCAAATGATGTTGCTTTGCAATATTGTGCTTTATCCAGCTGAGTATTGATTTTAAAATAACTATTTGTGGCAGTGAAGGCTATCAACTGGTCAACAGCAAGTACAAGGCAGCATTTTGACAGTAATTAGTTGGTAGTAACACATTGCTGTCCGAAATCACTCCCTGCATACTGCACTATATTTACTGTCCACTGTTTTATTTGGGGGTCTACGTGTGTAAATGTATGCCCTTAAATATAATAATAATAATATGTTATAATTTTGGGAGAAATACAGTTGTTGGAATTAAATTGAATAGTGCCCTCCAAAATCCCACAATAGAATAAAGAAAGTAGAATCAATGGCATGTGTACTACTTTCTGTAAACAATCCCACAATGCAATGTGCCACATTTTACAGATGCAAAACGTACTTTGTAACAATTGTCAGTGATAAGTAGGTGTAAGAAATCTCAATTTACTGCTTACTAGAGTAAAGTGATTATTATGTAAGGAGGAGGGACTGAGTGAACCCACGTCAACGTGTCTCACTGTGCCCACAAAACATTCTGCAGACCAACAAAACTACTAAGTGAAACATTTGTTTTTTGGTTTTATGTTGTATTACTGTAAATAATGACCACACTAACTCAGTCCCATCTGAAATACAGTTGGAACGTGGATTCCTTACGTAGAGCTTTGTGTGTACTTTGCAGTATCATAGAATCAGGACCAATTGTGTTGTTGTGTTGTAAGGGTTACATAAACATAAAAAGTAACTGCAGTAAAAAGTCATATGATGAACAAACTAAGCCAGTGCAGAGGAAGGCTGGAGGGTGAAGATGGAGACAAAAAGAACAGATAAAGAGATAAAAATAGCGAGCTAATCTAGTGCTGACCATCTTAGCCTCTGAGTGGATGCTGTAGCCAGAGGGGGAGTTAGAGCCGCTGCTGCTGCCTCCCAGAGGAGGCCCGGGGATCCCAGGAATGTTGGGTACCATGCACATGGGTCGGGCCAGCTGGAGACCAGATAAGATGCACAAATAGACATGTATTAACAACTTCAACTACCTTCTCTTAGCTATAAAAATGAAATACAACATGTTTAGACTGCTGGTCTGGCTTACATTGATGACAGAAGGCATATGTACTGGACCAGGGAGCACAGGCACTGCCTGACCAGAGGGAAGCATCATCATGGGGTAGTGGCTGGTTGGCGAACTAGAAAGACAGCAAGTATATTCATGTTGGTATAAATTACCATTTAATGTAAAAACGTTTCTGTAAACATAGCAACTATCACCATCATGGAAGAAAATTCCACTTCAACCTCACTAAATAACCCACACTTACATCCATCATTACTTATCCAAAGTGAGCTCAAACCCAGAGATGTATATCAAATAACAAAAAGGTTTTAGATATAACATACAGTATGTCCGCGTTAGGGACAGTTTAATGAACTAAAGTTGCACAAAACAACTAACATATTTAAATTTGTGCAGCTAAAAAAAAAACATGATGACATCTTGAGTTTGAAAGGTTTACTCCCAACTATCATATGGTTCAACATAGTGTTGGAACCAGCAAATCTACAATCTGGGAAATGTGGACTGTATGTGGAAAATGTTTGTTTTTTTAAAGCTTAAAGGTGCCCTGCTACACAAAACCATTTTTACTTGCATTTTTTGGAATATGTTAGGTCCATACGTGTTTGTGTTATGTTGTGAATGTGAAAATGAACTGCTACCTCCTCTGTCAGCTCTAGCCACTGAAAAGAAATAAGCAGAGAAATCAGGCCAATTACAAAAGCTGGTCAGTCTGACGTCATGTTGCCTGAGAACGTTACTATTCATGAGCCTGCCCAGTTGCACTGGGTAAAGGATGCTAATGGCCACGCTCTAACTGGATAGCTGTTAGCCAATCAGAGTCAAGCAGCTTAGCTCATTGAATATTAATGAGAACTGGCACAAATCGAGCTAAATCTTCGTGTAGGCTTTCTTTACCACTCTAGAATGACTTGAAACAAGGTAACCAAGGCATTCTTTCTACAAAAAAGAACCCATAGAAAAACTTCAGACAATACCACAAAGTATTGAAATACATGTGACAGGGCACCTTTAAAAGCTACTTAAGGCAAATCAGGGTTAAAGCGGTCATCAGAGATCATTAACAGGATGTTGAACATAACTCACCACAGAGTACGATTGGAAGGTGGTGTCTGTGTGATGACAGAGGTGGGTGACGGCATGGTGGGCTGATGGGCATCAAAGCCCAAGTGTAGTGGGAGGGAACCTGGACGCACAATAGTCGGGGTGGGGGCTGAACTCCTGGGTGGTGTGTCCTGGGAGAATAGTGATGATATAAGCACATCATTTAGGGATCCATCCTCCTCTCTGTATCCTCATGCAAACCCCACTCCTCCCATTCTGTCCTACCTTTCTATTAACCAGAGGCTCAATGCTGTTTTCTGAATCTTCAGAGAAAGATTCAGGGCTGCTTGGTGGTGAGGAGTCAACCTCTAAAGGTTCCTCTTCTTTCACCTTCACATCTGATGACGCCTGCACGCTCATGTCCACAGCCACAGAGTTGGGAGCAGGGTGCTGAGAAGGACGGATACAGTAAAAGAGAGATAAAGAGTGTAAGTTCACATGACTTATCAAATACTATTAGCTTACAGTACATTAAAAAGGGAAGCTGGTATTTGTCACACAAACCAAACAACCACAGCGTTAGTTAACACTATTTTAGGCGCAATAAACACAGAATGACCCATTTGAATAAAATGGGCGTAACAAGCTGTTGCAATAGTTTAAATTATGATGACACACAGACAAAATGCACAAAGAAGGACTTTCGGCAAGCAATCATTTTTGACTACATTAAAAAGAAGGAAGTAAAAAAATTATCTTTCATTGTGTGGTAGTTTCATTGTAAGAAATTCCATTAGCTTCTGTAAATAATTTTACATAAAAAGTCATAAACACATGCATGCACAAAGATGAAAACATTGACAAATCATCATCCCCGAGTGTTTCTTACAGAGTTTTTGGCTCTCTTGTCATCATCGTCTTGTTCAAAGGAGCTGGCCAGCTCATTGAACAGACCAACCTCCTCGCAGTTCTTGAGGAAGCGGGTGGGAGTAGGTGTCTGGTCTGGCAAAGGGAATGAACAGAGATAACTATTCAAAGCAAGATTTTCACACGTAGTTCACACAGCATTGAATATAGAAACCAATGTCATAAATGTGTCTTTGGAGCTGCTTTTCTTGAGACTGGACTAAATAGTGTTGGAACACACTGACGCTGAGGTATGCTAAACAGTCTTGAGCTGAGTGCAGGGAGAGGATTTCTAACAAAGACGAAGCTTTGCGTTGCTCTCCAAGGCAAACAGTACACTACCTGCAATGATGACAGAGTCTGTCCTGGCTGGTCCAAATTTCAGTGTCATCTCATGCTTGTGTTTGTGTACGGCCAAGTGGTCCTCATTGGTAAACCTCTGGAACAAATGAACAAGAAAAAAGAGGAAAGATAAGTACATCATTTAAAGCAGCCTACCAGTAATTGTCTCTTTGTTCTGAAGACTTGAGGAAACGGTGTGTTGAACCTTAACAAGGATATCATATTGAAGTAATCACATACAGATAATCTCTTGGAGATGTAGCCAAACACACGCAGCCTATACTGTATGCATGATGTGACACACCACAAAGAGCACTGAATCTGTGGTGTACAATTCATTGTGTCTAAAAGTCCTAAATGGGCCCATTATAGCTGCCGGACATGGGCTCAAATATCTTTACACAAACTAGTTATCTTTCTAGGGTTTGTATGGATAAGACCTGAAATGATTTTAACAGCAGGGAATTAGGCTTGCACTATTCAGGGAAAAATATAAATCACAATTTTTTTTGCTTAAAATTGATATCTAGATTCTATGCCACGATTGTTTGACCATGACAAAACAAAAGAAATTGCCAGTACCAAACATAGATTTTTTTTGGGCACCTATAGCACGTTGCACATCACCACACCAAGCCTGTAAACATAGAGGCTTCATTGAAGATAAGGGAGAGCATTGCAGCGCTCGGGAGCACTTAAAAACCTATTTTATACAGTCTATGTTTAAAACTCACAGAAGAAAGCGTTTGTGCATTTGGCTGGTAAAATTAAATGAAAATGAAAATCATAAAAAAAGAAAGAAAATGCTGCAAGCAAGCATGCATGAATGAATGAATGAATGAAGGAATTGCAATAGCAATGGTTGAAATTGTCAAATTGATGAAGTATCAATAAGCAAAAGAGCTAACACGTCACAACAGAAACTGCAAATGCAACTGGTTTACAGAAGAGAACCCATTGTTGTCAAGTTGGTCGGTGGGTAAAACGTGGATTCTGCAAACTGAATATCAGTAAAGTTCTATATTAGCCTTTGCTCTGTTATTTGCTATCAGGTAAGAAGTGAGAAGTGGCGAGGTGAATCAGTCAGAGACATAGGAGGAATAATCTTGGCTTTGGTACCAGTCTATTCACCCTTCGCAGCAGCCTATTTTGGGGACTGTGTTGCATTTGCGAGTTCAGACGTGAGAGAGTGAAGTGGAAACACAGTCAAGTGTCAGGGGGCTTATTTTAGCCCTACCAGGCAGCATCACCAATCCAGCTATATGTCTCATTTGTCTCTTTCCTCTTTACAAGGCGGCTGGAACTTGCAGAGGAAACTATCTCCAACTAATCTTCCTCTATG
The DNA here is from genome assembly GCF_013103735.1 of Etheostoma cragini. Taxonomy (NCBI): domain Eukaryota; kingdom Metazoa; phylum Chordata; class Actinopteri; order Perciformes; family Percidae; genus Etheostoma; species Etheostoma cragini. Next base: position 15,778,231 of record NC_048413.1, read on the forward strand.
AGATACTGGCAGCTAGGATAACCCCTCCCCACGCAGTACATACTGGGCACCATATCATGGGGTGTTGTTGTTGACTTGGTAAAAAGGAAAACCCTAAGCAAAGCCAGGAGTCAATCATCCTTGTTCTATTATGGGCATGATTCAGACTTTCCTGGTGGACAACTGTTGCTTGTAAAGGGCAGAAGTAAAACAGCATTTGGACATAAGGCACTTGCAACATTAAGGATGTTGTGTGTCTAAATGTACACAAATAAATATCATCAAAGATGATAAAAAATAAATGCATCACATGTCTAAGCTTCATAAGAATTTGTATGTGAAGATACTTAAACTGGTTTAATATGTAAGCTATAATATCAAGACGCCGAGCATATGTGTGTGTACGTGTGCAAATTTCTTCCATTTAAGACTACATTTTATTTCATTTCTGTCTTGTTTAGGTGCTTACGTCTAAACAATATTTAAAGCCGCCCTAATCAATATTTTTACATTACCCATTGATCAAAAAATGAACGTGTCTAATTTGAAATGGGTCACTCGTTGGTTCAGTCCCACTGCTCTCAACCCCTTCCAGCTGCAGTATGCCGCCTTTATCAGCACAAAATCCACTGTGTGCTACCTGGCCAGCTCCAAACTGCAGACACACAAAGTTTGCAATGACTTTGAACATTTAGCAGCTACATAGCCAGACATTTTTTCCAGGAAATATCTGACCAAAAGTTAAATGGGAGTGAATATTAGATTTACATTTGTCACATGTACAGAAACACGACTCCAAATGAATGATAATGTTGCTCTGTGTAAAAAGGCAACTGTTTGCCAACATGTTCACCATGAAATTCATGCCACAGCTCTAGACCCGCACTGTCAACGTCACTCTGCCTTGGAAAGCTTCCATGTAATTCTTTTGTTTTAACTGCCAACTAAAATAATAATGATATTTACGAATGAAATATGCAGAGTATCTACATCACAGAAACATGTCAAAGGAAAGATTACATTTTCAGGGAAGGGGTCCCTAGATGTCCATAATGTTCTGAGATGAGAATAACCAAACAAATCATCATTTATTTATCCAACGCACGCATGTTTAACTGCTTTACAGGCCTGTTGTTCGAACCGCAAATCCCATGTACACCAGAACATTATCTGATCAGATAACGGAAGACGGCTTGTGAATCTCAAATCTTTCTTCCTCCGGAGCCCAGGTGAGATAATTCATCACTAGCTCTTAGGATATCACACCTAAATGAACACAGGATCAGACAGCTAATTCAGCACATCAGACATGATGTTTCCTGTGTCGAATAACAATGAGTCCTAGAACACACTCGTTCAATTTGCTGTGCTATCAGGCCAAGCCCCGACACTGCACCGCGTTACTGCCATGTGAGAGCCCTATTGGCACTCAGCTGAGTCACTGCCGTGGCTCAAACTTGTGTCTGAAGGCGCTAGAAGTCAACAGTGACAGGTTGAAACAATAACTGTGCTCTGATTACTCACTGGAGCTTCCAGTGAGTCATTGCTGAAGGAGACAGCATTGTCTCAAAAGACAGCATGTTAGCTAGAATGCTATCTTTGTGATGTTTATTAAGCGTGTTGCATAAATCACAGACGGTTAGCTTATGCTGGCAATGAGAACAACATGTACTGGCAGACCAGAAGTTTTTTTCAGGATTTTCAAATGTTCTCATTGTGTGTACAGTTAGAACCTTTTTTCTTTTCAAATCAAGTGTCTTTTAAAGTAAAACATGTTTTCTCTTTTGCTTGCCTTTCTTTTAGAAGTAAATGCATTCAGTTAAAAGTCGTCAACTGAGAGTACTTATACAAGGGACAAAATACCCCACCATACACACAAACACCTGAAACTCAGGGCGAGGATGGAGAAGACTTACCTGTCCACAGCCAGGAGCACTGCACACAAAAGGTCGGTCGTCCCCCATTTTTGCAAAGAGCTTGCAATGTAACTGCGTGAGAGGAGAAGAGGAGAACATTGCTGCGGCTTTTCTTGATTTGTGAAGTGGCAAATCCTGGAAACAACAAAACAGGGATGCTGTGGCTTGTAGTCTTTAGTCTGAGCAGGAAGCCGAATGCTATTTAAAAATAACCCTGGCAAGGAGAAAAACATGCACAGAGGCAGCGAGACGAAGTTTCCCTGGTGATACTTCCTTCTCACAGGGGGGTTTCTGGTTGGCAAATGAGGAGCCGCTTACATGAGAGCGCGATAGCTAATGTTTACACAAAGGCATCTCCCTCTCCTTCTGTCTCATTTTCCCTCACTTCCAATCCCTCCTTCCCCCATTACCACTCCCTCTCCTCACCTCTCTAGCACTTCCCAACCTTTTACCCTCGTGTGCCCCCTCTTCAATCTCTCTGATTCGGCTGTTTCGCTCAGTGCAAAATCTCCGTTTTAGTCATCTCCATTGACTTCCTGTGAACTCTCATGTGAATCCACAGCAAAAATACCTTGAAATTGGCACATTTACACTGATCTGACACTGTAACTCACTTTTACTTGTTGTCCTGGTTAAATCCAACTTCCATACTTAGTGTGACTGTAAGTGCTTTCATACAATAATATAAACTAGTGGTGAGTGACAGTCTCTGAGGAAGGAATTATAAATTATTAATAGGTTGAGGCATTCACGTTCAGTCCAGGGAAAGACAACCTTTAAACTATTGTTATTATATCTTAACATGAAATAATACTTAGAGTAACATCATTATATAAATATTATATTGATGGATCTCCCACATCTACCTTGACTAGCTGGTTGCCTAGGTAAATGACTATGAAAATGTATTAAAATAAATATTTAATATCAATTAAAGTAATAGTAGATGCCATTTATGCTCAAATACATCTCTTAGACTATATTCCCTTTTAATGTTGTGTACTTCTGATAGGTTTGTCCTGCATGGTGACAGTACGTGCAGTTTCAGTTTCGGAACTTTGGGTTAACTAGTCGGTGTACATTCTGCCCAAATGTGACTGGTTGTTATAACTGTTCTCATTTAGAATTCACACAATTTATTCATTAAAACTGCTATGAGAGTTACTTTCAGTAGATATTTACCATGTCAGTAATTCCATAAATGAACTAAATTTTCCAGCTTTATTCTGTAATATAAAAATGTGAAGGCTTTTATTGGGGGGGCTATTAGCACAGATAGAATGTCTGTTAACACTGTAAAAACAGAGGCACATAAGGTTAGCAGCATTGCTGGACATTTGAATGCACTGGAAACACTTCCAAAGCTTTCCAAAGATCTAAGAATTAAATACTGTCTAGTTTCTACGTCCCTCTCGTCCTGAGTAATGCTATTGTCAAGAGTTAAATATGCACATGCTTATGTTTGGTTTCGCCTCCTGTTGCGCCTGAAGCTGAAGTGACATAAACTAAAGCTGTGTGAGGCTCACTGCTTCTATCAGCTGTCTCCACAGAGGAGAGTAACACCCCCACACACACACACACGCACACAGGCGCACACACACACACACACACACACACACACACACACACACACACACACACACAAACACAAACACACACCCCCAACTCCACCAAACCAAACCACCCCACCCTGGACTGTTCTACACAGCTGAATAGCACTCCACGTGAAGACAAACTGTGAAGTTTAGAGAAATAACTTTTGGAGGGGAGTTGATGGCGATGACCAAGGGACATTAATGTTTCAGCACTCTCACTGGCCCAACGTGACGTCTGGCAGCTATTACACAATGCTGTCCCACTGACAGTACAGCAACTACATGCATCAAGGCCCTTGCTATGTATACAAGTAAAAACCTTTCAATAAACAAAAGCCCCTGACTACTGCAATACTCAATAAGGTTTTGCTAGAACACGGTAATGTGTAGAGATGGTGTTCAAACCTATTTAATACTGCCCCTTCAAGATGATCCCCCTCCTAAACTTGCACTTTAATGACTTGACAGCTGCTGTAATTCTGTGTTGTTTTGACTACAGCTATTCCACAGAACGGAAAGCAACATTAGTTAAACATGTTTAGTATTGTAATATAACTGAGAACCACTGACCACATTAACCACTGTTGTACCTACTACATGGATTGAGCATGTAGCCTAACATTATTGAGTGGGACAGATTATTCATTATGTTGGCGAGGCATAAATGTCTGAAAGTTTTCCCAGTGTTGAAGTCAGTATATTTTCCCCCTTCCTCCCTCCATTTCTCCCTCTGCTGAGGACAGCTGCCCCATAGCCAACACATGATTACTGAAGCCTTTCGCTGGAATACGACGCTCTACCATGATGTTGGGCCTGTAACAGGCCTAACCGTTGTGTCTCTAAGCTCCATGTCTGTATTGAGAAAGGGGTCTATATCGTGTTTGCAAGAAAAAGCTCAGTCCCTCTCGGTGCAGATCAAAGGGCCAAAAAAGCAGGGCAGTCTGATTTCTTGCAGACCTCCCATGCTCTGGAGAAAGGCAACAAGTCGGTGCCAGGACCCTCACAAAGTGCTCACAATACACTGAGTCTATTTGGGCTGAGATGTGTCTGCAAACGAGATACTCCATCTAGCTCGTTATACTGAGGGTGTGGACTGTGTGGGGAAATGTACACATCTGGCGTGAGGAATGAGAACAGATTTCAGACTATACGTCTTACTAAGGACAAGTTAGACATTAACTTGGCTGGCTGCCACCAACATGAAAAGTGCATCTTGATTTTGTGGTAGGTCCACCACCATAAATTTCAGATGACAGGGGGAAATACCAATTTGTTTTCATAGCTGCCCAAACCAATACCTTAACCTGATTTAAACAGATGTGTTAAGGTCTTTTCTTCAGCATCTATTGCTTGACTTCATGGTCAGACAACCTATCTTGAAGGACATCTTCAAAAACTGCAGCTCTATTTGTCTATCTTCTCTGCTAGAGTCACATCAATACAGAAAGAAAGGATGCAGTCAATGTACTAGTTTGACTGACAGATGTGTCTCACTGAGAATAAACTCAGAGTAATTAATGTGTTGACAGTGTAAAGTTTTACTGCACACAGTCAAATGCTCTGCTTCATGCAGACCTCGACTCTGTGAGACAATAAATCAGTCCGCTAGTTACATTAGTCCTGTTGCACATTACTGATATTTATTACAGGCATGGATATCAAGTCCATCTATTTTAGCCTCCTTTCATCCAAGGTGACATGGAAGCAGTCAAAGTGCCCTAATTCCTGTCCCTCTCATTGAGCTGCTGCCAAAGTCCCACCGTTAACTTGGATTTCTCCGACTCAGCAGGTGTAGGGGAACCAGTCCCAGCTATAATCAGCTACAGCCATCCAGTGTTTGATGCAGCCTGCTAGGAAACTAACTAAACAAACTGTATTAATAGCTCGCTCTGCAGCCATGACTCTGGAATCTGACGCTTGAATTGCCAGAAGGTAGGGGAGACCCCGCAAAAAGAAAAAAGTAAAGGAGAGGGAGTCAGTGAGTGAAATGGTGAAATAGCAAAAGCAGCGATTGATCATTTATAGGACCGTAGATATTTACTGGATCACAGGTGTAAATGTGGGCTATGAGCTTTACAGACCGGACATCTTTAGGTTGTAGCTGGGTGTGTGCAACAGCCAATACGTATTTATGCAAGCAAAGTGAACCCGAGATTTGGTAAATGGAACAAATGAAATCCTATATGCATGTCTGCATAACTAACAAGGCCTAAAAGCCAAATCCATGCTGAGCTAACAGACAATGCAGGATGGACCCGGGGCAGTTTTCTAAAATTAAATCAGAAACACTATGCCAAGGTTATTTGTGGTGTGCAACTTTTATAAGCACAGCATTTTGGTTCTATAACAACATATTCAAAAGAAAAAGACCATTTAACTGGATGTTTTGTGTTTCAAGTAGAGCCTGCACAGCCTATGGTGCTTTATGGTTAAAGCATAAAGCACAGCATATTCAGTCAACTTCTGTACAGTATGTGTATACATAGAAGCATACATGCTAAACATTTATTTTTGAAACAATTAACTGATTCAGTAAATGTGTAATTTGATAATGTTTAAGTTGCAGCAAAAAAAAGATCTTTTGCTTAACAATCATTACTAGAGTGGGTAAAGATCTTCGGTTGGATAAAACAGGCTACAGTTTTCTCTGATGTAACTCTAATTGATGGAATGAGGTACAACTCTGCCAAAAACATGACCTACATTCCAAATGAAGGTGTTGACATGCATGGGGATGCGGATCCTGGGGCGTTTAACAGCTCGAATTGCAATACTATAGATATCATTATTACTTGAGACTTTGACTTCTTTAGAGGCTCTTCTTGCCCGGACCCAGATTATCATCATAGCATTTTTTTACCGCCAAAAAACCGACGAATCTTTTCGAGGGGAATCAGGCATGTAAAATAGTTAAACGTCTAACTGCAATCCCAAAGTCCTGCAAACTTTAGTTCCTTTTTCCAGACAACGCAGATGACGAAAAGTTTGTCTTTTTCTGCTTTCATTACTGTCTGGCGATGGACGGGCACACTTAGCCCTGCCTTTTCCCGTAACAAGACCGCCTTTTCTTTTCAGCAATTGGCTATGAGCACGTCAGTCAACCGTATCTAACGCAGGCAACGCTTTGGACCCTGTCAATAACATCGGCTAGCTGACTCTGATTGGTTAGAAACCCGAAATCAACTTTTCGTATCCTCCAAAAAACTAATGGCTAGCTGCTGTGGCTAGCGTTAACAACAGGCCGAACGCACATTCAAAATGTGTAATAACAGCGCTACTACCAGTTTCAACGATGACAACAAACACACATCAACACTAATTTAATTATATTTGAAGTGGACTGGTGTATTTTAAAGCCATTACGGACAGTCAAACACTGTAAAAAGCTAGCAGTTAGTTTGTTAGCGGACTGACAGTGGAGTGCAATGCAAGACAGTGGGTCCGAATGAAACGTTGTAACGTTGGCTGCCACAACAGTTTTGACAATCAAATAAAAGTGTAGTTTTAACATTAAGAAATACTGAAAACTAGCGCGCCGACCGCTACTTTGTCATAGTTTACTATATTCGACATATCTATGTTGAATTGAAAGGGTAATAAAGTGTTTACAAACTCACCCTTGCGCCCCTCTCTCTCTGGCTCTCCTCTCCTCTCTCTTGGAATTTGACACTCCCCTCGACGTCAAGTCATCGCGAGAATTCATCTCAGTTCTCGTAGCCACCGCCAGATCCATATTTTGACCATAAAATCCAGACATTGAGAGTAGAGGTTTTTAGGCACATTAGTTTCCTTAGTCCTTTATTATTCTAACTGGGTAACCCTGTCTAAATAGCATACCACATGTGTTAACAGCCATCAAAGTGTATGATAATGAAGTTTAATTACTAATCAGGTCCCGGAATTTAACAGTTCGGATTTTAGTGTGACTCCAGATTAAAAATAGCCAGTTCTGCCTCTCTGAACCACATAATTTTGAAAATATTCACACCCTTTACAACCCATGCAGACAAATTACATACTTACAAAAAACATACTTAATCTGCTCATTTTATTAATTTTGTAACACTTTTTTGGAGGCAATGCAAACATTTCAATGACATCAATCAACAAACTCCATGCATTCAATCAATGGAATAGCAGAATACCCTTTTAAATATTTTAATAATGTAAGATTTTTTCAGGATTGAGACTGTGACAGTCTTTATTATTAAAGAATACTGTACACCTTAATGTAGCAAATTGTTCAAGATGATCACCAAATGGCACGTTATCTCTAGATTAATTAGATTAGATTACTATTTAGACAGGGTGGGTGATATTCTAGCCTGTTACTGATGAAATGTGTCTCCTTATAAAGCAGTTGAGTGCATATGAGAAAACGTGGTCAGTGATCACGATCCTGTACATTAATGTTGAATTTTTTCTTAAGGAGCTCATTAGAAGTTTGAGTTGTCATTGGGGGAGTTTTTACCTTATCCATATTGAGGGTGTTCCCAACACAGTGTCAGGTATGTGGCGTGATACTGTCCACGGAGGGTGACTGTTGTCAGTATGTAGTTACTTTTCTGCCTTTTTCTACTTAAGTGTTTACAATTGTGTTTGTTTCCTTTTTTAATAACACACTGTTTAAAGTACTGTTGCATGATGTGTCACAATCCACATAGGGTTGAAACCATTGTATGAACATTTAAAATGAGGGGGGTCTTTTCCCCTCTTGCTGTGGTTTCCTTCCTGATATTCTCACCCTATTCTCTCTCCTTGGAAGTGAACGTCCTGACTGTGGCAGCACAAGGCAGTGTGGTGTGCAACAATTGGTCAAAACGTTATGCAAACATGGACATAAAATATGCTGCAATGGTTTAATTTGAGATTATGCTAAATCAGCTTTTGTTGGATATTTGAAATAAAGTGCATGAAGTATTAAAGACGAGGTACCTGATGCAATCCACAACATATTGTTAAGTAACATCAACATTTTTCTCCAACATACACATCACACTGTACATCTCCTTCAGGGCTGTTTAACGAGCCAGTGAATTCAGAGACAAGGCTAGAGAGACCTCCAGTGGATGATTTGAGAACTGAATGTGTTAACGTTGATTTCTTTATTGACCAATGTAACCAGCTATTTCTTCACTGTCTTAATGTTTTGCCAAAGCCACCAGTGTTTTTTACAAAATGTAAATATTTTTCAGCATCAAAATTATTTCCTGCTTAGCTGTTATTAACGTTGCATAATACTTGAGATTTTACATATGGGCATATTTTCAAAGCTCTATGCGTGTTTCTGTCATTGTGTCAAAGATAACACGTTGCAGAAAGCATCAAGCACTGAAAAGTGGTTTTGTAATCAAAACAGAAAGACTGAACTAGCGTGTATTAAATATGCAGGAGAAGCACAGGTGTTAATAGTTAAATGAATGATGGCTGCACTCCACCGAGGTTTGATTTCAGTGTCCTGCTGTTGTGCATACCGGCTCACTGCTACTTACTGCGCCACTTTAATAGAACCACCCATTGATAATGTTGTCTGTAACACCTGTGCCATTTCAGCTCTAAGAAGTCAAAATGTCTGTTTTATGCAAATAAAATCTGATTTGGGTCAACATTATGAAATGGATACAGCCTAGGGCCCAGTATGGCTGGATAGCCTACTACAGCTGATGATTTGTTAGATTTATCGTAGCTTTAAACAACTTCATGGGTTCACCTTTTTATGTGATGAACAATGGAGAAGAGAAAATGAATGCAATATAAAGGCATTTACTTTTATTGACAAAGAAAAAAGCACTTTCGCAGGTGCACACCAGACATGATTTAAGGGGTTACTTTTTTATACAGCAGCAGAACAAGAACACAAAATCAAGCATGAAAATGGTCAAATTCCAGATATATGCCATAGCAAATATAAATACATTTTGCAAGCTTATTCAGTTAAATTATTAAAGGAAAAAGAATGTAGTAATCATGCCATTTGATGGATCTAACATTTAAACGTTTCAGTTTAATAAAGTATTTTTAAACATATGCTGCAATAACATTGGACCAGGGAGCACCTTTTGAAAACCCAAACATTTGCAATTAAGACTGAAAGAACCATTGTAAAAACAAAAAAAATGTATTCATTCTTGGCAACTGTATGTTAACATCACTTTCATCAGCGTTGAACATTTTCAGAGAGCGAGATGGAGGTAAGATTAGTGCCCCTGGCACATTTTGTGAAACCAATGATATTATTCTGCAACATTTCATTTCTTCTACATAAATAAAACAGTTCCCATCTGGCACAATCTTTTCTGTTCGGTTCAAAGTGTATTTTTTTTCACTTGGTATTGCAAGAATGATTGCATTGTGAGTTCACTGGGACGTCGTTGAGAGAAAGATGGCCACTCCAACTATTTATACACTACATAATATTTGTTTCTGAGCAGTACTTCGGGAACTATATCCTCTGACAGAATTACTGGACAACCTGCATCATTAGTCACTGGCCCACATTCATAAACCTATATTTTGTTTAAATCTAGTCATACAATGAGAATACACTAGTTTCTACCACTAAACTCAACAATTAAGCTTTTCCTCATGTTCTGTGACAAACCATAATAGCATTATTTCATTTTATTTAATCTTTAAAAAGTATTGATATTAAATACTTATTGTAAATGTTCCATTCAAGAAATTAATAATAAGCCCACTTAAAATGTCAAAGATGCACTGGCTCTTTGTGAACAGCTGGGGGATTGAACACACCAAGCTTCATGTAGGCCAATTTCTATGATGAAGGCCAACAACCCTGACTTTATTCTTTTTTTTTTTTTTTTTTTTTACCTTGCATGCAGGGTGGGCTGACAAAAGACCTTTTTAACAGACCAGACCAGAGTTACCAGAAAGTGCACACTCTTTAGCTGTTTGTGAAACAATATAAACCCTGGACTGGGGCAGTCTTCTACCTACAACTGAAACTGATCAAACTTGCCAATCTTTACGGCTCATTTAGATGTTGTCCAACCACAAGATAATTAAAAAAAAAAGACTTGGAGGGGGTTGAACATCTCTCCTGGGGCATAAATCTGTATTCAGCAAAAGTTTGATAAATGAGGGCCATTGCCAGACAATGCAATGGAGACACGTTCTTGCCATTAAATGCTGTGTGATTAGCTGTCTATTGACCAGCCAGTGAGGTCTGAGAGCTCTTCAATGGTATCACCACCTCAGTCTCTCAGCAGTAAATAGTCTTTGATAGTCTCTGGTAAAGGAAGCTCTTTTACAGCAGTGGGGAGGAACTGGACTCCAAGACTCTGACGGACAGCACAGCGTGCCAAAGAGCGAAGTGTGGGAGCCTGAGCCACCCTGTTGGTCAGCTTTGCCAGCAGCTGGGGATCCTTACTCAGCTCCCTGGGAAGGGTGCCGTCGGCCCGTCGGATCTCAAACCGCCCTGCTGCTCGGCACAGCAGCTCTAGGCATTCCTCTTCCTGTTCAGTACCCAGGCCCCGGGCCAAGAGGGCAACCAGTCGGGAGATAGGTGTCTGTCCCTTCAGGTTGGTCACATGGACTTGGGCTCCATAGTCTAAAAGCACTTTGACACTCTCCAGGTTGCCTTTCATTGCTGCCCAGCTCAAAGGCGTGTCATTGTTGTAGTCCCTGGCATTGGGACAGGCCCCACTCTCCAGCAGGGCCCTCACACACTCTGGGTTATCTTTGAAGGCGGCCCAGTGAAGTGGAGTGTCCTTGTTGCCATCCAGGGCGTTTGGCTGGGCCCCATACTCCAACAGCAGCTCGACACAGCTCTCATCCTTCTCAGCTGCATAGTGCAGTGCTGTCCGGTTGTATCCATCCAAAGCATTCACCTAATAAGAAAATGTAATGTAAAGAGCAATGTTATGCTAAGGAGTTAACAAGTCTTTGGGTCACATTTCAATCATGCGAGCGCAATGACCAGCACAAAATGATACGTCTTAGGCACACGGGCTGTGCACTTGACATTTTGGTTTAAGTATGTGCAGCAGTATAAATTGCAAAAAGGGCTGGCTGAAGTGTAATATAGATCAGAGGGTGTGATCGTTGGATACCAAAATAGCACACAGACGAGCAAAGAGAATTGAAAGGTCAGGAAAATATCAAAGTGTCACAAAAACAGAGCCCTATAATTATTGTTACAGTATCGGAAGTCAAAGCATTCTTGAACACACCAACAGGGTAGAGTTTTAAAAACTGTTCCTGTTCACACCTGCATGGATGTTCCATGTGAGGGATTATCTATCACAAACAAGGTTTAACTCTCTGCAGGTGGACTTTCATATCATACATGGGCTGTCTGGAAAGCAGTAAAATTAATCTAAAGACTTGTGGCTGAGTATAGGAGTCATTTATGACGTACATCTGCGCCCTTCTCCAACAGCAGCTCCACGCAGTCGGCATCAGCGACCATACAGGCACAGTGCAGGGGCTTAAGTGTGCCATGCATCCGGTTCACATCAGCTCCCTTAGGGCATGCAAGAGATGAATTATGTTATTAAAACTGATGACACAAAGAGATATTTTGTTGAAATTTGGACAGGAAAATGCACAGGCTTACCTTTCGAATGAGATCCTCCACATTGTCGTGGGGGAATGAGCGAATTGCGGCAATGGTGCGGATGAGCCGCTCAGACAATGAGTATTTACTTTGAATGCTTTGCATGATGTACCACATAGTAGAGCTCATGTGTAATTGAGGACCATGGCACCCTGGCCGGGGTGACACTAGGCACACTGAAACACACAAGTTGGGGTTAAAAGCTGTAGGACACAATTGAGATCCCTGAACCTTAAAAATAACTCACCAGAGTAAAACAATACCTTATTTAAAAAGTTCCCTCAGGTCTTTTTGTCTTGGGTGTAGCCCTTTTGTTATGTAGTGGAAAGGAGTGTGTTGTGCCACTATTTCCTTATAACATGTAAATATAAACATGCAAAAATGAGCACATTCTGAGGAAACCTCTTTAAACTGATGTGAAATTAAATTTCCAGTATATAATCAGGTATACAAGTTATACTGAATATTGGGCGTCTTGCGATATCTCCTTTTATGTGGAGTTTGTTGTGTGTTATTAAGACAACCAATTTTTTTTTAAATACACTTATGTCAAAAAACTGGATTTCGAGTTACTTACTTGTTGATTTTAAAGTCAAAATGTCATGCAATCGTGTATGATGACAATCACGAATGATTATTTTTATTACCAAAACGAACACACATAACACACAAATTACATTTGACAAATTAACAAATTTTCCCCGTTCCTTGATCATACTCGTTTAGGGGTTATCAAATACTGTCATCATACCTCCGACCATGAAATGTAGATGGTGTATGCTTTTACTGTTGTTATTGTGAGAGCCGGTGCATAACGTTATTCTGCTGTCACTACTACTTAATGGTGAAGTCGCCCAGCAGCTGACTGCCAGCAGAATGTCAGCATCACTCGTAAGACAAAATCAAATAAATATCACTGATAGCTAACGTTAGCTCACTTGACAAGAACATACTTTATAAATAAAACAAAAAGGGTCACACCGAGTGACATCTTTTAAAAATAGCAAATTTATGGTAGCTAAAGTACAAGAGCCGCTTGACGCTGACGGGCTGTTTTTTTTAAGTAAAAAATAAAAAAATAGATCCCCGGCAGCTAGCTAGCTACCGCCAAGTTAGCTAGCTAGCGAGCTAAGGTTAGCATCGAAATGCTAAGAACAATCGACAGTCGTAGGCTAAAACATCGAATGACATTCACTTTTAATACTTGTGAATGCATTTTTAAACCATATTCGCATCAATCATTGTACAATTTTCGATGCTAATTTGTTAACGTACCGTTTCTGTTCCACGGTCTCGAGGTCTGACGGGTTACCTTTTATTGACTGTTTGCTACTCGGTTCAACATAAACACAGAGCTTCAATGGCCACGCCCTCTGTCTCGAGCCTTTTAAACCGGATGTCGCTTTACTCTGTGATAACTGCTTATGGTATTGTTTATAACTAACGTTACCGACTTTGACGATGTCTGAATGGAAGGCAAGTCTATAAAAGTATTTCTTTCCCGAAATAGGCACATATGGCTGGAGGCATCCACGTGCCGTGGATGCCTCCAGCCAACATGACCATGTTAAGGTAACGTTACAGTCGAACAAGTGGTTTCACAAACCTCTTAAGTATGACGGGTCAGGCTGCCCCTGGTGAACAGCCTACAAGCCACATTCTTCTATACTATCCAGCATCTAATGTGTCTTTCAGGCTCTTAACCTTGCAGTTTTGCACATATCACTTAAGACTCGATTACGAGCCCCCCATAACTAATCTTAATTTACCCCCTGCACATAACATACAAATAAAATTAGACAAATTAACAAATTTAATGATTGTTTTGATCATTTTCGTTTTTGAGTTATCAAAACTATCATGGCTCCGACCAAGCAATGTAGATGGTATATGCTCGTAGTTATTGTGAGAGCAATGCATAACCTTATTCTGCTAATTGTTTCAGCACTATTTGACCAACATTCAGATCCAGACCTTCATTATCTTCTATATCTGTTACTATTCTAAAATCTTTATGTATCATTAGACACAGAGTTTGGATATTTAGAGCTGAAACTATTACTTTCTTACTCCATTTGTCAGTCTTGGTTGGAAACCATTTTCAAAATGAATGGTTTAATTATTTTCAGCCTCTCAGGACTTAGGCTTTGCTACTTTCCATCTTGTGATAATAAACTCAATATTTTAGCGTTTTGGGCTATTGGTTGGACAGAACACGCGGTTTGATATCACCACCTTGGGCTTTAGGAAATGGTCATTTTTTAACAATTGTCTGACAGATATATGGCAATTTGGCGTCATCGGAGAAGAGAGAAATTTCTCAATTATATTTCAAATTGAGATTAGAATCAGCACTAAAGCATCCAACCGTTGATGTGTGTATTATACAGACAAAAGACAAGACAGCAGAAAGAAATGTGACACTGGAAAGCCAAATCAAAATAATTTATTTTTGGTGACATTTCATACAGTTCTAGGATTGTGTCTCAAACACTTGGTTGATCCATTACTATATTTCCTTTTGCCACCCCAACCCAAATTAACTGAAAATAACCCAAACATATGGAGGCGAGTTGGATTAGGGTTAGTTTCCTCATGAGTAAGATTATTTTTAAAAACAAGTTAGTGCATGTATTTGATTAAACTAAATCACTAGCTGCTCATACTCATTAATGAAAAAGAAATAACAGCCCCAGGGATTGGTTACTCGTTTTACTGCATTACTAAACCCAAAGTCAATGCATCAAGTATTTTTGCTCAGCTGACATCTCCGACAGTATATAAATGTCATATGCGTGATTTTATTTTGCCAATGCGATTTCACACAACTTTGGCGAAACCAGCCTACCAAGATTGGGAGAAAAGCGTTGTGCATCGGAATTAAAATAAATAAATTTAAAAAGCAATACATACAGTAAGTCAAACTTCAAATTCTAAGTCAATCTGTTCTTCAAACATTAAAAAAAAAAATAAGGAAAGAAAAGAAAAAACAAAGAAACAAAAACAACCCAGCAAACTCACCCTAAAAGCACAAAACAATGTGGTGGATACCTGCTGTCAAAAGCCTCCCTCTGTAAATTGTGTACTAGAACAATGACATTCTCCCACACACATTTTCTAGTGAAGGGTTATCACAATATAGCATAGGCAACTACACTTCTACAGCTTCTTCAAAATCCAGTTTAACTGGGCCAAAAGTTTCCCCAAGACTACATCATTTAGCAGACCTCAAAAATAAAACTCGTATCCTAGCACACTATAATCGTAGGCAGCTGGCACATAGCACGGGAAAATGTTCCAACATTCTTTATACCCACGACTTGGCTGCCAAATATGTAGCTATCATCCTCAGCTAACAGCACTTCTCAGTCTATGGTATTGTTAAGAACAATTCACAGATAGAAGCTTAACCTGGATATCCTGTGATGATGTAGAAAAGCCAAATCTCACCTAAACCAAAAGGCGCACTGAACAGTCAAGTCTTATTAAATTAACCTATTCTTTTTTTCTCGTGGAAAATGTCACCCTACTACCAAAACAAACATGTAAACAGAGAACCTGACTGATTATCAACATGGTCTGACTCTATCAGCGAGGGTCGATCCCAAACTGGTTCAGATTAATAGAGATAAAACTTAACATGAAAACTTTGGACCAGGCTAGCAGGTTCACCGCGGGTAATAGGTCAGTGCTAACCCCAAAGTGGATTTGGGCTTCAAACAAAACCACACATCTGACTGCGGCGTACGATGACAGTTTGATTATTGGACTGATAACAATTTTAAGCCAATTATGAACTAGGATCAAAATACCACCATAGAACACATTTCATTTATATACTTTAGAAGACCACACTGTCCAGTTTCAGGACAGTGATTCTGAGTCTCTGATGTAAAAATCAAAAATCATCCATTTCATTACATCAGTGCAACAGCACACTGTAGCACTTCAATAAAGTTGCTTAACAATCAATGCATACACAGACAGTCAAACCTTCAGTCATACTTGCAAACCTAAGCACACACAAAAAAAAACGATGTCTCATTGCGTGTTAGTGATATCTTTGTATATGTACATGACATATATGCATGTTCTTTTCTTCTTAGTGCATATTGTTCTTGCAGACATCTATTCTTTAAAATAAAAAAAATAATAAAATAAAAAAGGTAGAGGGCCTTCACGCGGCCCAGCATCCCACCTCTACCTAGCAGAGCATAAATGAGACGGCCTCCACAGACATCACACTTAAAATTTGTTTAAGCATAACGCTGGAGGCCAAAACAAGATTTTTCTTTTCAAATCACTCATAGAAGTTCTTCAGATATCATTTTGCCCATTAGTCCTGGATGCCCCGGTCTTATTGTCATTTTAAAAGCTTTTCTTTGGACAAGTTCCAGGGGGGGAAGGTGGCTACCATAATGTTGTTGCTTTTATGTTATTCATTTTTATATAATTATATATATTCCATGTATATATTCATACATCTTTTTTTTTCTATTCATATCAAGTTTTTACTTTGGCGATACAGGTGGGATATTCTGCTCTTTGCCAGTGTGCCTGTAGCCTCCCTGTGGGGAGCTGCGTCGGGCCGGAGGCGGGCGCCTCTGGTCCCGAAACTTGAGGCCCCCGGTGCCTCTGGGGCCATTGCTGCGGTAGTAGCCTTGAGAGTCACGTTCACGTGGTGGTCGGCTCTCCTTGCATTCCCATCCCCCTTCCCTTTCGTGGCCTTTCTCGTGCTTGTCTCCAGGACCACTGCTGGAGCCCAGCTCTTCAGCCTTGTTCACGCGCAACTCACGTAACGGCTGGCCCGAAGTGGTGCCTGTGGAAGCTGGGGCAGGGGTGACAGGCGGAGGGTCCTTGGGTGGCCGTTGGCACACCTCAGCATAGCTGAGCTTACGTGGCTCCTGAACCAAGGGAGGTGAAAAGCACAATTTTTAAGAAGGATGTGACACAGACTCCCATGTACACGTACAATTTCATGATATGCCTCGTTAAACCCTCAGATCTCATAATCTTAACGCTCATTGGGGTAGGAGTGAACATCTTGGACATTTGGTGGGAAAGTTCAGAGAAAGAGAGAGAGAGAGAGAGAGAGAGAGAGAGAGAGAGAGAGAGAGAGAGAGAGAGAGAGAGAGAGAGAGAGAGAGAGAGAGAGAGAGAGAGAGAGAGAGAGAACCGTAGCCAGTGAGTCCACTACCTCACTTCCCTCTATGCGCAGAAGTTCTCATCATCAGGAAGACAACTATGCTCGTGTGCAGGCTGTCACTACAGAGAACAATATGCTCACCTGTGCAGGGGTCGGAATAGTAGCTGTAGCAGGGGCCGGCGTACTGGGTGTTGCGGGCGTGCAGGCGGCGGCGGTGGCGGTGGCAGCAGCAGTAGAGGGCTGAGGCCTGGAGCTAGGCATGGGTTGTGTGGTGGGGGAGGGGTTCACGGTTATAACAGGTGTTCGTGGAGCTACTTTGGGAGCTGGAGGCTCTGCCCGTTCAACCCTCTTCTCCTGACGAGTGACACTGTCAGAACAAGAGTTTCCGACATTCAAGTGACCATTTAACGATTCATTCATGCAACAAATATCCTGAATTAAATTGTCATCACTCAGACAGTCGTACCCAGGAGCTGAGGGTCCATGTGGTTGTGTTGCAGGTTTCACTGTAGCCAGGGCAGGACTGGAGACAGCCACAGCTTCCTCTGTGACTGGGGGTTGGCCTGAACCTGGACTCACAGTGGCTTCTTTACTGGCTTGTTCGGTCTATAAAAGCAAGGAGGTATGCACATTACACCTACCTACCATTAAAATACTATGTGCAGTTTATCCAAGAGATTTACACAATGTTACGATCTTCTACGGTCTTCTTACTAAGGCTGACCGATATTGTGTTTTAGAATCAGCATCGCGATGTGCGCATGCACGATGGTCACATTGCAGGACGTTGCAATGTTGAGGCTAATCCTTTTTCACTGCTTGCTAGAAAAGTAAACTTTCACCGTTTTCCTATTATATGATTATTACCGGCCGACCCTTCCCTTTAAAGAAGGTAGCCATGTGGGCAACGTGTGTATGTGACGTTAGTCCAACAGGGTTTATTGTTATGGGAAGTGACGCTCTCCTCATGTAGAAAAGTAACGTAGGCAGCAGCTGCTGCCGCTGACACATTGAGGTGCGTAGTTTTCAATGGGTAGTCAGTGAAGCTACCGTAATCAGTGTTTTATGTTCGCTGCAAATACGAACTAAATCACCTGATTAATGCAACATAACATAATATAGTTAGCCTAAAGAAACAAGGGGTCTGTCCGTCCCAACTAATGCAACGGTCCAGAGCCGCAACTCTGGAAACGTAACACTAAACTACTACAGAAGTCTGTGTCTAATCTGATCTGATTCTTGGATAGACAGTTTGTTGATAGTGCAGGTGACATGCAGGTTTGATCAATGTATTAGAGAAAGCAACATGCAGTCATTGTCATACACTTTAGCCTGGATTGATTATTATATGAATACAACGGTGTCAGGCTAGTCAACCAGCGTATTTCTACCTAATTTCCCTCTCCAAAATCATGTAACGTTAGTCACAGCGCTTACTTGCTTTGGTGTTTGTAAGGTTTAAGAAAGAATGGTTCACATTAGAAAAGATCCTTTTTCATTTTTATCTTCTATGTAGATGCACTCCGCTACAAGATCACCGCAGTAGTCGAGAATTATTTGTTATTTCCAAACAGAGCTATTTATGTTATCTTTTATAAATTACCTTTTATTTTTTCATATAGCCATATATATTGCAGGGAAAAAAATATTGCATGTCATTTTATTTCCAATATTGTGCAGGCCTACTTCTTACCTTGTCCCTGTACAAACCGCGTACAACATCAGACATTCGGTTTTCTAGCACTGGTTCTCCCTGTGTACTGACCACACAGCCAGGAAGAGGTGGGAAATTGGTAGCAGCCAAGTCAAATTTGGGTGGAGCAACCTTGACCTCTGCTAGCGGTACAGGTCTCTGAGAAAGGAAATTGGAAAAGAGCCAACAAACAATCACTGGATGCTTCACATACAACATACGAGTTGAAAGACGACATAAAAATCGCTATTTACCGCAATTCGTTCGTCTTCTCGCCTCCTCCGTGTTCCTCTGTAGGTTGTGCTCCGTCTAAAATGCAAAATGAATGGTCCGTTAACAGCAACATGGTCAAGTGTCACGGATCAAGTCGCAGCTTAAAGACAGCAGCCATTACACTCAGTTAAAATAGGTTTACCTTCCACGTCCAGCCATGCCGCAGTCATCACTGGGTTCCAAAGACGAGGGAGAGGAGGAGGAGAGATGTGAGAACGCTGAGGCCAGGTCTGAGGCTGTCTGGACTGGGTTTGAGGTGGCGGCGGTGACGATGGGAACGGGGGGCTGCGGGCCGCGCAATCCAGTCAGACTCTCCAAGGGGACAGGAGTTATAGATGCTGAGGTCACCTCACTTGTCCTCACCTGGGGCTTCACATGGTTTCTGGGACAAAGGGGAAAAGATGAAGATGAGCACAGTCAACATTGTGGTGAAAATAGTTTTAAGGCATAATGGTAACCAGTGTTTCCTTTCCAGTTTAAGTGTTGAAAAGTCATAGAATGTTGCGAGAACAATACACAAATGGTAACCTAACCAATGTTGTAGAATACATTGTGTAAATCAAATTGAATGGGCTATGACTTGTTAAAGCACTTTGTGGTTCTATAGATGGAGCTTGTTTTTGGAAAATGTATTGCCGTCACATATAGAAAGCAGTACGGTATTTTTTGTGGGTTACTCCACGTTTTTCAGATAACGGGGCTGAAGCCACTAAATAAGTTAAACGGAAACACTGGTGTCCACAGTTGGCTGGAGGAATAAGACAGCATGCTGTGTCCTTAGGGTAAGTGTGTAGACATGCAAGAGGGGTGGGGGGTTTATGCTCATGATTGGTAGAAGCTGTGGAGACTTTGATGGCAACATAGTGACATTTGGAATCTGCAACCAGTCATAAACTCATTGAGAAGAGCTGACAACGGCCATGTAAGACCTAGACGAGCTACTAATATCTTAATGCATCGTAAATAACACTTTGAGACAGATATTGAGTCAGAGTGATTCAGAATGGACTCATCTTCTTGTGAGTCTTTGACCCTCAGATCTCATAATCTGTACGCTCATCGGGACAGGAGTGAAGCTCTTAACTTTGGAAAGGGAAGGATAGAGAGAAAAAAGAAAAGAAAAAGCTGAAGAGGAGAACGAGAGAACCAAAGCTAGTTACTCCACTCTCTGGTTTCCCTCTATGCGCATCTTGATCTCATCATCAGGTCCGACTTGAGAAGAGTGAGTCCACTGAGATTGTGAAACCGCGTTTTCTCTAAAACAAACTTGCAAAGTTGTCATCTCTTTGCAAAAGATTTGGAAGTGTACATTAAAGCTTACAGCAGCCTGACCTAGACTTAACTCCTAACTGTCAGCATTTCTTTGTTATAGCATATAACGCATGGCATGTGGTCATACAATTAATGATGCAGAAAGCAGCTGTAAAACTAACAAAAAACAATGAACAAATAAAATGGGTGGTTAGCTGTGATGGATTAAAACGGTTTCCTGTTATGTCTATGCAAAGAGGACATTTTGCAGCCAAGGTGGCCATAACTGGAAAAAGCCAGTTGCTCAGCATCAGATAGCAGCTGCTGCCATTTAGTAGGCAAGCCTACATTTATCAAATGACCTGACAAATCCATGACGGCCATTACCTGGCAACAAACATTTACACACCAATGAAGAGGATCGTGGCCATAAAGGTCCGACTGACAGAAGGCATTGGCTTCAATGTGGATTTAGTCATTTGGCTGTTGCAGTATGTTAAGAGATGAGGGTAGCAATGAAGCTTATTGTACTGTATAACAGTGGTACCTGAAAGCATTTATTACATTCTTTCTTGAATAGAGGGGGACACTGTGGGGACAGTAAGAAGACAGGGAATGAAGAACAAGTCCCTGTTATGGTCACAACATCTTCAGACACCTTTTAACTGCATACGATCTGAAATTTTAACATTGTGCTGGAATGTTTATGTAAAAAAAACAGACTTAGATTTAAGTCAAAACTACAAAAAGAAAAACGTCTGGAAAATGAAGCTGTTACCGGTTTCTGTTGAAAGGACGAGTGATATTGAGAGAACTGGAGCCAGTTTTGTAGTGTCCGGCAGAGCCAAATCCATTCACAAAGCTACTGTTGGGAAACGGTGCCTGCACAAGGAAAAAAAAGAAAAGAAAAGACAGCATTTACAAATCCTATTCCATAGAGTGTGTTTGCACACACACACAAACAACTTATTTAGTTTCTGCCGCAAAATTCCTAAAATGCCAGCTAAAATTAATTTTCCTGTAAGTGTAAAAATGTTCACAGATAGTTATTAACTTGTTTACATGTTTATGGCCGCTGACAATTTAAATTCTAAAAAAAGAAAAGACTCATATGAAAATCACTCAATACATTTCTCTTCAGACGTAACAATAAACAAGATGGAACTGACTAAACAAATCAGTCGTTCCGAATCTTGGGGTAACAAAGGACTTCTGCCGGCGCACAACTTGCGGCATTCTTAATTATTCGCATAACAGTTTACACATTAAATGTCGATGACATAAATTGAACACAGGAAGCGAATGTTTTCAATTGAGGTGCATTAAGGGTAAAATTTCAGAGTAGGTCTGTGTTAATGCAATTGTCTCAGAGCATTGTGAGTGGAGTATGTCTCACCAGAGGAGTTTCAAAATAGGGTGTGGGCGAAGGCGTCCAGGTGGGAGGTACGATGCCGTAGACTGGGTACTGCTGCTGGGGGTAGACGTGCTGCATGTAGAGCGGAGAGCTGTACTGGGACTGGCTCTGGGACTGCTGAGCGTACAGGCTGCTGTCCATGCTACGGTAGCCATTCTTTGCGAAGAATGTGTTGATGGCCTTTATCCTGGCCTGTCAGCGTGTAAAACCAGAAGAAGAGCAAAGACTGAAATAACTAAAAACAACTTCACAAAAAAAGCCTCTCCAAAATGACAAGGGTGTTTAAATTTAACTCACCATAATGGGTTTTCCCTGAAATGTTTTTACTTCCTCTCTCAAATACTTGTATGCCTGTGGGAGCATAATGGAGAATCATGGGGCAATTCCCAGTGCAGAATGTCAACTGAATAGTTCAGACCGTGGAGTGACTTTTTACCTGTTGAGCGTCTGTGTCTGATTGGAATGTGATGTACCAGTTGTTGTTGTGTGCAAACTCAACACTTATCACCTTCGGACAGTTATCATTTTTGAACAGTGACTCCACTTCCTGTGAATTAGATACAAAGAATGGCATTCACACTCCAGGTAATCATCTACATCCTACATACGGTGTGATGCATCCAAAGATAGGCAGTGTATTCACAAGTTAACGTTACCTCAACAGGTGTTGTTTCGGGGACCTCCCTTAGAATGATAATGCATCGCTTGTGGTTAGGACGCACTTTCTCCCCTTTCTCATCCACTTGTACCATAGGAGAAGCTGAGGGGAATACAATGCATTTAAATCTAGACAAACCAGATACACACACAGACCCAAGGTTTTAGCATACACCATCTTAAATAATCCACTTACATCTCAACACATCCAGGATGAGGTCCATGTCAGTGGTGAGGATCTTGATGCCCTCCATGCTGGCTATAGTCCATATAGGGACAAACTGGTCACTGTCCATCTGGGACATCAGGTACAAATCCTTTGAGAGGTTTTCTCTGAATTACAAGACAAATGCACGTAGATTAGCATTTTATTAATTTAGGAAATAAATCCAGATTTCAAATTCTACAGTGTATAAATACATAAAAAAAAAAAAAAAAAAGTAATATGAATGCTTGTCTCTGACCTGGAGAAATAAAACTCCAGCTCCTTCTTTAGAGACTCTCGGAGATTCTCAGAGGAGATCTGAGATGGTTCTTCAGTACTGGAATCCACTGAAAATCAAAAATCAGATGTCAGTGGTAATCCAATACAACCGTTCTAAAAGTCTACTTTTATGATGCGTTTTTGTCAACACAGTCACAGGTGTCGACTCAATTGTGTTTTATTGACAGGCGTGCCCCCAAAACAGGATTTGACACTTCAAATTGAATCATTATAACATTGGCAGTGACATCCAACCATTTCAAACATAAATTATGTTTCATTCAATCTCAAGACTGTAGGCTGCTTCATAACCTTTTAATAAGTAGCGATATCCAAGCCACGTGAGTACTGTTTAATAATGAGTACTGCTGAGTCTGTGATAACAGGTAAATGGTGTATTTTGTATCTGTAGGGATGTGACTCCATACTCTGAGAAAACAACCCTAGGACAGCTTGGGCTCAGAAACTTTAACAGACAGGGAAGGTCTAATAAAAATGCTGTTGCATTGTGGGTAGTGTATGATCCAGTGTTTGGGATTAGACTCATACTATTAACTATAGTTTATCAAAGGGTTGTTATATGAGCAGTGACAACTAGTTCAAACAGGTTCATTATACCCAGGTCAAACACAGGATTTACATGTAAACATGGTAAATTAAATACAAATAACTATATAGGGTGTGTGTGGTCAAATAGTCTCTGTGTGTTCCAAGTTTACCTCACTCTGCAGGTTTTCATTCATTTCAACCAAAGACGGGTTAGCACTCAGTGAAATCACCTGCTGAGCTTATCAGTTAGTATGAACACCTAAAGACTTGTGAAGGGCAGTCTGCTCAGGGGAAAGCATATTTGTGAGGCAATGCTTGCAGAACAGTATTATATTAAAGCCACGGGATACAGTTTTATATCCCATGCCAACTAAAAAAAAGAATAAATGTAATGAAAGAGAATACCGTAAATTCCTCAAATAATTACGGGGCCTTTATTTACCTTAACTGCACAAGGTACACGGCTTTTATTTGAAGCAGGCCTTTATTTCTAATTCCATCAGTTTGATATGAAGTATAATTGTTTTAAATAAACAGTTTTAAATGAAAGCCGTAGCATTCCAGTGGACAGAGATCATTCATTTTTTAAGAAACATTAGCAAAAATGTCCAAAAACAGCCAGAAGGGGGACAAAGCAATTTGGGTCAGAAATAATCAAAGACCACCATTGTGTCAGTTTTACCGTATCACTTTACCGTAACCCAGAAAAACAAAGCATGACTATATTGTTGAATCTGTTAAATTAAATTGGTAGAAATTGCATTAGTATAAACTTGAATGCAAATTATCTGAAAGGCATTTAGAAGATTATCCACAATAATTGATTATCCACATTAATTTCCCCAATTATTTGTCCTTGTTGACCACGCCCGGCTTTTAATTTACTACCCGTCTTTATTTGAGGAAATACGGTACTTATTAGGTTGCGTTCACGATTTGGTGTGTGGAGACGACTGCATGTGATGAAACTGACCTGAGTTCCCTGTGGTGGACTCGGCAGGGGAAAAGCCCAGATCTGGAGGGTCCATTCCATTTACTGCTATCTCAGCTGTTGCTGTGGAGCTGCTGTCATCCACGGCCGGAAATCCCACAGAGTATTGCTTGCACCCGGCAGACGGAGACTCAGTAAAACCTGTGAACAAGGTAAATAGATTACTTTAGAACCAACAACAGATTCTTTTTTTTCAGGCCTGCTTCACTTTGTCTATACAAGTCCTATATTTGTCTTAGCACTGTATGTGTAGTTCATACATTTTACACACACACACACACACACACACACACACACACACACGTGTCAAAAGGGTAAAAATAAAAAAAGAACTCAAAGAATTTATTTAACCATAAATATGTGTTACATCTGGTGCTGACTGAGAAAATGTCAATATTTAAATCAATAGACAGGATGTCACTGTCCAAAAGAAATGCAGGTTTTCCCCACATTTTAAACTGTAGTATAATTAAGGAGTTTGCTGGTGGACATTTAATTGGGCTGATGGGAGTATATCTCACCCTCACTGATGTCTGAGGGGGGCCAATGAGGGCTGTTGGCAACAGCCTCGCTGGGGGCCACAGGCATCTCCTGCCACACCTTGGCATTTGGGTTCAGCCCGGTGCCCTTAGAGGTGACCTTCAAAGCAGAAACAGCAGGATCAGGCAAGTTTATTACAAACATAAAAAAGCAGAGTGGTGTTGGTATTTTAGCATAATCTAACATTTTACACAGCCACAAAAACACAATGTAGGCAGTTTGCATCTAATGTCAATTATCTAAAACAGACAGTTGCAATTTGACACTTTCACCTATATTTGAACCATTTGGGTGTCCCGGTGTGCTTCATCGGCAACTGAGACCTACACTGCGATGAGAAAATGTATTTATTATTCTCACTGATTCAAATTAGATTTGCTTTCTTATCTCTGGTTGGCATCATACTTGTCCCCAGACAAGTGTCAAAAATCTGAGCTGTTTAAACAAATTTGTCGAACACACTGCAGTACACAGTATGTTTTTTAACTATCCAGTCAAGCCACTAACACTATTGTTTTATCATTACAAACACATTGGCTTACTTTTATATCCAATATTAAAGCAGTAAGCACCAGGCATCTCCAATGCATTACAAAAAACTGATGGCCTTAGGAAATATTTGACCATCAAGGTGGAAATCTAAAGGGGAAGATGATAACCTGATGTAATTAAAGCAATGGACTTAAATGTAACAAACAAAACACTAGTTTCATAATGCCCCCTTTACGCTTTAAAGGCAAACAAAAGACTTAAAAGATGTACGTCAAATGTATATAATTAAAAAATGTGGCCAAACCAAACAAATTATATTTTCCTTTTGTTGTTTGGATAAACTTTACATCTGTACTGCGAGAGTGTGCGTGTGTAGACAAACGCCAATTTAAATAACATAAACTGCAGATTTAACAAACAAAGTCTGCGTAGGAATAATGTTGATAAAACAACTTAAAAAAGTACTTTGCTTAACTTTAAACATATTTATATTGCGATGCACATTATTAAATGATTAGATCTGACTCTCCATAACAGAGGGCTGTGGACTGGCAGGAGAAATCCTGACCCAGCAAAGATCTGTGGCCAAGAATAGACCACATACTGTACATATGAAGGCATACAGATACTGATGTGAACCAACTGTGGATTGTGCTTTACGAGTGTATGCCAGCTGTACACTAGCTCTGAAACACCAGTGACTGTCAAATTTACCAGCTTCTTCTTTTGACATTGTCACTTGCAACCTGCTAATAGATCCCCCGACTTATCAAAAGCACTTGGCCTGACAAGTACAGCTGCCAGTTCCGCCATGCCTCGAGACACTTCTCTCCACCAATTGGACGATAATCGATGCAGGCCTCATTGTCATTCAAAAGAGCACAATCATTTTATGTGCAACTTGACACATGGTTACAATGCATGCTTCTGTGTTACAGGCCGTGGCAAGCCAAGTGATGTCAGCTGACTGCACTGCGCAGGCCAGGTATTTGCAACGCATGCCACTGCGCTAGCTCATTAAACGTTACTAGCACGATTAGCTAAAAGATAACGTTAGCGATTTGAACGTTTAGCTTACCTTATAGCAAACAATCTAGGCATCGATCAACTCCACATCAAAAACAACTCAATTTCTACTTCTCCACTCCCAATACCACTGCCGTCATTCCATCTGTGTTATAACTTAACGTATTGGCTAATGATTACTCAGCAAACTACTTAATGAGCTTGCTTGTTACGGCGGCTAAGCTAGCAATAGCTGTCTGTAGTGGAGATAAGGCTAACGTTAACTGTGTGTTAAATTACCTAGCTAACGTTTCTGGCTGCAAGTTACCTACTAGCGTTAGTTACCGTTAGTCGTCCTGCCGTATGTGCTGTGTCTGAGACGGTCTTCGCTTGGTAATCAATATCACCTTGCGATTAAACACCAACGTTATGCGATTACGTAAAAAAAGTCAGAACCAAGCTAAAATTGAGTAACGTTATCCTAAAACATGCCTTGCATGCGTTCATTTTAGCTGTTGCTTAGTAAATAATGTTCACAACGCAGAGGGGGCGTACTGGGCTGAGCTGCTAACAAGTCACCAATGAGTAGCAGTCGCTTAGACAGCTAACTAGCTTACTAGCTAAAGAAGGCCTCACTCACCATGCCGCCTGACCCTCCCTCGCTCCCCAGCGGAGCCTCGTCCTTCCCACCGTTCTTCGGTCCGGGATCAGCCTCCTCCTGCAGCAGCGGCGGCTCTCCGGTCTGATCTGAACTCATCAGCCGCACCTGACTCACTACCACTCCGTCGCGTTCTCCCGGCCCCCGCCTGCCCCACCTCCTCTTTCAGAAATAGCGGATGAGTTCAGCAGTCAGTCTGGTTCTCTCCTGTTCCAATGGATTGGCGAGCAATAAACTGAAACTAGCTTACTAGCTAGCTAGCCGGCTAGCAGGTATGCTACAGGACTAAGCTAGCAACCTAGCGTGCTATGAATCAACGAAGCGGGCTAACGCCAGCTAGCTCAATGAATCAAACTTGCACGCTAAGAGACTAATGGTATAAGCAATGCCAAACCATGACTCTTCTTAGACCACAGTCCTTGCTGGCGTTTCATCAAATATTACACCACACACCGGGTTCGTGAGGCGTATTCCTGACCGGGCGACCGGAGCGAACACTGGGGACACGCACCCTTCCTCAGCGCAGGCACACAGTCCGCCTGACGTCCCGGCTACCACCGCGAGTTCTCGGTGACCTCTGCAGAAACCATTTCCTTTTCCGGATTAAAACTGTAGTTTTCTACAGTACTTGGCCAAAGAGGTAACCTCTTTGATTTAGCTGTAATTTAATCTCTATACCAATATTTATGTGCCGAGGAGTACCTTAGTCAAGAGTACACAGAACAAGCTGTTTGGTTTTATTGTTTTTAAAATGACTCAAGGGTCACTTCTTTTACTTTTATTCTAAAGTTGAAAAATAAAGTCAAAAGCAAGCCCAAGAGATCACAAAAGCAAATCTTTGTGTAATTTCCTGATTTCAAACCTCTTTTATATAGTATATGTTTAAGAAACAAAATTATTCAAATACATTACTTCAAACATGGACTTTTCTGTAAAGTCTGTCACCAAATTACATAACAAGTCTTGAAGTGTTAAGTCAAAGGCAACAGATACAAAGCAAGTCCAGGTGCCATACATAAACAGTACTCTCCCTGTGGTTACACCTAAATATATCCCCAGTCACTTAGTCCTAATATTCACCATTTAAACAGTGGAGCCATTTTTATCTATTATGCCAATAATACAATACAATGTGTTTATTTGTCAATTTAATACTTTGTGACCTATCTTTGAACTACTTTAATTTAATTAAAGTGTTTGCAGTGGCTTATCACCAGATCCTGATTACATCTTAAGTGGGGCAAAAAAAAGTGATGACATTACAGCTATTCTTTTTCTTTTGATGAGTGTGCGGTGTAATATTTGATGAAACGCCAGCAAGGACTGTGGTCTCAGATGAGTCATGGTTCGGCATCGCTATACCATTAGTCTCTTAGTGCCAAAGGTTCTGTCAAAGGGTGTTGGAGTGCCACCCTGTAGTCAGTAAAGGGCATGTGTATCATCAACCACTTTGTAATATTGCAAAAACAAGGACGAAATCTGTTGAGTGAGGAGCTGACGCTTCCCTGCATGAACAGACCTGCTGCATATGTCCGCAGACATTCTTACAGCAATAAATGTTGCCTTTACCCTCTGAATTCCTGTTGAAGAGGAAGTCAGTGGCGTAGTTGTAATTAGAGTTTTCATTCCTATTATCCAATGTAAAGGGACAGATTGGTATACACACGGCTATCTAGAGTACATGCTTCCAGAGTACTGAGCCTTTTCACAGACATTTTGACATTTCATAGCAGGAAAAGCACAGATGTTACTAATAGAATTAAAAGGAGAATTCCGGTCAATTTCAACAAGTAGCTCTGTTGTTTGTAAATCTGGAGTGCCGTCAGTAGCAAGAAAAGCAAAAACAATCGGTGCTGCCTACACCGTGTTATCCCCCTGGTAGAGTTAGCCCCCAACAGGCTTAAACAGGGCAAGATTTAAAACGTGTTTTAGCCTCTAAACATGTTCAAAATGTCACTACAAGTGCCTACCCATGTGCAGTTATTCCTTCCGAGGTAACACAGTAAATCTGACTGTAGATGTATACCTCCGTTTATTTACCGTTTTTGGGTGAAGTCCACACTAGTCGATTGTTGAACTTATATAATCCAATATTCAAAAAGCTGCTAAAAACAGATTTAAAGCCTGTTGGGTGCTCACTCTAGCAGGGGGGATAACACGGTGTAGCCAGACCCAATTATTTTCATTTTTCTTGCTAATGACAGCACTCCAAATTTCCAAACAGAGCCACGTGTTTAAATTGACCAGAATTCTCCTTTAAGAATGGCTCAATTCTATTCAAGTGTCCCAGTGAGTCATGACAGTGAGCCAGAAACAAAATGATTAATATAAAACTTAAAACATGGATTTTTCCCTTGTAGATCTGAACATACTATAAATTAACTATAACTAACTATCTTTTGATAAGCTACTCCTGTTGCGTAATGCAATCAGGCTATCTGTGTACATGTCTTAGTATAATGCATGTGCATCCATAGGGCAGCAGGTACATAACTTTAGGTTAATACACTGTAAGCATGGACATGCTCATAAAGGGAGTTCAGCATTTACCAGCAGGTCCAATAAATCATTATGGTCTCTCCCGAAGCATCAAAAGAAAAAGAATAACCATGATGTAATCACTTTTTGTTTTGCCCCACTTAAGATGTATTCAGGATCTGGTAATAAGTCACTGTAAACACTTTAATTAAACTAAGAAACTAGCTCAAAGATAGGTCAAAAAGTATTAAATTGTCCAACACATTGTATTGCATTTTATTATTGTCATAATAGATAAAAATGGCTCCACTGCTTAAATGGTGAATATTATGATTCAGTAACTGGGGGTATATTTAGGTGTAACCACAGAGAGAGTAGTGTTTATGTATGGCACCTGGACTTGCTGTGAATCAGTTGTCTTTGACATAACACTTCAAGACTTGTAATGTAATTTGGGGACAGATTGTAAAGGCTCTTAATTAAACACACCATCAACTAAGGGAAATTGCTCTGACTCTTCTACTAAAACATCTCTTAACCTGCAGGCACTGTTGAGAGCTCTTTTTTTAAATGAGGTATTTTAAAGACATGCATTTTTAAACGTTTTAAAACATCTTTGGATAAGATCTTGAAGTATAACACTTATGCTTACTGTATCTTGTCTTGCAGTTTTGCACAAACATTTGTTTGTATGTCCTAAACGTTGCAGCATGTTCAAAGCCTTTCTTTGTGAGTAGTCTCTAAGTGTTTTTAATGCACATGTACGTAATATTTTATGTTAATTAATACCATTTTTATTTTAATCTTCAATTCCTCAGGACAATTCACATTCTGCTCCATTTATCATACAAACAATTGGTTTTTAGATATGTGATTCGCTGAAGGTTTTGAGAGTTGGGAAAGCTACTGAACATTGCTGCACATTGAGCCTATTACCTGGACTTCAATGATGAAAAAGCATAAAACAGCAGCTCTTTTACTGAGGCATGTGGAAAGGTAATGGGAAAAGAAAAATACTTTGCAAAATGTAACAGAAAGAGACTAAGTCTATTTCCCAAAAGAACTATTCTTCTTGATCACATGCTCCATGTCGGCATGCTCGGATGTGTCTAGTTTGATGTCGTATTTGGCCAGGATCTTCATAATGGGCCTGATCTTCAGCCACCACTGTGTCTTAGGGATGCGGTGCCTGCAGTTGACAGGAGGTAACATTAAACACGTTACTAGTAGTACCGTAAGTTACACAGTATATAAAACATGCATCTTACTCAAAATCTGTGTCTCCCTTCAGATCAGAAAGAGGCTGGAAGGTGAGCGCCCTCTTCCTCATGCCCAGCACACAAGCAGAGTCTGGTGTGTTGGCAAAGATTCGACCTAAAGGTCACAGGAAGTGAAACAGTTATTTTAACATGCCATGAATTGATCATTTCAACCACTAAGAAACAGAGTATTATGTATTTGTGTTGCCAGTGGCGGAGGAAGCATTCAGATCCTTTAAGTAATAGTAGCAATACCATACTGTGGAAATACTCTATTACAAGCAATAATAAAATGAACCAACCAATAAGAAAATTGAAAAAGCTCAAGTAGGTACAAGTAGTACCTCAAAATTATATTTTCAGTAATTGTACATTTCACCACTACCTGCTGGTATTATATGTTCTCAAAATGTACAGCAGAAGAATCAGATTGTAGGCCCACGTACCATGCCTATAACACTCCTTGAGTTTCTCAGACAGCCACCGAACGGACTTGGCACCCATCTTGGTGCCAAAGGTTCTGTCAAAGGGTGTTGGAGTGCCACCCTGTAGTCAGTAAAGGGCATGTGTCTCATCAACCACTTTGTACATAGCAAAAACAAGAACCAAATCTTTTGTGTATGGATGTGATGCTTCACTGCATGAACAGACCTGCTGCATGTGTCCGAGGACATTCTTACGACAGTCGAAGGTGCCTTTACCCTCCTCTGAATACAGGTTGAAGATGAAGTCAGTGGTGTAGTTGGCATTAGAGTTCTCATTCCTATTATACAATGTAAAGGAACAGATTAGTATACAGTACTGTTATCTAGAGGGATATGGACTAATAGTTGACTTACATGCTTCCAGAGTGAGAGTACTGAGCCTTTTTACAGACATTTTGACATGTCATAGCAGGAAAAGCACAGATCTGTGTTGCCTACACCGTGTTACCACCCCCCGCAAGACTTGGCACCCAACAGGCTTAAATAGGGCAAGTTTTGAACGTGTTTTAGCCTCTAAACATGTTCAAAATGTCTCTACAAGTGCCTACCCACGTACAGTGATACCTTCCGAGGAAACAGTAAATCTGACTGTTGTAGATGCGACAGACAGGCATAAAAGTTGTTAATCCATACCTCCGTTTATTTCCTGTTTTCCGGTGAAGTCCACACTAGTCAATTGTCTAACTTATACTATAAGATCCAATATTCTAAAAGCAGCTAAAAACACGTTAAAAAATTGCCCTGTTAATTGCCTGTTGGAAACTCCAGCAGGGGGATAACATGATGTAGGCAGACCCAATCGTTTTTCTTGCTAATGACAGCATTCTAAATTTTCAAACAGTGCTATGTGTTTAAATTGACCAGAATTCTCCTTTAAGAATGGATCCATTCTATTCAAGTGTCCCAGTGAGTCATGACAGTGGGCCAGCATGTACAATACCAGGACCATGAAACTTAAAGCAGCTAAATGAAAGTCAGCCATCATTAATTTTATGATTTACACCTATAAACACTGTTAATGTCATAGTATGATGGGAAAAACTCAGACTGGAGGGAGATCATTCATAAAGAGTTGTATCTTGTGTTAACATTTAATAGCTTACCTCATTTCATTCCTAATGCACACCTGGTTCAAACCTACCTGAGAATCAAACCTCTCTTCACGGTTGTTTTCATCTTCTCCACAAGATGCTCTACGTTCATCTATAGTCCACATATCACAATCAGAACACATCCCTGTTTAAGGCGCAATGAACTGAAAACTGGACATACAGGTCATAAACTCACCTCCAGGTCTTTAATGCCAAATCTTTCCTCAAATATGTATGCCGCGTCAGCCCCAGCAGCCAGACCAGCCATGGTAGCCAAGTAGCCACAGTACCCACCCATAGTCTCAACAATGAACACACGGCGCTTAGTCCCTGCTGCTGACTGCTTGATTCTGTCACAGGTCTGCAGAAAAGAAACATAGGAGAAATTAATTCAGTAAATTCCTTTTTGCACATATATGCGGATGTCTACTGTTGAGGCACTGACAGAAGTGATGGTGTTGAGGGCGGTGTCAGCGCCGATGCTGAAGTCAGAGCCGGGGACGTTGTTGGAGACGGTGGCGGGGATAACCACCATGGGAATGCACATCTCTTCATATTTCTCTCTGGCCTGAACCAGCTCTAGGCCTCCCACATAGGCCTGCAGCGGGAAAAGATGAAGATTCATTTGTTTCAGAGCTTCTATGGTAACGGGGGGAACACCAGTCAACACTGACATAACATCTGGTATTGAAGGAGAAGAATTGCCAACAAGTATTTTTACCTCAAATCCACCAATGATCACCAAAGCGTGGATGTTGAACTTGGCAATATTCTGGCTGATTTCCTCCAACATTTTACCTGGCAGAGTTCTTTGGCAAACAGAGACAGATCACACAGTGAAAAGTGTTGTAGTGTTGTTACAAACACTGTACCATTAAAAATAAAGAGTAAAAACTTATGTGTTACCTTTTGGTGCCCAACATTGAGCCTCCTTTTCCAGTCCAGCCAGACACTGAAGTCCAGTTGATAGGTTCAATCTGCAGTGAGGAAGAATTACTAACTGAATATTTTATATAACAAATATAAAATACACACACAATTTATAAGTCGTCTTGTAGGATTGGTTATTCAGGGACTGCTTTTCCCCCCCAATTTATAAAGAAAAAAAGTTAAGAAAACTAAAATAGAAAACACACTGTTATAAGTAGAAAGGTTGTTTTGCACTCAGTAAAGGCTTTCCATCAAGGAACGAGGACCTTGCTTGTTTAATTTACTTAGTTTTTAATTGATAAATAATTTTGTAATTCTATGAATACATTTGCATGTGTTTTACTTAACTGGAAAATTCAAACCATAAATAAAGGAGGTTGGGAGCAAAGACGGAAATGCACACTTACCTGTCCGTGAGCCAGACCGTCAAAGCCGTCATGGACTGCAAACATGGTATGGCCTTGAATGATTCCCATTCTGACTGCTGAACGGACTGCAGCGTTCATGCCAGCGCAGGGAGCACCGATGTTCATGATGGCCACGTTGATGTTGCTCTTGTCAGTAAGAGAGAAAGTGAGAAGGAGATGATTGAAGAGTTGGTTAATGGAGAAAAGGATGTTGGTGTAACCATTCTAATCATGAATTTGAGTTTTTATGAAGAATAACATTAATAACGGTGGACCATCCTTACCTTAACATCTGGAGGGTTGATGTGAGCCAGCAGCTTGTATGTGTTCCAGTTATTTTCAAAACTCCTGCATGTCAGCAAATGTGGTTGAGTGTTGGAACAGTAGATCAGTGAAATGCACTTTCACGGATTTCTTAAATATATGAATGGTGCCAACAAAACTTATAGACAGTATCTAATTATAGTTGATTAATAAATAGAACCAACAAGAAAAAAATATTCCAGGGAATATTTAGTTTCCTTTTTCTGTCTTCCAAATATCAATTAATAATTACATTTTAAAATGATGGATCAAGTGATTTGTTTATTAGGGTTACACTCCTTTACAATAAATAGGAAAATATACTTACTTTCCTCTGAGCTTAATGGCATCATCAAATCTTCCCTCAGCCATGGCGGCAGTCACATCTTTGGTCTGTGGTGGTGAGCAACAGAGTGTGAGAGAAAGAAAGATGAAGAAATCCCTAAATATCAGTGCATATCCTCCAAAACAGGAAGAAAATCACCCAGAGAAACTACTGTAACTTCATATTTTAACGTACCACTTGCACACACTCCATCAGTGGCAACCTGACTGCCAGGTTCCCAGACAGGCTGACCACACAGGCAGGAGTGTCTGGAGTAGCCTCCATTAGCGCCATCACTGCCTCCACACCCATCCTGCTTCCCTGGACCACAGACACACACATCATCAGGTGTACACAGTTCTTTATATTTGGCGTTTAATGAGACACTTACGAGGATTCTGTCAAAGGCAGACGGTGTTCCTCCTCTCTGTACGTGTCCAAGAATAGTGGTGCGAGTATCAAAGCCGAGCCTGTCAGTCACCAGCTGGAGACAATTAAAATTCAACTGTCAGTGTGGCATGTTGTCTGTGCAACTTGGAATAATACTTTTTCAAATCCACTTTATTTATATAGCGCGATTTAAACAAACACAAGGTTTACCAAAGTGCTGCACAAAAAGATAATACAGAATAAATAAATAGATAACAAAGTAAAAATAAA
The DNA here is from genome assembly GCF_013103735.1 of Etheostoma cragini. NCBI lineage: Eukaryota > Metazoa > Chordata > Actinopteri > Perciformes > Percidae > Etheostoma > Etheostoma cragini. The sequence goes on from NC_048413.1 coordinate 15,813,390, forward strand.
AAAATAAATTATATATCATAATAAAATAAATACAATAAAATGCACTGCCGGCATATGGTAAAGGTATACACATAAGATCATCACTCTATATGGTGTTAAAAGCCAAAGAAAAAATGTGGGTTTTAAATGAGACAGAGAGCAGGCCTGTCTAATGTGCAGAGGCAGCCCATTCCAAAGTTTCGGACCTGCAACGGCAAACGCACGGTCCCCCCCAGAGCTTAAGCCAAGCTTTAGGCATCGTCAGGAGCAGCTGGTCAGCTGACCTGAGAGATTGGCTGGGGGTGTAGAGGTGCAGCAGCTCAGTGAGCTAAGGTGGGGCAAGGCCATTCAAGGCTTTAAAAGCAAATAAAAGATTTGAAAATGAATCCTAAAACGGACGGGCAGCCAGGGGAGTGAAGCTAAAAAAGGTGAAACATGCTTATACTTGTTTTGTACCAGTTGAAGACGAGCAATGGAGGACCCACTAGCCCCCATATAAAGTGCATTACAGTAATCCAGCCGAGTGGTCAGAAAGGCGTGGATTACTATCTCAAAGTGTTGTCTCTGGAGGACTGGTTTGATTTTTTCTAGCTGCCTTAACTGGAAAAAGCTAGACTTTACCACAGCTTTAATTTGGCTGTCAAATTTAAGGTCTGAGTCCACTTTTACACTCAAATATTTTACAATGACATTAGAAGTATGGGCTTGCCTTCTTGATCTGGTCAGAAGTAATCGGTTTGCCATCTCTGGACATCGCACCTTCAGCCACAATGATCACATTCAGACGACAACCTCTGCTCCTTTGCTAAAAACAAACAAAAATAATTAGGAGGAACTAAAAAGATACTTGTACATTCTGAATGATTTATGTTGTAGAGCAGGTTAGCAGGCATCTCCATCTGCAATAAAAAAGGCACACATACGTCAGTCAGCCTCCTACACAGGTGGTTCTCCCAATCATCATCTGGTGGCATCTCTGGAATGAACACCCAATCTGCACCGCAGGCCAGAGCCGTCACCAAGGCCAGGTACCTGCAGCCGGACACGGGCAGACACACGCACGCACACGCATAAAAGCAAACAGTGACAAATATTTGATTTTTGTTGTACTAAATATCAGTAGGCAGACTTCAGTAGATTTAGAAATACACCAATGATGTCATTTGTTCAAGACACATACAACAACAACAAAAAGAGAAGAAAATAAAAGGTACTGACCCACAGTGTCTTCCCATCACTTCCAGGATAAATGTCCTCTGGTGGCTGTGGATAAACAGAGAGGATTGTACATATAAATTTTTTTTTTTTTTTAAATAAGGAATTCTAAAGAAATTTTAGAATTCAATAAAACAATACAAATTTACACTTCTTCATATACTCAAAGTGGCAGGTATTTACTTGGCCTGATGCAGTGTTGTATTACTTTGGATCAAAATGATGACGCTTCATACTTACTTGTCTCCAGTTCGATAAAACAGCTATAATCTAATTTAATCCTTGTTGAATATTAAAGCTGTAGAGTGTAGTTTATGTCACCCCCATGAAGAATTCTAAGTAATGACAACAAAACTGTTGGCGCATCCACATGATACAAGCCGCCCCCCCCCCCACCCACGCAGTTGCTTGTAGCCAAGGAGGACACAGAGGATGTCTTTTCAGTAGAGATAATTATCTTCACTTGAGCTCCTGTGCAGTAAAGTCACCGGACGACACAATCTTCTGAACATACTGAGAAATACTTTGTGGAGCCGATAGCTTTAATTAGCCTAGTAGCAACTCATTTGGCAATGGCTTGAATGTAAAGGATGTTCACTAATATCAAAAAGTTACACAGTAAAGCTTAAGTAAATCTCATCCATTACTGTGTGCATGGAGGAAGCTGTTACAGTGATGTCTGACCTCTGCGCGGTTGTGGTGATGGCATCCACCACCTCCATGATGCGGTGCAGGGCAGAGTCAGTGCCAATGGTCATGTCGGTGCCACAGAAGTCATTGTCGATGGAACCCACCATGCCCACGATGTTCAGGTGGGAAGATTTCTTAGCTTCTGCTGCTGTAATCTTACCTGCATAAAATCAGAGACAACGTGGATTAAATGAAAAACTGCTTGTAAAAAGTATTTCTTCCTTTATTCACTGGTCTCCCTGGTTCATGGATCAAACTATATCATGACTGAATTTTCTATTTTGGAAAATAATTGTTTCCTTGTACGTATGACTTATAGATTTGTTTAAATACCTTCCAAAACAAAAAATAAATAAATTGACAGTGATTCAGTGTTGTAAAGCAATAGAACACATGGCCAAGGTAACATGCTCACATAATATTTAGCAGGTGTAATGTTTGCAATAACCATTTTCTTATTGCACAAAACAAAAATTACAGCCGAGGCTGATTTAGTAATATTAGTTTTACAGGTACTTGGTCTTTAACAAAATATTGGAGAAAATTAAATGCTGACCTGAGGGAAATGTCTGTACGGTACAATACAAGATATTTTTCCAAAAGCCAAAAATGCAAAACCTCATGGTGGCGCTACAGAATTAGGATTCATCCTCAGAGGATTGTTCCAAATGTAATCTTAAATGCATCCAATAATTGTTGGGATATTGAGTCTGAAAGGGAGGGAAACCTTTTGTTGTGAAGGCACATGTATTTTGTTTCTCTACCAGCTTTGACAAGGTCCTCCAGCAACCCGCTCCACTCAGTCCTGAACTGGTTGGCTCCGGTCAGACTGCCGTCGCCTCCGATCACACACAGGTTGGTGATGCCCAGCTTCACCAGGTTGCACGCTCCCTTCATACGACCCTCTCTGGTGCGGAAGTCCTTGCTGCGAGCGCTGCCGATGACCGTACCTCCCTGACACGTGAAGAGGACAAGATATTGATACTACGCAAACATTTTCTGGCTTTGAAGGAAAAAGAATGTAATGATGCAATGACTGTTGACATTTAACCCCACGAAATTTTCCACAACAGTTATCCAATATCCCATGAATTTGAATCTCTGTGTGGAGAGATATGCATCAGGGTGGATTTATAACATTGTGGAATCGGAATCATTAAGATGCCTTGAAGTCACATCAAGTGAGACTGCATCATGCTTTGAAGTGATATCCTTGAAATGTACCATGGCGCGTTCTCACTCCATTGCTCACTTTCCCCTACTTAATAAATCTTAGCATGTCATTCCCGCTCTCCTTTCCAGGTCTCTTTATTAGGAGAAAAGATATTTTTCAGCGACAGGGAAGGCAGCAGTTATTATCACTCAAAAATCACATGCATCATCAGCGCTCATGAGGAGGAATCTCTTGATTCTTGAAGTTGAGTAGGTGTGTTAAAGTTCCAGAGTCAGTTCACTGAAATGACACCTCATCTCTTACCTCTAGTCATTTCAAGTCGAAAGGTTTGCTTTCATCAGGTTTTAGATACATTTGCCTGCTGCTGCCACCCGGATACAGTGGAGGTTAATTAAGTTTTGTGCAGTGAAAATTACACCATCAGTTCTGTGGATCTGAAGGTCTACTAAGTTCAGATAAAAGGT
>NC_048413.1:15817011-15890240 GCF_013103735.1 Etheostoma cragini
GTGCTTCTAGTTAGAGTTGGAAAAGTGTCTGTTAGTGACAGAGGACAAACAATTACAGGTTCAAAGGGCTTGAAACAGATTTACCGTAATCCCCTGTGTGGCTGTAGCCGATGCTATAAACCTGTAGCCCAGTCAAGTTAAGAGTTAACAGAGATGTAGTCTTGGCCAAATCGGAGGTGGATGTCCCAGACTCCCGCCTTTGGCTGAGTCTCGCTCTATCTAATCTGTCAGAGGGAGAGCAGGAGTGTGGCTGTAAAGTTCAGAGCTGGTAGTCCCCCAGAGAAGAAGAATTTCCTGGCGCAGGGGGGAGTTATCACTTTTGCATGCACTTTATCTGAGTCACATTCTCCGTAGGGTCTGAGCCCCCCTAAAAGGTTGGATCCTAGAATCGCCCCTGATTTATATGCATTATCATGTCAGTGTACTACGTAGTTTATATGCAGCCATGGGCGGATTATAAGTAACACTTTTCGTAGTTGCATTGTGTCTCTTTTCGATTCTTTTCCCCTTTTTAATGGTCATTTTGATCTCTCTTTGCATCTGTGTGACATCTCTTGTTGCATCTTTACTCTCATTTTATGTTTCTTTATGATCATTTTGAGTCTCTTGAGTGACATTTTGTAGGTGAAGGCCCTGTAAGCCTGTTCAGTACTCCATCCATGTATGCAGCCCCTACCTCATGAACAAAGTAGACTTTGGCTCCGGCGTACAGACCAACTCTGACTGTGGCTCTCACCGCAGCATTCATGCCTGAGACAGACAAATGAAATATATAAGACAACATCAGACTCTGTATGATACTTCCTGTCAGATATCATTTTAGGTTTCAACCTTTAAGTGACCTGAATGTTGGCAACAGAACAGTAGCTGAGTTTATGGAACTGTACCATCGCACCCTTGGTTGTCCAGTACACTAAAGGCCACAGTGTGTGCTTGTGTTGTGGCAGGCTGGCATGTTGCAGCTCTTGTTTCACCAGACAGCAGCTGTGGAAGGTCATTGCCACTAAAATTAGCCCCAAAGATGTGAAATAAGGGACCGCTTGGGCAGATAACACAAAGGGTTGGAGTCAGGTTTGGGGAGAGATATTCACCCCAAAACATGAGAAGAATATGATACCTTGTCCAGTTAAACTTAAAGTAGAGTTGATGGAGTCATTTTCTACAGGACCTTAATATAAGTTTTAAGTTCAATAGAGGAAAACACAGCCTGTATGGGGGACATCTTAATGAACTCTCAGCTCAACCATGATTTTTAAAGTTTAATCTCCTACACAATTTACTTTGTGCTTTGTCAGTAGTAAGAATATTTAAAGCCTTGCTGGATACACGTTAATCACAGGTGGTAAAGTGAATCTGAGATGTAATCCTGTTCATCATCATAGTCAACCATCCATCAACCTCTGACAGCTAACTGTGCCACTCTGACATCTTGTGTACAAAATGCAGCTGGCCCTTTTTGTTCTTTGGCCCATTAACTTAACTTAAATGTCATGCCAAGCATCAACATGAAACGTTATTGGCCTCTGTAAGACAGCTGGTTGGGACTCAGCAGGGAAGATGGCTGTCCGACACATTTGACCCCTCTGAAATGAAATAATTGATTCTCTGCTTACCTTGGGCGTCTCCTCCTGACGTCAACACGGCGATGGAGCGTCCAAGCCCCATCTTTGTGGGGTCCACGGTCGGATGGAAATCCTTGGACATGTTTCCAAAAGCAACCCGGGTAGACAGGCGGGTGGGATGAAGTAAAAAGAATAGTAGAAAGAACAGATCTGCTCTACCTTCATACTCGATTGAAGGCACAGGCTTTATGGACTACCGTTCCCAGAGACCACTCCCTCTGACACTCCTCTGACTCCACCTCCTCACTCACAGCTCCAGGCTACTACTAAATATACATCCGTTCACTTCTGACTGGCAAACGCAACGTCCCTCATGTAAAAGAAGGCAATTTGAATGTTTGAGCTTATGTATTTCCAATGAATACATACAAAGCAACAAATTAATGAAAAGGATTTTGAAACTTTGAGCTTACTCAGTCACTTCAACACATGAAATTAGCTGAAAAAAAGCTGTTTAGTACAATGTGTCAATTAACAGATTGGCTGATCAACACATTTGATCATCTAGTAATGTAAAAACAAACAAAAAAACACTACTTTCAGTAATAGGCCACAGCTTGCCAAATAAGCTTTTCTTCCTTTCATGTCATTGTAAAAAAGGTGTATTTTACATCCTGTACTGTGTGGTATCAATACAGTCCCTCTAAACAGGACAGTGTGTCGCGTGACGCTGATATGTGCACCTTGCAACATGTTTCTATAAAAAGGCTCATTATCTACTGGTCCGTGTCCTCCAATCGGCCGTGTCCTCCTTGCAACTGCGTGGAGGGGAGGGGGCGCGTGCGCGTTCATGGAAGGCTGAATCATGTGGACGCGCCGACGGTGTGGTTGTCATCAACAGAAAACTAGTACGCACTATAGCTTTAATGGTGAGCGACAACAACAGAATAAGACTTTAGGAAAAATATAATGTCAGGAGTTAAGAAACATTATCAGCCAAAAGAAAAAGTTTGGCCGACTTCCCATCTAAAGCAGCTGAGGCCAATACATCTTGACTAGGACTGCAACAAACGATAAGTGTTATTGTCATCATCATCAATAATAGTAACTCAGAAAGACACTTCCCAGGAGCTCAAGATAACATAATCAGATTGCATGTTTCAACACTCCAAAACCCCCAAAATAGTCTATTAAATATGATTCATGAAAGAGAAGCAGCAAATCCTGATTGTTTGAGCGTGCAAAAAATATTTAGCTTCATCAAAAAATACTTTATTCGAATTACTATCTAAATTGTTGACTGTTTGTCGATCGATCAAATACCTGATGAATTGTTTCAGAAATAAACCAGTTAGTCGCTAGTATGGGCGGAGCTCTAAAAACAATGCATTCTACATTTCACAAAATGCAATCATTATCATAATGCCATTTGACCCTTCCCTGCCCACATCTTTCAAACTCTATGGCGACAGTATAACTCAGACTTTAGAACGCTCTTCCAGAAGTACAGAATACAGTACAACTGTGGAATACATAGAAATTAGTGGGATGCCCCTTTAAATAACTTCAAGAGGTGAAAAAAAGTCATACAAGGCTGGACAGTAACACATATATTTTATTATAAACACTGTACATTAATCATTTTCAATCCAAACAAGAATATTCTGTTGTGATGCCATCTTAGTCTATATGTATACTAAAACACTGATGAGTCTTCACTGACCTTTTAAAATTCTCTCTCCAACATTTAGGTTTTGAGTCATTACATAAACATTGCTTAAATCAGGCGTAAATCTACATTGCAAACAAATGAGTGCCTTCAATGTAAAAGACCTATTATTTGACAGAAATAACATTGAATTTTAGAAAGCATCTACCAAGGGCGGTCATACACATTTATAAGTTTAAAAAAAACACAGATTCTAAAAATTATTATTCTAGCAGCGTTTCTTGGACTTTTCTTAAGACTAGCAACAACAGTGTTGGCAAACAAAAGTAGTTCCATTGAAGAAAAAAAAAGTCTTATCAGTACACCAGAATGAACTTATCCACTCTGGATATGAACAGTAAAACAAATACAGTACTTGTAGTGCAAAGTCATCGCTCCTGCAGTGGAGAGCTGTGTGGAGTTGAAGGGCCGAATGGGAGATTGAAACCAATTGGAACAAATGTCTGGAAAACAAAACAGATAAATATTCATATTAACTTGTATGTCTGTGAATATATACAAAGAATATGTATGTACACGTTTTAAAGTGTTCAGTTCAGTGTTGCGTGCCACTGTCCAACTAAATGTGATCACTTGTCGGGTTGTAGCACTGCACTATGTTGTATCGTACCGTGTGAATTTTAAAGGAATAGTTTTAATAAATTGGGAAATGAGGTCATTTGCTTTCTTGCTTTAAAAAGGTGGCGAATACCTTTCATAGGCACTTTATCTGTGAATACTCAAAACCTGCTTAGATTTAGTGTAGTGAGGTTTTAGCATCAGTCTGGTCTTATAGCATCACTTTACCGAACTCATTCATTGATGCTCTCAGCTCTGGTTAAAGATATTATTAAAAAATTGATGACCAAGTCCTATTTAAAACTATCATGTCAGTAATTTGATAGAGAAACGGTACACATTTTTCTGTACATGCACACTGTCAGCAGTATACTCACAAAGGACTCTTCGGAGTGCAGGATGGAGGCCAGCGGGTTCCCACAGCGGGGCTCAAGGGGGAGATACCCGGGAGCAGCGGGGACAGACCCTGAGGTGTAGGAGGCCACTTCCTCGTCCATACGAAGCTCCTCCAGACACAGAAGACGCTTACGCAGCATCGCCACTGCAAGACTCGGCGCACAAGTCTTCTGTACAATGAGGTCTGTAATAGAAAAAGTCACACTTCAAAAACATATTGACAAATTCAGGAAAATGTTCACTATATGTGTAACACTATAGAATGGATTGTTCTGAAATGTCAGTGTTACCTCTGTGCAGACAGTGAACTGAAGGGTTGGTCTGACAGACTGGCACTGACACAGAGGACGTCTCTTTATGTCCTGGCAGCGCCGGGCCATGCGGCTCGGGGCGCTTCTCAAAACGTCGAGCTCTTAACAAGGTTTTGCCCGTTGAAAAAAATATGACAGACTCTCTTTGCGTTGCTTGGAAGAACGGCTGTCCTCCCACAATGCTCTGCTCCTCCTTTACCTCCTCCTCCCCGCTGCTGACCCTGCTCGCCTCTGCCTTTTCTTCACTGTGGGATTTAGTCTGGAGGAGTGAGGGAGGACACAAACAAAAAACACAGATTTTACAGTACATTTCAAAAAAATAATCACAACTGAATTTCATTTGGATCTCCGGTTTTTAACCTCCATTCATTTCTTACAGTTGTGGCTTGAACTGGGAGCTGCCCTGCTCGTGTCTCAGGATCTTTGTCAGACACATTTGTGCTTTGCTCGTCCTCTTGATCATCAAATAATCTCTGGACAATCTCCTGCTCACAAACAAGAAAGTCATATGAACTGTGGTCGAGAGCAAAGTATGATTATTGCTGGTTAAAGATATGATAGTAGTAGTAAAAGTCTTCAGATCAAAATGAAAACTACTCTACATAATGTTAGACATCTTGTTTTAGTTATTTCATTAATATAAGGAGCACTTTAATGCAACAGTGGTGTAGGATCACCGGCACCAACTTATAAAATTTGCAATCCTGGATGCTGCATGCTGTATTTGATATTTAATTTTTCAATTTTTTTTTCTTAATACGTTTTTACATTCCTGTAATGCTGCATCCATTAGGTATATCTACACTGAAAATCAGAAAGTGATCAAGCCTTTTTTTGTAGCTGCCTTGACTTTGTTGAAAGAACTATTTTGGCTTTGAGTGTGGCTGAACTTTATCCTGCACATATAGATTATGTATCTCTTTTTTTTTTTGTGTGTGTGTTAAGAGTTTTGAACAGATTTGTGTAAAAGCTTTTTAGACGTGATATAAAATTGACAGGATTTCCTGCTCTCACCTCCTGGTGCGGCTGAAGGTTGGCTTTGCAGCTCCGCAGCCTGGGAGTGCCCGTGTACCCTGACTGTTGTGTCGACAGATAACATTTCTGAAAACAGCAGCATGGTGAAATAAGGCACTTACTGGGAGAAACACCACGTACTAAACAGACAGAGTGGGAACACTCAATGTTGTAAACTGACCATAGCAGACATGGGCTGATGCCTGGTGTTGCGGACCCTCTGTGGAGTCCAGTTCTCCTCGCCTGCTGGTGAGGATGAAACAGCAGCGTCACGTTGGGGTAAAGGGACAAAAGATAAGGATGCATTAGGTTTCCTAAGATAACAAGAACAACAATGCTGTGTCTTACCTGCTGGTCCTCCGGTAGCCTCAGCACGAGTTTTTCGAACCGGCACTCTCTGAGCCTGAGAAAAGACGCAACACAGTAAATGAAACTGTGGTTGTGTTTTAAAAGCAATGTAATACGATTTTTTTTTTTTAAAGGAGCCAAAGGGAAAACTTATTTGATGTGTACATACTGTGTAAATTGAAGTGCCTCTGCCAGACTGACAGACAGAGTTTCGGGGTGGGGACCCCAGAGGCCCTCGACCCTTCACTCCCTCGTTCTGCAGGATACTTTGCAGTGCAGCGTGGTCTGGGGAGAACTGCATTGACTTCATTGATCCTGTAAGAAGAGCACAAAGAAAACAGATTCAATTGACGTGCAAAGGCCCCATCTAACTCAGTGCAAGGAAGTGAAAAGGAGTATTAGCCAAAATGTCCAACTACTGCTTTCATCAAAAACTAGTTAGCAGCCCAGAAGAATACACAAATGTACCAAGACAAAACTTCACAATTCCGTAAATGTTTTGACTCTAAAACAACCTTTTATGAAGTGAGAAGACGTGACATTTCTAATTTCACCCAGTTGCTGTGATTGGGTTTAACAGCGTTTATATCTACTGTGATCACATACTGTTTATTCAGGTAAACATTAGGTTTCTAATCTTGTGCATACCGGTAGTGGGTCCAGCTTTTTGTCGACTCTTCATGACAGACACTCGCTGGGGCTGCAAACAAGAGAATTGTTATTAAAACATATTTAATTGATTTAGAACAATAAAAATGATAAAAAGTCTTGATTCAAACTAACTTAACATTCCAAACCGCAAATAAAAACCCATCAGTGAAAGTGTAGGGACCAAAGGCAAAAAAAGAAGGAAGTAAATGACAAGTATAAAACCTACTCACCAGAAAGTTATAGGGTTTGGAGGGTGAATTTGCAGATCTCAGACCTGTGGCACTTATTCCTTCGTTCCGGAGGATACTGAGCATTGCCGCGTGATCAGACTGGAAGTTCTCCCCTTTGTCTGAAAATACATGGGAAACACTGGTTACTGCTATTCACATGGAAGCAATGTAGTGAGCAATGTAGTTAACATCCCAACTAAAAAAGAGAGAGCAGGCAATCATGACAATCCAAAAGATTCTAGCTATCTCATTAATATACAGCTACACTGCTATTGTTTAACAGGTGATGTACATTCATCTCAATGGAGAAATGCAGTTGTTGCAACAGTATTAAAAATGTCCAATTAGTGCACTCTAGGTAAAAACAAACATCAGAGCATATGTAGTGTAAGTACTGCTTCTCCATTTATTAAGCCCCCGCTCATTAATAAAGAACACTTGTCAGTATAATGTAATACCACAAACAACATAATTCAAAATTACCAAAAGGTTGACTCAACACCTCTCAAGACTGAACATTATAAATTTCATGAGGTGTAGATTTGATCACAGGGCTGTTGTATTAGACTGCATTAGTTTTAGTTAGGTATGCCTTCTAAACTGGCAAATGAGTGCAAAAACACAAATGAGTCTCCATAGATTCAGTAAGCAAATAGATTCTGTTATATTGTGCACAACAGTGGAAGTGTACTGCTCAAAAGCATTGAAAAGGCAAGAACACATTTAACTTACCGGTTGCACTTTTGGAAAAATTACCCTGCATAGTCCGCTGCAAGTTTTGGTTAGCATGGGGCATCTTGGCTGGATCTTTGAGACTGAGCAGGCTCATGTTATCCAAACAGGCTTCTGTACTAACAGTAGGCTGTGCAGAAAAAGCAACCATGGTTTGATGAATAGCATTTTTATGAATGGATGATAAAGGATTGGACAAAGTGGCTGAAGTCCTCAATGTGTTGGACGGCCCAGCCTGTCCTGATAGCTGGGACGTACTTCCTGTAGCCTTTCCAATAGACTTCCCTGTACCTTTACTTGAGTCCATTTTGTGGTTTAACATAGCTGGGTGTTTAGTAGGTTTCGGTCTTATGTTTTGGGTTTTTAGACGAGCACTGCATACATTGTTTTCAGGTCGGACAGCATGAGTGCCGGTCCTTGATTGTAAAGGGGTGAGGGGCTGTTGATCTTCAGTTGCCATTCTTGAGCTCTTGGGCTGAGACAGGTTGAAAGGTACAGGCCTGGTGCTTGGCTTTTTCTTCTTAGTTTTCCCCTGCAGGAAAATGATAAAGTATGATTCACCTGATTAAACAGAAAATATTAGATTTAAATCTGCAGGACATGGACTTACAGCCAGAGGTTTCTCCTCCCACCTATAGTGAGATTTAGTGAAGTCAGACGAAGTCGGAAGACAGAGAGACTTTGCAAGCACTGGAAGCCTACTAACACCTGGCCGCACAGGTGCCTTCCTACCCATTTCAGAGTTTCCTGGCTCCAGGTTCTCAATATTCTGGTTGGAAAGGTGAGGTGCAGAAAGGCCTTCAGAAGGCTTTGGGTGCGCTGGCATTTTGTTATAGTCATTCTTTGTTCTGTGTGGAGATAACCAGTCAGTCGTAAAATAATACATGCAATTACAGTTAAACATTGTTGGATTTTCTTTGTATTGTATTACTATTGCCAATACCCGAGTTTAGGTAACAATACCAAATCCATTTTTGCTGCCTTTCTTGAGAAATATTTCTATGTCTTAATACAAGCAGCCACAAATTTCGATATAAATGAGGAACTCTCTGATTAAAACAATAAGTAAACAAGATTACAAATACGGGACAGTCAATGCCATCAGTTGGTACTTTCTAGCTGCACCCAAAAAAGTACTGAGGTTTTCAAATTCAGCCCTAAAGGTGGAAGAAAACAAAATGAAAAATATCTTGAGTACTTTATAAACTGGCTTACCTGTTGAAGTCACTGCGTATTTTGTTTTGACTTTGCTGACGAAGGACTGGAGAGGAGTCCATAATGACAGCAAGGTGTGAAGAGCAACTAGGAGCAACAAACAGCAAAAATAAATGAAAATCCAATCATTCTTTCACAAATAAAATAAAGCTTTCACATATCTGAAATTGTGTTTTTAAGAATCTTTAGCCTCTTTGGGATAATTTAGTCCAGATTTGAAAAGTCTATGCATAGTGGTTTTGGATCTGGACCTGGTCTAATGTGTCTACATAAATACATAAACGCTTAAATTCTTCCGTTATTGCATTTTCACAAATAGAATAAAGCTTGCAAAAATCTGAAATTTTGGTTTTAAGAATAGCCACGCTATGATAATTTGGTCCAGTTTTGACAGGTTTAGGCGTAGGGGTCTTGGATCTGGACCTGGTCTAATGTGGTCTACATATACAAAAAAAATCTCCCTTTATTGCGTTCTCACAAAGTCAATACATCTTTCACACATCTAAATGTGTTTTAGACGTAAGTAATAATTTACCTTAAGGACTTACACGCTTTCAATACGGTAAGAGGTTCAAAAAACAAAGGATCCGTCACTCGGCAAAGTAAGTTACGTTTCCCTGTTTATTCGGACGCTCTGAATCGAAAGCTAACTTCAGTGTCGTGCATTAAATAGTAAACTGTGTACAGAGATAGACTAAATACACAAACCATGCACCAGCAGAAACATCAAAACCAGACTACAATTTCTCTCAAAGTTTTAACAATTCACAATTTGACCACTCCAACGTTACCAAAGATTGGAAGCAAGGAAAACAAGCAAGTTAAGAAAGCTAGAGCGCCATGCAGCCGAATGCCAGGCACAGTAAAACAAACCTTTCATGCATTAAATAATGACATTTATTATTAGCCTAGTCAATAGCGCACATACTTGATAGTATTTATATCTGTGCACGTTGCAAACCAACGTCTTGAATAGCCCACATTGATGAAGAGAAGTAGATTAGCGTTAGCTTTGACCAGAGCAGAAGGCGAACAATAACTTCTGTTTTAAGCTGTTTTAATGTTAAAGCTTTTCTCGTGAGCACATGCTACATACACACGTAGAGCCGTTTATTATATAGGTTACATACTTTCAAATAGAAAAGAGCCTCTGTTACTTCCTTCTGTGCTTCCAATAAAGTTCTTCTAATACAATTAATTCCAAATGGTTTTCCAGGCGTTTTGTACAGGTTTAAATATCCCTTGTTATGTCCTTTTACACCGCAGTGAGTCAACTTCCTGGACAGCGGTTTTGTAAAAAGCGCGCTTCGCCATTGGTTACAATCGGATGCCGTATTAACCAATGACTGCGGGCACTTTGGTCATGAGAATTGTCGACCAATGAGCAACGGATTTTCATAAACAGCTCCATGGTAACGATGAGAAAGTTGTTTAATCACGTGATGGCTTTTTGCCGCGGCCAAAGACAATTTGCTGTCCAGCCCGCCAGGCTCCGTGGGACCAAAGCACTCGAATTGACTTTGTCTTTGGCTAACCAACCAAGACATAAAAGACGAACTGTGCATGAGGAAGGGACTCTAGGCTCTAGGGAGATATTTGTCGTGACCCTGTCAACGTTGTCTACCTACCTCTCCGTTATTTTATAGCGATAACTATAGCTAGATTATTTATTTGAAATGCTTTCTGCGAAACGTGAGATGTGGCAAGACGTCTAAAATCAGGCTAATTTTGGCTAGAAGGTACTATTGCAGTTTGTACATCGTTAAAACAACGTAAAAGACTCACATAGACAATAAAGTTAATTTTAATTTATACTTTTTATTGATCCCCAGTGGGAAAATTACAATTTTTACTGGGCTTTTAACTTTAGCTAAATTAAATGAGCGTTATAGATATAGCTAACTAATGCTAACACACCCGAGTTAAAGCCATAGACAGATTTATAGTGGAGAACAGGTTTCATTAGTATTTATTTTGTTGTTACTGTATTATTTACAAACTAGCTAGTTTTCTCTCCCTCTGCTCTAGCGAGCGTTAACTGACACGTAAATTAGCTTATGATGTCAATATATATACGGTCTATGGTTAAAGCTAACGTTATCTGCTAATTTAATTAACATCATAAGCTAATTTACGTGTCAGTTAACGCTCGCTAGAGCAGGGGGAGAGAAAACTAGCTAGATTGTAAATAATACAGTAACAATAAAATAAATACAATATAGTATTTATTTATAGTTCTCCACTATAAATCTGTTCTCCACAAATAAAACAAACAAACAAACTAAACATGTCTCCTATAGTCCTAGATTATAATTTTTTCCCCCCGATTTTCACATTCATATTGAATAGTAGTTGTAAATTCTATACTGTCACCGGCCCTTGAAGGCAGCAGAGGTGCAAGTAAGTCGTTAGCTACTTGAGTACAATTATGAGGAATTTGTGGTTTACTTTAAATTTCTATTTTATACTTTATACCTTTCTACATTTATTTGACTTTATTTTCTCGCTACTTTGCATATTAAGATTTCCTGACAAAATGTATGACATTTAATTTTAGTTATAAAACATTATGCCTTGTGATAACGAATGGGTTACCCGACAATATACCGGCACGTAGATTGTGAAAATGGTCTCCACTTCACCACCTACATACAAGATTAAATTCTGATTATAGCTTAATGCATCAGTAAAAATCCAACTATAATGATAAAATAGTTTCAAAAGGTACTATGTACTATCTATCAAGGAATTTAACTTGTAATGAAGTATTTTTATATTGTGTTATCTACTAAAGGATGTGAGTACTTCTTTCACCACTGGAAGGCAGGATCAGATCGTGTAGTAAACAATCAGACCCTTCCTCTCCATTAGTGACTTTGGACGGCCTGCAGGTGTCGCTGCCAGCAGGTTGCTAAAGCCTCATGCCTGCCTGACAGCAGCAACACAGTGTGGGTGTCTGCCTGTCACCCAGGGACCCTGTATCAACAGCAGAGGGAAGAAGAACAGACGTGGAGTTGGAAACCAGAAAGTAACTTTGCTGCAGACATGGACCTGCGGTCTGAGCTGCTAAAGTCCATCTGGTACGGTTTCACAGCCCTCGATCTGGAGAAGAGCGGTAAGGTGTCCAAGTCTCAGCTAAAGGTGAGTGGGAGGGGGGTCCTCTACCAGTAAAATTAGACTTTTATTTGTCTGACAATTCACTACCTTTTTGACTCTGCTGCCTCATTTCCTACATCAACTCATTTTCCATCACGTGGGCTCGCTCTGAGGAGGATGAGGTGAAAGTATTTGAAATGCTCAGCAGAATAAATGTCACAAATGCACTTCTTCTTTGGTCTTTGTTACATTTAATTCTGTGTTTCAATAAATAAGTCTGTACGCAATCTGATAATACTTATCGTCCTCGACATTTCCTGTGTCTTCAGATGAAATGCTTTCCAACAAGGAAGAAATTTGTTCTCTATATTTCGATACAAATGCTTTCACTGCTGAAAGAGGGCACAATATGCACCTTTGTCTGGCAAGAGCAACAGTTTGTCTCAGTCTCTATATGAATGGGAGCCCTCATTTCCAAGCTGTGCTTCCACTGGACCTCCATGTACCAGCTTGTAGTGCAAAGGGTTCTCTGGCACTGGACCTGACCAGAGAACAGCAAGTTGAATAGACATGAGCCTGTGTACGTCAAAAGAACATTGTTACAGTGAGAGCAAGGACAAAGTGGATACATGTTGGTGATTATTGTCTCTAGCCACAGGACGTCAATGAAGCCACTGTATTTTGTTGATCTCATTGTTATGTCACTTCTCGGTCTGCTGTGTATCAGACTCCATTTCCAGCCACCTCCACTTTCCTGCGATATGCTGCCTACCCCTGCCGGCCCACAGCCAGTCAGCCTCATGACTAGGCTTATCCCCCCCATGCATGCAGCCTGTGTACAGGCATCGGGTTCTTTACACGCGCTCAAAGAAAGAAGTTCGCATGCCGTGGCCTCAAAACTGACAGATGTTGTAGTGCACTGGAGACTAGAGACAGGATGTGGTTATGGCTCAACACACAGAGACTGGTTGTCTGATAACATGCAACAAATATCTTAAAACATTGCATGCTCTCATTGGAAGTTATTTATTGCAGTGAAGGTACAACTAGTAGTAGTAGTACACTGATTTCATATAGTAGTTTACGTAACTTATAATTTACTTTAAAGAACAAACAAAAAAACATCCTACAAATCGTCTGAATTGTTTTCATGTCTCATAGATATTTCATTGCCATCTTTTCTTTTGTATTGCCTATTATCACATTTTTTAATTCATATACACCTTTATATTTTCATGCACTTTTTTCAATCCTTCAACTATATTTTTAACAAGTCTCTTGTTTTACAATTTGGCTTTTTTGTTTGTCAGTCACCTGTAAAGCACTCCGAGCTGCACTGAATGTATAAAAACTGGTGTACAAATTAAATTTGGTTTTAGTGATTTTAAACCAACTAAAAAGGTTCTTTTTTTGCAGTTCAAACATTGGGCCATGTATTACACTGACTTCTTAAACCCACATTTCTTTATATTTTTGCACTAGTGTATGTGCAAACAGTCGCAGCAGAAATGTCAAAATTTCAGTTCCCTAAAGATCAAAAGGATTATTTCTCTGGATGTGTTATTTATTTATTTTATTTATTTATTAATATTTCTCTCCTGTACATTGTGATTTTTTAGGTGCTGTCCCACAACCTGTGTACAGTCTTATCCATCCCACATGACCCAGTTGCTTTGGAGGAGCACTTCAGGGATGATGATGATGGTCCAGTTTCCAGTCAGGGTTATATGCCTTACCTCAACAAATATATTCTGGACAAGGTGATACAACTTAACTATCATACAATAAGATATATTCTGCTCTTTTTGTTTTGTCTAATTGTAATGTGTAGTCAAGTGTAATGTGTTTCATTTACCATTTCATTTCAATACACTGCAATATTTATTTGTTATTCATTCTTAACTACTTTTTGCATAATGTGCATACAAAGCTATTATATATACATATATATATATATATATATATATATATATATATATATATATATATATATATATATATATATATATATATATATATATATAGTTGCTCTCAGGACTTTGCACCAGGTCCCCCCCTTTTTTTTTTCTGCACTACTTATATTTTATATTTCATGTCGACACTGTAATGGGGTTGCTTCAATCTCGTTGCACAGGTACTGCACTTGTGTATAATGACAATAAAAACATTCTATTCTAGGATGCTGTTAACGTTTTTTTCAATCTGTGCATTTTGTAATTGTAGGTTATTGAAGGCTCTTTTATTAAGGAAAACGTAGATGAGCTCTGTTGGACACTTACAGCAAAGAAAAACTACCAGACGGACAAAACCAGCAGTACTGTTCTGCCAGAGAAGGATGCTTTTCGACTTTGGTGCCTTTTTAATTTTCTCTCTGAAGACAAGTACCCTTTGGTTATGGTCCCTGATGAGGTAGGTTCAACTAGAATATATTGTGATTTAAAGGAATTTCTTTACACTCACTCATTATAATTTCTATCACAAAAAAACTTTAAAATAATCTTTTATTGAAATATTTATATGGGGACTGTAAAAAGCAGTTTCTATTCTAAGATCATCCAAATATGCTCATCTTGAATCAAAGTTGATAATAACAGTTGTTTCTAAATTTAGCCACTTGGATACATTTTGTATAGTTATTGTACTATGGTACTAATGGTGAGTACAGTTCAGAGACTGTAGTCAGTAATTGGTGAACTAAAAGTGCTGGTGGTGGATCTACAACCACTTAATACACCCTGCCTGAAACCTGGTTTCTTGCCATGATGGAACGCTGTGCTCTTTTCATGCACCAGTGTGGGCTGGTTTCTCACTTGCAAACTCTCGGTTTGGTTTCCTGTTGTGTTTTTTTCACAGCTGCTGCCAAGAGAAAGCCCTACATTTCAAGGGCAGACTATTCTCTATCATGCTGAGTTTAAGAAAACATTATCCAGTTTTATTTGATTATGTGCCTTACACCCACCAACCGCTGTGCGAAGAAATCTGTGGTGTAATGAGTACTACAGTGTCGTAAAAACTGTTACTAAAGTATATTTGATTGAGAAGTAACATAAATGAAAGTTACTCTTAAGAAAGGACATTTTGGATGTGGTCTTTACTGTGGTGTTGTGTTGAAAATTGTAAACAACTAAAAAAATCCTATCTGCTAATTAAACATTTATTGTGATTAGCTCCCCGACTGTAGTGAAGGAAAAAAACAACTTTAGAGAAAAGTCACTAAAATTCGTTCAAAACAAAAACACTCACCAAAAAGATCATAAAAAGTACTTGATTATAGGTGAATAAATAATTAACCTAGTAACTTCTTACCCTGAGTATAATGCAGCAAAGACAGATTTTTAAAATGAACCACAGTAGTTGTCATTCTCAAGGCCTTTGGTTTCTTTTCCTCTTTAGGTGGAGTACCTCCTCAAGAAGATATGTATGGGTATGAGTATTGAGTTCAACTGTGTTGAATTAGAGGACTTCTTCTCCCAAGAATCAGTGCAGCAGAGCGGCATTACCGTTTGGGTTTTTCTGGCGATGATGAACTCAGGAAAGATAACCAGAGGAATTGAAAAGACCATAATCAGCATGGCTATAGAGGAAGTGTACAGGGAGATAGTTGGTGATGTCCTCAAAGAGGTAGGGGACCCATCTGCGACCAGAGGTATGTGTTTTGGTTTCTGACTTTCTTTGCATTGTGTTGGTGACAGTAGATGTGTGTGTCGGTCGGGGTGTATGCAGGGTTATCTGTGGAAGAAAGGCCAGCTGAGGAGAAACTGGAAGGAACGCTGGTTCACCTTAAGGCCGAGCAACTTGTCCTACTACACCGGGGAGGACCGCAAGGACTGCCAGGGCAACATAGTTCTGGACGGGAACTGCTGTGTTGAGGTAAGCAGCTGGAGATGATCATCTTTCAAAGCTAAACACCGTTAACACTGGAAAGAACTGTGTAGTCATTGTCAGATTATTCAGAAAGAAAAATACATACTGCTCATGTGCTTTCTTTTGTACATTTGAGTCCAAATTTCATTCTTTACGCTAGTGGTTTCAAACCCAGATGTTGGTGCTCCCCCCAAGGTATGGCAAGATTAGGGTGAAAGTGGTCACAAGATGGTTAACAGATGTTTTTATTTTTTTCTTGTGAACTACTGGCCAATGTCCAAAGAAAGATTTCAAATTAAACACTCGCTGAATTGCTTGAAATTCATAGTCAGGAGTTGCCTGTATACAAATAATTGGGGTTAGGGGGAGGGCAGAAATGTTTTGTTTTAAAGCAAACCAGTGTTATTTTAATTTGGACCCTTTCCTTGATTAAGGGCATTTCAGTTTGATCCGGAACAAAATTATGTGAAAACTCCTGAGAACCATGTTCTGGACCAAACAGACGATCCTTGGTCCGATGAAAGGAGGCTGTCTCTGTCCAGATCAAATTCAATCATCATTTGGTTCATATGTAGTGTGATATATTTTTGGGGATGGTTTGGACTTTTAGAAGAGGCAACAAAATAACAACGCAACAAAATGAGCCGTAGTAGCACATGGGGAGAGACCAAATGCCTAACCAACATTTAGTCCGACAGCATGGTGGCCCAATGGTTAGCACTGTGGCCTCACAGCAAGAAGGTTTGTGTTCCAATCCAAGTCGTTCTGTGCCTGTCTGTGTGGAGTTTGTATGTTCTCCGGGTGCTCCGGTTCCCCCACGATCAAAAAACATGTACCAGTCAAGGCACTGGTCAAGATCTGGAGTTGGTCTCTGGGCGCTGTAAATGGCTGCCCACTGCTCTCTCGAGGGATGGGGTAAATGCAGAGAATGAATTTTGATGTATGTGTATGTGACAATCAAGTACCTTGATTTTGTGTTGCATTTCTATGTCAATGTCCGAATCGCAATGGACAATTAAAAACGAATTACAAAAAAGTCAAAATCAATGCAACCAGAGAGTGTGTCATGGATCTGGTGAACGCACCTCTTCAACTCCAAACATTTATCAGATTTCAGGCAGCTCCCTTTGGAGCCACAAAAGGCTTTATACATCTTTTTTCACATATGCAGTAGTACTACCCAAGACCTGTTCTGCTATTACAAGTTTTTTTTTTTTACTACGCAGTTTGCTCACAATAGACACAACTTACCATTGTTATGCTTTCTGTTAAGATGCATAATGCAGTGTTACTAATTACTTCAGGCCCCACCTCCCAAAAAAAGAGAGAAAATTGCATAACCCTCCTGCTTTTCTGAACTTTTCTACCCCCAATAATTTGGAAACTAAATGTTGCTTTGTTTCAGATTTCCTCACAAATCTCACACGGCTCAAGTGAACTGGACTCTATATTAGTGTGCCAGCCTTGCTCTCATGAATGACCCAATCTGATACTGAAGCGACTGTTTGCTGGCTTTTGACATGAGCACAGGGTCAATCATTAGCTTTTCAAGGCCACACAGTACCATACAATAACAAAATAACATTTAGGAATACATAGTTAGGTATGAGCACAATTCACAGCATTCACTTCAAAAATCTGGTCAAGTCCTGTTATTTTTCAAGCAAGAATATTACACACTGCAACATGTGTTACTCTAAAGGAAAACAAGCAATCATTCTAAAACCATGCTTTATTATAGGAAGTAGACGATCAAATATTGTTTGGTCGCTCAAAATGGATCACAAACGTCTTTAACCCTGTGAGTTCACCATTTTTTTCTCCTCACCACTGTTTATTTGAGAAATGGTCAAAACAAAAGTAACAAGAGAAGTGAAGGAGGGATATTTATTCATTACATTGAATGTTTTCCTCGTTGAACAGGTGCTACCAGACCGGGATGGGAAGAGGTGCATGTTTTGTCTGAAAACCCTCTCCAAGACATATGAGATGAGCGCCTCAGACACCAAACAGAGACAGGAGTGGACTACAGGTCAGAGGACACTCACATTGATTGAAATAAAACACTACTAAGTCATAGATCCATCTTATAAGCTTTATTTTCATATGAAGACTTTAAACACTATCTTCTTCACAGCCATTCAAACAGCTATTAGGCTGCATGTGGAGGGGAAAACGTCCCTCCACAAAGATTTGAAAATGAAGCGGCGTGAACAGCGGGAGCAGCGGGAGAAGAGACAGCAGGCCAAGGAGGAGGAGCTGCACAGGCTGCGGGCCCTGCAGGAGGAACGGGAGCGTAAGCTGGCGGAGTTGGATCTTCTGAAGGAGGCCCAAAAGCAGGCTCAGGCCCTCCTGGAGCAGGACGAGCAGAGGAGGCGCCAGCAGCATGAACAGCTCCAACGGGCCCTGGAGGTCCAGCTGCGAGAGGCTGAGGAGGTGAGTGTGGAGGCAAAAAGGGAAGAAAAGAGTTTGCATTACGGAGCAATAGGATTCGAGCGTTGATTGGTTCTTGCTTCTTGCTGTGCGTCTCAAGGCTCGGGTCAGCATGCAGGCAGAAATGGCTCTAAAAGAGGAGGAGGCAGAGAGACAGAGGAAGAGGATCCAGGAGCTGGAGGAGATGCAGAAGCGTTTAGAGGAGGCGCTGCAGCAGGAGATCAAAGCCAGGCGAGATGAGGAGGCCTTCCGCTACGCTCAAGCAGGGTAGAGTGTTATGTAGCCACCCATCTCGGCTAAAGATGATTAGAGACACATGCACCTTCACAGCACAATAAGAATTCAGTTGTTTTGGTTAAGAGCTCGCAAACAGTAATCTGTTAGCTGTGAGAAGGAAGGTGCTCTTATGTGCAGACAGCAGATATTAAACTCAGCTGTTGAACGGTTCATGTTGCGTTATGTTCCTGAGGAAGTTGAGCTCCCAACAGAGGAAGTTGTTAAACGCTGCCATCAGTCAGATCTATTGTGTCGCTGTTTCTGTGCTCTCTAAACCTTGTCATGTAAAAGATGAATTGATCAGATTCATTTGCAAACAGCTCGCATTATGCTCTGTGCATCTTCCCTCACTACGATGTCTGAAACATAATGTTTCGGACATCATAGTATCATAGTATATAATATACATATTTGATCCTTTTTGTGAGAAGTCAGTCGTACATTTCTAAATGTTATTGTTTGTGTTCTCTGTGGTGTCCAGCTTACTGGCAGAGGAAGAGGAGAAAATGAAGGCCCTGATGAGACTGCAGGAGGAACAAGAGGAGTACATCCTGAAGACACAGAGAGAGAAGCAGGAGCTCAAACAGGAAATGGAGGCCAAGTCCCGGTCCCTGGACGAGGCGCAAAGGCAGCTAGAGCAGGTCCGCGCCAACCGGCACAGGGTTGACCAGGATGTAGTGGTAAGAACCAATAAATACAAGCCTCGCAGTTAAATAAGAAAACAATCAAATCATCAAAACTACATTTAACTGAGTCCAAGCTATTGATCTCTTTGAGGAAATGTTGCTTGTTGGGGATCTAGTGTAACAGTACTGCTTTTTCGGCTTAAATTTGATGTTGCACACCTGTAAGTTGGATTTCAAGCCTATACTACTTTTATTCATTAAATACATTTCATTTGTGAATTTGTGTTCATTTAACCAGGTAAGAGCCTGTTGAGATTTAAATCTCATTTACAAGGATGACAGAGCCAAGACGACGCCATCTACGTACATGTACAGACAGGGCAACACATTACAACATGCAGTATAACACAGACATTGATGGGAAAAAACGACAGCTTTTATAGTCGGTCCTTTAAAATAGTTCTATGATTTTAAAGTCCAACCAGCAGCACAGTTTTAAACAAGTGTCAAACAACTGAGTCTAACTGGTTCACTTATGCCTCCTATCTATTTACAGAGGCTTACTCTGTCCTTTGGAGACTTTGTGTGACTTATTTTATGAAGTTTTTGGTTTATTTTTTAATTTAATGATATCACTACTACAAAGTGGGGTGTTATTTCTGCTTTGCTAATCTCCCTAAAGAGAGCCAGTATTGAACATTCCTCTATATTGTAATTGTCAATATCTTTTCTTTAATGTGACAGAACATTTTAAACTCGTAATACTTATATAGTTAGATATACGTATTACTGATATTTGTATTAATTGTAGTCGGTGGAATTGCTAACAGAAGTTTATTTCTTTATTGCTTGTAGGTATTAAGCATTCATTTTAATGAGCTGCTGTTTATCTCTGACAGGCTGCACAGCGGAAACTTCGCCAGGCGAGCACCAATGTCAAACACTGGAACGTCCAGATGAACAGACTGATGCGACCAATTGGACCAGGCGGTATGTGTCCCATCGGAATATTTTTTAACCATGGAATTTCTTCTCTATTTCAGCATCTGTTTACAAAGTGTGATTTCACTGGCTTGCTGTAAACGTTCACTCACTCCATTTTTTGAAGTATTTTGTTTGTGCTATTTTTAGAGAAGAGACCATCGTTGGGAAGCTCCTTCTCAAGCTTCCAGATCCCCACACAAAGAGATCCCGGTCTGCGTCTCAGAAGGAGATCAGGATCAGAGAATCAGGACGAGGAGAGCAAAGAGAATGTTGACACCACAGCTGGATGTGATTTAGAGAAACGCCACTCGCATGCCTCTAATGGAGACATGGACATCCCCTGAAAACATGACTCAGACAGGCTGCGTTGGTCAATTCTGGTCATTCTGTAAGGTTTTCTGACTGGAAGGGCAAGAGATAAAAACAGTGGCACATCTACACTTAAAACTGAATTTACTACCAAAAGTACTACCATTTCAATTAAAGGTTAAATTTACTGACCTTGTTTCACAGACAGAAACAGTTTAAAACATTTGCATTTGCAGAATCAACTAATGCTTTGACTGCAGCCTGTGTGAGGCCTGTTGTGGACTTAACAATACCTCAATGCAAAAGAAATGAGCTGTAAGCAAGGTCCTGGAAGTACAAAGTAAGTTGTGATGTTTAAAGGCAAATACTTACATACAATGCAAGGGAGCTTATTTGTTTAGCTCTGTAATATAGCCACATAACAATGTTTATTTTCTTTTTTTTAAGATTCTTTTTTTGGGGTATTTTAAGTTGTTACCTCGATAGGACAGCTTAGACATGAAAGGGGAGAGAGAGGGGGGAGTGACATGCAGCAAAGGTCAGCAGGTCGGAGTCAAAGTCGCTGACACTGCGTCGAGGAGCAAACCACTATATATGCTCTATTATGTGAGATAACCAGGCGCCCGCAATGTTTCATTATAACATATGTATTTTTGGGGGTGAAGCGTGGCTTGACTTTTTTACGTAAAAGTTGGTTAAGTATCTGAGTTTACCGCAATTTATATGGAAGAGTATCATTCATGATCAACAGGAGAGAGTGAGGGGCAGAGAGAGAAACTCTCATTGAACTTCCTGTTTCTATTGTGAGTTAACATAGTTGTAAATAAAGAGTGAAATGATGCCTTATTTCTGCCTGTATCTTTAGTGTGTTAAATTATGTGCAGCATGTGATTCAAAGAAATGGTTATCTTTGGTGTTAATAATATCTAAATTTATACTTAACACAGTAAATATCTGAAATACTGTCAAAGACCACATCAAAGTTGAAACACATTCTGCTGAATTTGCAAGCTGCACATCCGCTCGGGTTTGAATTTGAGTCCACGTCATTTTTTCAGTGTTGAAGCGATAGACTGCATGGTTGAAATGTGTCATCGCTGACTAATTTGATGGCCCTGACTGATAAAACCGTCAGCTCATATGACTAAACAGAGACATCCACTGACACATGGAGCAAACTACATTTCTAAAGGGCTGGATTGATTTCTTTTATAATCCATCATTTTAAATAAAATGTCAGTGTCTACGTATTTATAGTCTTATAGTGGTATCCATCTATGTTAACAGAGGGTTTTTTGGTCTATTTTTTTATTGCGATACTGATTACAGGTGTATTTCAAACATAAATATCAACCATACATACAAAAGTAAATAGTTACAGTACAGTAATGAAAACTTTTATTTATAGGCAATATTTAATTTATATATACAGTATATATAAACGTTTTAGTACAATGTTGTGGCCCAAGTTTAATAAATCCTAGTTATTTCTTTATTGTTAATATTTTAAGAGTACTGACTGCCAAGCAAGTTTTAAATAACTGTTGTTTCTACTATGTGTTTTGTCATGCAGTCAACTCTCTATCTCTCTCTCTCTCCATATATATATATATATATATATATATATATATATATATATATATATATATATATATATATATATATATATATATATATATATATATATATATATATATATATATATATATATATATATATATATATATATATATATATATATATAAAGGTTTATTTATTTAGACCAAAATCTAAAATTTGCCCCAAAGGGTTTATTTCTGCAGATATGATCAACTCACCTACATCTTTTTAGCACTAGTGCAGATCCCTAATAAATACCCCATGTTGCAGAGTACAGAAACAACAGTGCTTAATACAGAGACCTTGACAGCATGAGAAAGTTGTTTGCTGGATTCAGCCTGGTGTGTGTGCGCGTGCGTGTATGTGTGCGTGTGCGTGTGTCCTGGCATGTGACGACGATGGAGGAGGAGGAGAGCAAAGCAAAGCAAAGCTAAGAACAACAAGAAGAGAGCCGGGGAGGGATTAGCAGTTCACTATGCTTATCTGCATGTGATATGTTAGCGACCGAATGTGTCCAAATAGTTTTTCTATTCTCTTGAGCTCAGCGATTTGTCAGCTACATGAAAGCCTAAATCCCCTCAAACTTATGTTGGCAGCAGCAGCCTGACGTTAGCCCCTGCTGCTAGCTAGCTAACTCTTGCTGGTGACTTCTAACAACTTGTCAACAGCCGATCGATACTGGACAGGACTTGGGACTGTTTTTTCTACATGTTTTTTTGCCTGATGGTATTTCTCGTAGCGTAAAGGTCTTCTGAACCGGCAGCACTATTGGGAAAGGTAAGCTAACTTGGCAAGGCAGCTAACGTTTTTTAAAGGCACACTCGGGAATGTGGGTCAGCCACGCTAACAGCTAGTGGTATTTAGCATTCAAGGTTAGTTGCTAACTAGCTAGCTAAGTCAGCTAGCTGTGCCGACTCTCTTCGACGGCCGACTAATATTGTTTCACTTTGAGTAAAAAAGTTTGACGGTAGCCATGTTCATAATTTAGCCGTGGTTTAATTTCTCAAATGATTGTATCCAGTCACAGTCCTGTCAATGACCTACACAATTCACTGTAATGTGGCAGATATTTCCGAGAACCAGTGTGACAGGTTGTTTGCTGGAAGACAAGCCTCAACAGTCCCAATCCGAGGTGTTGTGTTACGTAAACGTTCTGAAAACAAAGTGTAAACTTTGTCCCAGTTTTTGCCATCATTTGATGACAACATTCATGCGGAAAACATTAATACATCTGTAATAAGTAGATTATGTGGATGTCAGGGCACAGCTACATAAATGGACAGATTAATCCACTAGGGGGCAGGGGGCAAATATTTAACCCCCACCCCCAAAGCCCTCTTCCCAACCTCCCTCCACCAGCGAACAACACTGCTCAGTGTGTACATAGTGCATGCACCCTGTCCCCTTAAAGCAGCCACCAAGTACGCTGTGCACCCTACCATGGAACTGACGCAAACAATAATACAGATGTCTCCCAGCGCCAATAGAGACAAAGTTTACTTTTTAAGATAGTGGAGAGCAGGCTGGAAGGTTTAGGGCACTTTAATGTCAGTCCCAATCCCCATATTTGTGTCCAGGCCTGCTTTTTTTCTCATAGAAATTAATCATAAGGGGTTCCCTTTTAAAGGTGTGTTTTGGCTAATCATTGAGTTTAAATGATTATGGTGTGATAATTGTGGGGATTTGTCACAAAAAAAATATGCTTTCTTAAGTCTGTAGAATATGATTTGTATGCCAGAACAGGGTGAATGGCCACTGCAAGAAATTAGCCACATTGTGATTTAGCTAAAATTTTGATTAATTGTTAAGCTCTATTCTCAAGTATTCTTTCCAAAAACATTATGCATGATAGGGTATTGTATGCACATCACCCACCTCTATTGAAGTGTTGCACATTTATCTTCATAAACAATTGAGGTGTTAATGGTCTGAGACCCCTTCATGTTTGTTCCACCTGCCTAGTGGGTAATCCAGGCATGCCTACACAGGGTGTGTGTGTGTGTGTGTGCGTGTGTGTGTGTGTGTGTGTGTGTGTGTGTGTGTGTGTGTGTATATCATGGCATAAGCCTATTACTATCAGAGACATTCCCTGGCTGCTCAAACACAGCCAGTAGTAATAAAAACCGACTAGGGAAACAACACCTAAATAAACACACTGTCAAAGATTAGTAAATACATTTTTTTTAGTTATAGGTGATACGCTTAAGACCTAAAGCAAAATAGCCCTATATATGCATTTCTGCTAAGATAAAAAAAAACAGACATTTACGGGAGCATTTTGGCTCTGCAACGTGTTATGACAAGCTTACCTCTCAGTTTGGCTAGTGAGTGGTCACTGGAATTGTGGTCTGTTAACCACTCACATGCTGGATAGCAAGGTAGATGATATGTGGACTTTTGAGGCCTGTTAACAGGGATGTGGTGGTCATTCTTGGTCTGCATGTAATTTACGTGTTAAGTACACATTGTTCATTTTAATATTGGCTGTTTAAAATAAAATGTTATATTCTTCAATAGTGGAACTATGATGACAATGTGACAGAAGGGGAGCCGCTGAGTCAGCTTAAATAGGAACCATGGAAGGTACAGAGCAGCACGACAGGGTGAACGGCCACTGCAAGCCCAAATCCCCCCGGGACGCTGCTGATGTCAGGTGGACGTCTCCTAAAGGAGAGTCTGGAGGTTCAGACAGCTGTGGAGGGTCTAGTGTGTTGGAGCTGACAGACCTGCAAGAGTTAAAGGCCAGGGAAGGTGATGATGATGATGATGAGGAAGACCAGGAGAAGAGGAAGAAGGTAGTTCCACCCTCCAAAGGCCTAAAAGTAGACCAGAAGAAAAAAGAGAAAGAGAGTCTGGATCAGAAGGAGAACAATTGCAGCAAGCAAAACAACAGTGCAGCATCCAGCTATACAGGTAATATTTGTATCACAAAGTGTCGAGACTTGCTTCCTGGAAAGTCATTGGAAATAGTGCATGACATAAGTGACAGAGCATTAATAATCATGCATTTTTTTATGCAGACCTGTCGCATACCTCCTCACCCTCGCTGTCCGAACAGCTGCGTCTTGGCCGAGAAGACGGCACGGGGGCTGGGATCAGCGTCGAGTGTAAAGTCTGCGGGGACAAGGCCTCTGGCTTTCACTATGGCGTGCATGCCTGTGAGGGTTGCAAGGTAATACAGTGTGTTTATCAGAGCAGGATAGCTATGTCAGATTACAAAGTTTGATAACGGCAGCTTTGTGCTTTCTGATTTGAAATTTTGAACCAATTGCAATGTTTCTCACTCAGGGATTTTTTAGGCGAACTGTGCGGATGAAACTGGAATATGATCGCTGTGAGCGTTCCTGCAAGATTCAGAAGAAGAATCGTAACAAGTGCCAATATTGTCGCTTCCAGAAGTGCCTGTCTTTGGGAATGTCCCATGATGGTGAGAGGGGGAAATATTTTAGCAAATGAACTCCTTATATTAGGCCATGTTATTTAAAATAATCAAGTAATAAGTTGGGGGGGGCAGTAGCTCAGTCAGTAGGGAGTTGGGTCGGACAATCCCTGTACGAGCCAAAGTATGTTGATGGACTGGTAGCTAGAGAGACCAGTTCATCTCCTGGGCACTGTCAAGGTGCTCTTGAGCAAGCCACCAAACCCCCAACTGCTCGGGGCACTTTTCCATGGGCAGCCCCCTCACTCTGACATCTCTCCATTAGTGCATGTATAGGTACTGAGCATGTGTGTGTACTTCAGGCCTGCGTGTAATAACAGTATACATTTTATTTCGCCCTTGTGGGACTAATAAAGTATACATTATTATTATTATTATTATTATTATTGTTATTAAGCTTAAAATAATGTTATTTAATCTAAAGTGAGTAAGAAATGGGCTTATTTATTTAAACTAATTTAAATCTTCGTGTGTGTGTGTGTGTGTGTGTGTGTGTGTGTAGCAATCCGATATGGACGTATGCCTGAGGCGGAGAGGAAGAAGCTGGTGGCAGGCCTGCTTGCTGAAGAAGTGGATCTCAGCAAACCAGGCGGATCAGACCTGAAGACTTTGGCCAAACAAGTTAACACAGCCTACCTGAAGAACTTCAGTATGACCAAGAAGAGGTCCCGCAGCATCTTGTCGGGCAAAACCAGCAGCACCTCAGTACGTTTTAGTCTCAGAACAGCTCAGTCCTGGTTTTACAGATAATTTAAAGTATATATGGAAAAATATAAGTAACACGTGGTCATCATCAATGGGACACATGCATATAATCAGTCTAACTTTTTCTGTTTTAAAGCCTAGTCTGGTAATATATAAGATTACCACAAAGTAGTTTTTTATATATATGTTATTATATAACCCAGTCTTGTGTTTTATGCTAATCCTCAACACCTTACCTGTCAAAAATGTCATCCCTCGTATTTTCTAAGTCTTTGGAAGGTACAGATTGGTTGTGTATGAGAAATTGATTTTTGTTCTCATTTTAGCCGTTTGTGATTTACGATATGGACACACTCTGGGAGGCAGAAAGTGGTTTGGTATGGAGCCAGTTAGTTCCAGGTGCGCCCCTGACCAAAGAGATTGGGGTCCATGTGTTCTACCGCTGCCAATGCACCACGGTGGAGACTGTGCGAGAGCTCACCGAGTTTGCCAAGAGCATTCCAGGGTTTGTGGACCTCTACCTTAATGACCAAGTGAGTCACTTTCTACTCAGTGTGCTACACAGTAAGATGATTTGTGTGATGTTTGTATTATTTTAGGCACTAATGTACAATTATCTGTGTGCTCTCTGCAGGTGACTTTACTGAAGTATGGTGTGCACGAGGCTATTTTTGCCATGCTGCCCTCTCTCATGAACAAAGATGGACTGTTGGTGGCCAATGGAAAAGGCTTTGTGACCAGGGAGTTCCTTCGCAGCTTAAGAAAGCCCTTCAGTGAGATCATGGAGCCCAAGTTTGAGTTTGCTGTCAAGTTTAATGCTCTGGAGCTGGATGACAGCGACCTGGCCCTGTTTGTTGCTGCCATTATTCTCTGTGGGGGTGAGACTGAATTATTTTTTAGTAAAGTATGAATAATGTCATATTTGCTTGGTGTCAGGTTCAGTGCATCTGCATGTCATTATTAAATGGTCGTGCGAGATCTTCCATTTTATTTACAAAAGTCCTAAATATTTTCTCAGTAATGTCAGTCATAAAATGTAAGTATAAAAGTATCCAATGCAGGCTATTGGGACACAAAAGTGTGAATGTGCATGTGCAATATCAACATGTCCTAGATTTATTTCAGTTAACAACAACAATAAACTGTGTTCCATCAACCCAGGGTTTCCCAATCCAGCGACATTTACAAGAGATGCATATTTTACATAACAAGTGCAAACTACATTTCTACATAAATATGAAGAACACAGACACGCAGTACAGTTGCTGCTTCCTAAAACAGGAAGAAAAGCTGGCAAAAAAATAGCCTATTATTTCAACGCTGGCAGTAGTAAGCGACCGTGAGCGCAAATAAAAAACAAAAATCAAAACATAATTCAAACCGATGTGCGCATTGGCAACACACCTCTGAAGAAGCCAACAAATACTTCATTCAATCCACGGAAAATCTTTATCTTTCATAAAAATACCCAAAGGGAAATGTTAACGGGGATGATGCCTTCCAAATGTTTTAACTTTTATGAGCACACCTCTCTCTCCACGCAACAAACGCCACCGGATCTTCTAAGAACACTAACGCCGTTATAAATCAAGTATTGATTAGTCAGTAGGCGGTGCTTTTACACTGGCTGATCTCTAATCTCCACCCTAACATGCAGGTTAGGTGTTCAGCATAAGTTACCACAGCGATTTAACCCGGTAACAAGTGATCCACCGTCGTGATACACTAAACCCTAGGTTGAACCAGAAGTTACCTTGTTACCGCAAATACTGCTTTGTAGTATAGGTCCGTGGTTGACCTAATTCAATTTGTCATTGTGTTTCACACATCCACCAGTTAGTGAATAAATCAGTGCAAGACAGAAGAATTTAAAATTATGAGCTCATAAATTCAGAAATGACTGTTATATAATTCTACTACTGAACAAAATTGATGGGTCAGTATGATTGTGAAAAATTGGTTGCGTTCCATGTGAAATGTGACGTAGTGAACCCTGCAGAAACCCTTTGTTTGCTCAGCGTAAATTGTGACTTCCTTGTTCTCCCAGATCGTCCTGGACTAATGAACGTGAAGCAGGTGGAGCAGAGTCAGGACAACATCCTCCAGGCCCTGGACCTCCACCTGCAGGCAAACCACTCGGACTCAGCCTACCTCTTCCCCAAGCTGCTGCAGAAGATGGCCGACCTCCGTCAGCTTGTAACTGAGAACGTTCAGCTTGTCCAAAAGATCAAAAAGACGGAGTCTGAGACTTCGCTCCACCCTCTACTACAGGAGATCTACAAAGACATGTATTAGAATTCTCCAGCACAGACTGCTTTTAGCAATACTGTTACAGACTGAATTTACAATGATAATACTACACTGCATTCAATACAAGCACTGTTCCAAGTATGGGCATGGATCTTAGCGTGCAGGTGAGACAAAGGCACGTGGTAGGGCTAACACAATCAACAAAGTCTTCTCAATGTCAGCATTTCCCTCGGCACAATAATGTGTGTGTGTGAGTGTGTTATGTGTGTTTGTGATGAGCATCTGGAATCATTTTGCTACAAGTTCTAGTTTCCCACAATGGTCACTTAACAGAGAGAATGATTTGTTTTCTCACCAAGGCTGCTCCTGTTACATTCTATTAGCAGAGCTGACCCCAGAACAGCGTCTAGAGAGAAAGCTTCTCCTCACTCACCTCGACTCTGTGTTTGTCTGTGAAGGGAAAGCCTTTCCTGTTCTTACACCAATGGCATTGTTGAAATCGAAAAGAGACAGTAAGTTTGTACTGTGCAAGAGTTTCATTAGATGCCAATGTCTTTGGTAGAGTGATTGTTCTCAGACTTTTGGTAAAGCTGAAGATGCACAAATTGACTTCTATTTACATCATCATCTTCACCATCAGCAGCAGCAGCAGCAGCAATGACTGCTACTCTGCCATTTGGTTAATAACCACAAACTGGGCTGGCTCCAGCATTGTAGAGCTTTCTTAATGTAGCTGTCTGTGCAATACCGTTTCCATTTTTCAATAAATGCGGAGATTCAAGATATATATAGGTTTTGTCTTAAAGCCATCTACCCAAGTGGTAACTAATGGACTATGCTGCACAGATTTTGTCCCTAAACTGACACTATAAACACATTACCCATTAAAGTACAAGGGACAGCATGTTATTTTTCTCTTTTTTGACATGCAAATTATCATAAATTTGACAGTTTAGTTTTTTTTATTAGTTTAGTCTTTGTAATTATGTTCCTAATTATTTGTTTTTGTTGATTGTATATGTAAGGCAAAACATGAATTATCTTGTTTTATGTATACTGTATGTGTCCTTTCATATTACATGCTTGCTAGTTTAGGTTGTACCAAATATATTGTCAAGCATGCTAACAATTATTTCCTTGATGAGGAATTTGGCAGCAAACTATCTACCACAATATCATTATTGGGAAAATTGATTATTAGAAATCAACATCCAGCATCTGGTATCGTAAATTGCTCCTGCATTCACGATATAGCCACAGTCCTTGATTACTACTCTTTCTGTGTACAGTCAGATTTGGCGCGTAAGGAGAGACAAAAAGTGTCAAATCTATACAATACTGTAGCCAGGATTCATAACTGTCAAACTGTTTTCCTTCCCCTCATATTCTGCAGGACTTTTTTTTTTTCTTCCCATAAACTTCATTTGAATGGACATCAGTATTTCAGCACTGGTGCACACAATCCACCTACAGAAATCTCTATTTGTTCTCTGAATCTGTCTCCTGATCCCTATCTACCTCTAATATTGTATGATCTATGACATTATTCACTGTCTCATCTGATCTCTGACATTTTTTTCCTTTGCCTTAATTCCTGCTATCAGTACACGTTGCAAATTTGATATTATTGGCTGATGTGCGTTGTGCCAACAAAACGAGAAAGTACACCAAAAAGTTGATGTAAGCTACCTCTATGACTGTCTCAAGTGATGAATTGACATATTTGTTCACAAAAACGTGTTAAGACTTGAAATAATTTCTTCTTTATAGTCACATGTAACCTATGTGCAGATCTAGCTAGTTTAGTAACATCACACGTATAAACTTTATTAGAAATATTAAAAAATGATTTTCTCATTTTTTTATGATACAGATATGTCACATAACCTGCAGTTTATCAACTGATTTCACTTGAAAGTAGTACCTGGTCTTGGTATGATGGACCAGAACCAATCAAACTGTGGGTGAGTTTAGACAAATGGATGGATGAATGGGAATTTGGAATACGTCATTTACTAACGTCTACGTCACGCTCGTTGCTAAGTTGATTGGTAAAAGGAACCGGCTGACAACTATTTAGCTGGCTAGATAGATAGTGAGATGGAGGGGTTTTGGCGGCATGCTCAAACCACACGGAGGATGGACCGTAGTGGAAGTATCTGTAGGTAAGCGGAGTTTGGTTGTATCATAAAGCTATTAAAGTGAACATGTTGTGGGAAAGCAGTTGCTCCTTTACTAAGAAACGTTCATGTAGCTAGCTAACTAATTTGACCGTTAGTGCCACCAATAATCTGTGCTACTTTTAAAAGCTGTCGTGCTGCATTATTTGAATGAATCACTTACCTACGAGTAATTTTAGTTCTAGCTAGCTAGCTAACTAAAATGAAACAAAGTTGCATTTTGGTTTATGTTTAAAACCTGGGCAACGTTAGCTAGTCATGGGAATACGTGTGACCCTGGGAAGGATTTACGTTAGTTAGCTGACGCGAGCTAACGTTAAAACGTTAAAGTATGAGCCGAAACTGTTAACCGTTAACGTTAATTTCAGATATTGGGCAACCATATGTATGGTATACTCACGCACTCACTCATTCATAGCTAGCATAACTAAGTTGAGTGGTGACAAACTTTTTGCAACAGATGGATTTCCGGCACCACGTAAACACAAGAGGTGCGTGTGTCCGGTGAGAGATATAGACAAAATGGTGTTCGGGTTAACAAGTTGTGTTCCTACGTCCCCACATGTCACTGCTAGATCCATAAACAATGGTCATACGAGAATATTCAATTGGGTTTATTTTGACAGCATTAAAGATTTGAGTCTTGACAGATCTGTGACTTGACAGATTTAGGACTAGAACCCAGACATTTTGAACTAACCTAACTCCAGGTTTTTATAAAATAAAGTCTCACACTTTGAATATTATGTATTGATATTATGGCTAGCTATGTATAAATATGCAGCTGCTATTCAGTCACTTTGCTTTTTCATTACAGGCGTTTTATAAATGGCGCTTGCAGATTTGGTCCAAGGTGTAATTATCGACATGAATGGCCAGCTATACAGTCATCCCAAATATGTAGGTACTTTCAGAAAGGTGGATGCTGGTATGGTGATAGCTGTAGGTAAGGTTCCCCCCCATTGTATCCCTCAGTTGTATGGAACTAAAATAAAGTGGATGTCATGCACCCAAATTAACATAGTTTATTAAATATTTTTCACCACTAGGTATCTTCATGTTCTTCAATCTGAAGTGGCAGCGGGTAGAAGAGGTTCAGTGCCGACCGGTTCCTCCACCGGGGAGGTTTATGCTCTGCCTGACAGAAGAGGTTCAGAGCCTGCTTTTCTGCAGGCACAGGTGACATCTACGCGGGAATGCAGCAGATCACAATTGTCGGATAATAACTCAAATCCTCACTTTGGGCGCCTGGCAACAGAGATTACTGAGGAACAATCACCAGGTTTTTTTTTTTTCTTTTCTTTTCTTTCATGGGTGACAATGAATCTGGTCAACATTTCTTTAAACTTGACTGACTTTGCCGATACAGATATGGACACTGCCCGCACTGCTTCTTGGGAGTTGATCCAGAGCTCAGAAGTTGCTCAAGCATGTGATGGAAGAAATGAGCAGGTTAGCTTAAATTTTAAGTGATCTTTTTACAGGGCGTACTGGTGAGTTGAACCCAGTACAGGTTATACTGACCACCCAGTTTTTGTGTTCAGGAGATTTCTTCCAGCGAGACAACAGAGGAGGGTGGTGCTGCGGCGGCTTCTAGTACCCAGGGGAATAAAGAGGAAATGGAGTCCTTCCTTCAGAGTAAAAATGTGACCTGTGGCATCTGCATGGACAAGGTGTATGAAAAGACTGATCCAAGAAACCACATTTTTGGAATTTTGCCAAACTGCAATCACGCCTTCTGTTTACAATGCATCATGACCTGGAGGAAGACAAAAGACCTTGGGCCGGAGGTGGTAAAGTAGGTTCCATTCCTATTTGACTGCATCTGACGACGCCGGTAACGAAATTTGACTTGACGTCTGTTTAATGCTTAATCCTCAGGAGCTGCCCACAGTGCCGAGTGAGGTCTGCCTTTTATGTACCTAACAGACACTGGGTTGAAGGACCAGCAAAGGAAAGCCTGATTGCTGCCTTCAAAGAGAAATTCAGGTAATTTAGGATTTTTTTTTTTTTTTTTTTTATAATGGCTTGCAATTTAGTTTAACATTTTGTACATGGTGTGTAGTACTGTACATAGGTTTCACTCATCCATTTTCTTCATTTGGGACATGCCACTCCAGCTTGCCTTCTCAGCTCTTGCCCATCCATCCACTGCCTTTTTAAGTGTTATTTCTTTAGCTGACATGCTGTAGTTACGGTCAAGTTGAGCAATGAAACTTGGTTGCGATCATTGAAAACCTCCCAAAGGCCTAAATTGCCTGTAATATGTGATTAAATCACCTCAGCAACTTAAAGCTTTTTTCTTTCTTTTTTTTTTAAAGCCACCAAATAAGTCTTAAGGTGGCAGAAATAAAATATGGTCCAAAATAAGTTGACAAATGTCTGGCTGAATTCCATAATGGGTAGGAGTCATTCTTGAGGTGTAAAGCAATGTGGCGATCTTGTCTCAACATGTTTTTTTAACAGGAAATGCATGAAATTAAAGAGAAATGAAACATGTAGTCTATATTGACATTTTATTCACAGGATAGTTCAGGATGTCCCTCACCCTCCACGTTCTTTGTTTGCAATCTAAACTCTGGTAGATTTGGGGAAACTTCCTCTGAGCTAGAACTGACAATCACACATTTTCTTTTTTTTTTCTTTTTTAATTCTCATTGCACAATGTAGAGCCATTTTAATTCCAGAGCTTGCCTTCCTACGTGCACATGTTCCACCGAAACAAATTCCTTCCTGAGGCTATTTTGCAGAGGCAACAGTGCTGCATCAGGCTCTTGGCGTCGCTCAAGACATTTATTATTGGTTTAAAGAAATGTAACCAGAGCACTACATTTCACAGGGTGTGCTAGACTTACCCTGAAGGCTTGGATATACTGTCACGCTCCAACGCTGTCTATTATGACTACTAAAGGTCCTACTTTTGTATTGAATACAAAATGGGGATACTTTATTTTTATTCTAAATTTGTTCTTTTAGTCATAGCCTTGTTTCCATGCAAGTTTTACTTACAAGTGTTATGTCAAAATGGAAATCTTGTTGAGAAATGACCAAGCTACTGAAATCCCCCTCCGGTTCTGTTCTGTCTTGTCTCTCTGTGATTCCAGTAAGAGAAGATGCAGTTACTATACCCGGTACAGATGCTGCCCTTTCAAAACAGAGTGTCTTTATCGCCATGACAAACATGCACGTCACAGGTCATTTCAGGTAAATATAATCCCTGTTATATGCAATCAGGTTTCCTTGCCATCGATATACATGATATAATGTGTTAACCGTCCCCTTGCATTTGTTTTTTTTTGCTCAACAGTATGATACAGAAGAGGACTACGATGGTGTAGATCTGCTTAATCTTTTCATAGCCATGACCCTTATCGGTGACGACGACGACGATGATGAAGACGACTTTGGCTTTCCTTTTTATCTATCTGAGGAGTATGGTTTCTGAGCTTTTTCAGTGACTGGATCCACTGCATAGGGGTCCTGATTTAAATTGGCCCAAGAACACATGGCTGTGTTTTGACCCTTCTGACGATATGGAAACCACTTCATGAGCAGCTGTGATCAAGATCCGGGATGTCAACCATGGACCGCCCAGTGTGTTGGGGTTTTAAATTGGTCCGACTACAGCTGGTGATTTTACTGACCTAGCACTCTTTCAACCAGAGAGGAACTAACTTGTGAAATCACTTGCTACAGTCTGTTTGGAATTGAGGACGTGTACACTCGGCTCTCTGCGGTTGGTTTGTTTGCTCCAGTTCTATGTAAGCATCCCAGATGTAATGCGTCTTTACTTGGTCTAATAATCTTGTGGTTAATCTGTGGCTATCTAGTTTTGGATTTATTTCACTCCAGTGGCCATAGTTGTTTAAACATGAATGTTAATTTCCCCTGTACCTATGATTAATGGGAGTGCTCATTCAGACTTCTGAGCAATTTGCACCATTTTGATATTTTAAAGTGTTTTGTGGATGGTAGTTTTAATTGTCTATAGATGAAAAGTATGCTTTACCCTTCTTGCTAATGTCTACCGATTCCTGCTAAAAGTAATGTTATGAGACCCTTTTTCTAGTTTTGGTAAGAATATGGACTGTATAAGATTTTTATTTCTTTTTAAACGAGTTGTACTTGTACACAGAAAATAAAACATTGCTTCACACTCTATCACTGAAATTGCGTGTCCTGCTTTTCATTAATATTATAATTGCAGATTAGTAAAATTGAATTGTAAGAAGCTAGAATCTATTACTTCTACTTTGTCGCTACCGTATAAGGTTTTACCACTAGGTGGAGGTGTCGAGCAGAAACTTAGTGAATATCATGACACTTGCGAAGAAGAAACGTCAACAAACCTGGCGGGCTGGCCCGTTCTTTTAAGGCTCTTAATAGAGCCATGGCGTGGCAGTAAAGAAACTTCCAGAGACAGTTTAAGAAACTTCACCCGATAGTATGGACCCAGGTTCGTTTCTGAGTCGGTTTGATGGGCAGTCGAAGCTGCTGGTTCGGTCGCTTTGTGGAACCTCCGGTGCCCACAGAGCCCTGGAAGTCTTCCACAGGCAGCAGCGAGCAAACCCTGAAATGTCACTGTCCAACCTCATGGAAACCCTGTGTCAAGGCGAGGTAACGTGTCCAGATACTAAAGCCCAGCCACTAACGGTGTAAGTTGACCTTAATTGATTTAAAAAAATAAAAAAAAAATTAGTACGACTCAATGTAGAGGAGACTATTCTAAGGGATGAAGTTGCTCTCTGCCAGACTTTAACCTAGAAACGCCAACGCCAGGACATTGTTGCTATAGAAACAGTGTAGTTTAGAAAAGTGTAGGCACCTTGGCTCTACAGTTATTAGTTCTTTAAAATGGTAAACTCACTAATTCAACCATGGAATTCTATTACTAGGCAACAGCCTGGCCCCTTAACCTCGTAAGTTGATGCCATTCATACACTGCAACAGGAAATCAACTCGGGTCCATTTAGAATGTTTGTTTACAACTGTGAAAAGGTCTATACAGAATATCATAGAGCGTGAATGTCTATTAAATAACCTCGTGATGCCGTTGTGGCATGCCAGATATTTGTACTTTCCATGTTCTCCTTACAAAAAAAGAGAAAAATATTGTTTTTACTTAACATGTTATGTAATGACTCTTCAATTTAAGTATGAAATGATAATCTTCAGCATTGCACCAGATGCTAGATTAAATCAACAAATGCCAACCTAAGACAAACTGGCCATCTACCATAACATGCCTATTCCTCTACCATTTTATTTCCTCAACTATTCTAGTAAACCCCTGGTGTGCCTGTTTCCAACATTATTCAAGCAAAACTTGCTCTCCTTCATCTATCTGGTCCAATCGGTTCTTCCCCGGGCCACTGTCCTCCATCTTCTGAAATGCCTCAGCCAGGACTTTAATCCAAGTCCCTGGGTCACTGCTCTGGTTAGACAGCTGGAAAGAAACCTGGGGACCCACAATGAAGAGCCTCTGTATACTCCACTGTGCAACCAGAGTCTCAAGGAGCTTTCACAGCGTTTGGTTGGTTCTGGTGAGACTGAAGGATGGGCCAAGTGCTTCAGCGGTCAACCAGTAAAATCTGAATCTCAGAGTGCATCTTGTTTATCCGAGCCGGGTACACAACGGAAAAGAAAGGGCAGCTTTGTTACTATGGACTCTGACGGTGAGGAAACGGGACAGCAGAGTAAACGGATAAAGATGGATCTCTGTGGTAGTGAGAGTCTCGATGCTGAAGAACAGAGCGCAAAAGCAGAGGCATCCGGAAGATTAGGATGTGATGCTCCAGCGGAAACTCCTCCTGAAGAACTGCAGCCAGCACCAGACTGTTCATGTGATGCCCTGCCTGAACATGTAAAGGTAGGGACACTGTGGCAGGACAGGCTTCATCTGTCCTGTCTGCACTGAAATGTATAATCCCATTTGATTTCTTTCCAAATTTTCAAATGATTGGAGACCCTGATAGCGAGTTAACACACGGATCAAATGAGGTGTGCTAAAAGACCGTTATATTTACTTGTATCACACAGTTTGCAGTTACAGTTGGAATAACAAAACTTGGTCTGTTTTTGTGTTTTATATAGGTCTCTGTTCTTCAAATAAAAGAATTACTGGAAAGTCAGACAGAGGTAGGAAAAATGTCTTCTTTCTTCTAGCCAGCACAGTAAGCACAGACTGGGACTGACCTTTGTAATCACTATATTTTATGACTGTCTGTTTGCAGTGGGACCACAGCTCCATGGAGGTGTTCAAAGTGCTGAACGACTGTGACCCCGGCCAAGTATGTCCTCAACATAGTATAGCTGACGTTTTGTTGATAGTTTATCCCCGCAGTAACACTAGTTAAGTGTAAAATGCACTATATTTAAATGTGTTTGTAATTTTGTACAGATGTCACTGAATCTATAGCAGCTCTAATTTAAGAAATAAAATGGAGAAACAGACAGATTATTAATTATCACCGTAAATACCGCTGGTTAGTTTAGATTGTTGTGCTTTACTGCTGCACTCAGCAAAAGAAACATACCCTATAGACCAGTCAGGGAGCTTTACTGAACCACTCATGTTATTCATTTGCTTGCTCACATCTCTACCTCTCCTGTTTAGGTGGAGGTGTTATGCAGCATGCTGAATTTCCCGGACTTACTGGAGCAGACTCTGCCTAAGCTGTGCAGCAGTATTTTGGGTCCCTCTCTTGACTTTAGCTACAGCACGGCAGCAACACTCATCAAGAGCCTCCTGCTGAAGAAGGTCCATCAATGAATATGCAAAGGATGCTAAATGCGTCAGTGTGATTGATACTGACAGGATAATGTTTTGCTGCAGGTCCTGTTCCTGTCAGAACCGGCCTCCAGATGTCTAGTCACTGCAGTTATGACACTGTGTAGCCGCTATCCCAGACCAATGTGCCATGTCCTGATCGGACCAGTTCTAGAGGAAAAGAACATAGGTGAGGAATGGTGTGAGCCATGACTGAGCGCAGCAATCTCTTATTAACATTTATGTTAACATTATTAACATTCCAACATAGGAAAGGATGCTTGAATGTTGCAACCTTGTTCCTCACCTCTTGGCCCCTACGTCAATGAGTCCTCTATTTTGAACTTTGCTTTGTCTTCAGGGAATCCACAGGCTGAGCTTCTGAACAGACTGATAGAAGGCTGCCTGGATTCCCATTACAGAGTGCTGGTGCTTCAGTAAGATGCAACATTTAAATGATGTATTTACTGCTGTAATATCTCAAGAAACGCCACATAATAGTGGACTTGAATGGTTATGAGTTGTTGTTGCAGTCTTTTACCTCCTTTTCCCCAGAATGACATTCAAAATAGCGTGGAGTGAGGCCGTGCTCTCCATTATCCACAGCTTGCTAGACTCCAAGGTAAGATTGACATGTTTATTCATGGGGAAGGTGCTGCTTTGTCATTGTACTTTGTCATACTATACACTGTTATTGAGATGCCTGTTTTATTTTTATTTTTTCCAGCCTGACTTGAGTGAAGAAATGTTCACACAGTTTACCGAACAGCTCGTCAGTAATGGTCCTCAATTCACGAAGTCTGTGAAGTTTGCAAAGATGATGCTAACAGTCCTCACCAAATATAGCAGTCATGTAAGTTCGGACATTCTAATCATGTATAATGGCTGAACAGTGGATGAAATAGTATTTGTAATCTTGAATCACTGACTGTGTAACAATCTGTTTTTCCAGGTGACGGCTGCACACAAACACTCCCTGCATGGTTGCCTGATTTTAAATGAGACCTTCCTGAAAAAGTCTCTCCAAGCTGCTTTAAAAAGAATCTGACCTAATGCCTGTCAATAAAACTGTTTCAATAAGTCAGTGTGTACTGGTTGGCAATATTTTGACTTAAAAAAAATGAAGCACCTCAAGTATATTTACTTAAGTACTTTTCCTGAATACAATTTGGAGTTCCTTGACTGTAATTTTTCCATTTAATGCCCCTTAAACTTCTACTTCACTACATTTCAGAGAGAAATATTGAACTTTTGACTATCCAATTACTGTATGTGATAGCTATAGTGACAAGTTACCCTGAAGATTCAGATTTTACATACAAATACAAAAAATGTGATCATCTTGTAAAAGATGATGCATGGTTATATAATATTCTGTTAATAGTGAATGAAGTGAGTAGAATTGTCTCCACCTCATACATCTTCAACACTGAAATCCTGCTATTAGATAATATATTGTGTTTGGTAATACAACACGGACAAATGGCATTCTGCTGCCTGGATACTTTTTATTTTAATACTTTAAAAACATTTTTTTGATAATGCTTCTCCGTTTTTCTTTTGAATTCAGGACTCTAACTTATATGGAGTATATTTAAATTGTGGGTTAGGGCTTTACTATTTTTGAACATTTCTTTTCTTTAGAAAACATACTTCTACCATGAATATACATATCCGTTTTATGCCTGGCTTTAGAATACACAGCTTTCTTGTACTAGTGTAGTTTAAAAAAAGACAGGATCTTTTGAACTTTATTTAATTGGATTCCTTTACATTTAGTCAATTCAGTCTACAAATCGTTTTTGAAAATGTAATATGTTGAGCACAGCAAACATATTGTACAATGTCATAAAAATACTAATCTGACATCCATTATAAATCCAAATATAATATATAAATATAAATCAAATAAATTAGAAACATCAAATAAGTGACACGAGTAAACAATATTCTACAAAGTCACAATTAGTATTGTCCATAGACCGTTAATCTATGGTATTATGGGAATGTGTGTAGCATAGTAAAAAAAAACAAAAAACGTGGTTCGCTCTTTTTGATGACGTCAGAAAAAGGCAGCCTTTATCCTGCGTAACTTCCGCTTAAACTTCCTTTTCATCGTAGCGAGACGGGAGGGACACGCCGCTAAAATGAGGTTAGACCCATTTTAACTAATACATGTCAAAATAAGAACTCTTTACACACTCGAACGGAGGTGTACAACCCTTCTCAGCTTGTGGTTTAGTTATTTATGCCGCAGTTATGTTATCTATTAATATTATTTAGAATTGGGTGAAGGAAAGTGTTGGTGCGGAACCGGTTCATCTCGCGCTGTAACGTTAGGATCGCCACACCGAGTTTTAGATGTAATCCGCTGTCATCAACTCAAATTAAACGTGTTTTTGAATACAATCAAGCATCGGATGTATACATTGGCTATCCTAGATAATATCTTATGCAAACTTTCCCAACTTAATACCTTTTATTTATGACTGTTTGGTCGCCGTCATAGACCAATCGAAGTAACTGTTTATGGAGGTGTTCAGATAATTAACTTCAATTTAACGTGTTTTTATAATTTTTATGTTACAGTAAGGTATCGAGGGATACGTTGTACGAAGCTGTGAAGGAGGTCCTGCAAGGCTCTCAGACCAAGCCAAGGAAGTAAGTTCATAATCAAATGGGGGAAAGCTGGTAAACCTGTGACACATATGATAATATGCGTGAATGGGACACGGCGTAACGTTATGAACTGTCTGTCTGCAGGTTTACGGAGACGGTGGAGCTGCAGATCAGCTTGAAAAACTATGATCCCCAGAAGGACAAGCGTTTCTCCGGCACTGTCAGGTTCGACCTTTTACTGTTTCACCCAACCTTTTCCCTGTGTGCGTCCAGCCCTGTCTAAGTTGTACAACAGCCTGTTATATGGCAAGTAGTCCGTAAAATCTCAAAAGTAAAAAAAAAAATATATAAATCCGGACAGGCCAGGGGCAGACATGGAGAAGTACTCTGGGTAGTCTGACTGAGCTGACCCAGCCTGGCTGGTGGAGGTGAAGCAGGCGGACCCCTACCCTGGGTCTTAAAACATGAGGGGAGGCTTTGAGTGGCTGAGCTGGTAAGTTCATGTCCTCAAGCCGACCAATTAACATAACGTTATCAAAGAGGTCAGCTGGACACCGGCCACAGTGGTGGCATGGGTAAGGCTCTTTCTATTACACAGTAAATAAGGGAGGTGTCATTTGGTAAATGGCAGAGCATGAGTTTCAATGTCTTTATTCTAGACAAGTAAATATTTTTCATCAAAAAAAATGAATGGCATCTAGTTTCCAGTTGGTCTACACAAAGTTTGTAAACTGGAATAATCTGATAAATATCTTTGTCTTTTGTGGGGCAACCTCTGTGTACCCCAAGCTAAAAATCCAACATGGCTGCTTCGTGCATCGACAGTTGTGAAAGCTGTAGTCACATACAGTTATAAGCGCTTCTGTGTCACTTGTCTTCCTAAATTAGTCATACACACAGTGCTTTCTGTATTTTCTTTGGAAAATATTGTTACACTGTTTGTGTGCACAAAGACAGCATAACTTGGTATAAACTGGTAATGCTAAAGCTAATAAGCAATGAAAAAACAATTTGTATTCAACTTGGGTGAGACGTCATTCCCGGCTTCCGAGTTCCTGGGTAAACGGTATGCTCTATTATACCAGCATGTTGCGAACTTTGCAGAAGTATTCTGTCAACCATACCCTGCCTAACAGCCAAGTGATGCCCCTTTGTTTGACGTTGGGTTGGGAGCAGTGTCTCCTAACAGCTTTGTTAATCTCCAGGCTGAAGTCTCTTCCAAGGCCCAAATTCTCCGTGTGCATCCTGGGAGACCAGCAGCACTGTGACGAGGCCAAAGCCGCTGAGCTGCCACACATGGACATCGAGGCTCTCAAGAAGCTCAACAAGAACAAAAAGATGGTCAAGAAGCTTGGTACGAAGTTGGCTTCATGACCCACGAGACACCTGATTTGTAACAACTGCTGTCAGGCCTTTTAAAACATTTCTCGTTTCCAATTGCCCTCCTCTAGCTAAGAAGTATGATGCCTTCCTGGCCTCTG
Organism: Etheostoma cragini; assembly: GCF_013103735.1. NCBI lineage: Eukaryota > Metazoa > Chordata > Actinopteri > Perciformes > Percidae > Etheostoma > Etheostoma cragini. The sequence goes on from NC_048413.1 coordinate 15,858,388, forward strand.
AGTCTCTGATCAAGCAGATCCCCCGTATCCTGGGTCCTGGGCTGAACAAGGCCGGCAAGTTCCCCTCCCTGCTCACCCACAACGAGAACCTGAACACCAAGGTGGATGAGGTCAAATCCACCATCAAATTCCAGATGAAGAAGGTACGCTCAGCACTACTAAAAAAAAACACATGCCACTTTACTGATTGTCACCTGACAAAAAGGTCATATTGAAGAAATTGGTGGTTGGGTTATTAAATAATATATTTTCTTTGCTTTGTGCTGTAGGTGTTGTGTCTGGCTGTGGCTGTAGGACATGTGAAGATGACAGAGGATGAGCTTGTGTACAACATCCACCTGGCTGTTAACTTCCTGGTGTCTCTGCTGAAGAAGAACTGGCAGAACGTGCGTGCCCTCTACGTCAAGAGCACCATGGGCAAACCCCAACGTCTCTACTAAATAGCCGCTTTTCTATTAATAAAAATTTGGATATGGCTCCAAAGTTGACAGTTTTTGGGGGTTTTATTTTTGTCATTTTTTTTGTTGTTGTAATTCTCAGTAATATTTAAAATTTAGGGTACTTGGTAATTAAATCATCTTGTGTTTTATAGTTACATAAAATCTTTTTGGGAACTAGAACTTTTTAAATCATTAACAGAATACTAGGCTTCTATTACTGTCTGATCACTTGGTTTTGAAGAAATTATGGATGGAAAGAAACTAAACCAATAGTGAATAAGACTACATAGCAACAAAAACAAGTCAAACGTGTTTTTCTTCCTGAGTTAAATGATGTTGAATGGTGATCGAGCCTCATTTATTTCTTTTTAGTTAATGTATTCAGGCTGAAAAGTTGCGCTTTACATTTTCAACTGTTGGACATGTGGGTATAGCAAGTGAATGTAAAAAATCTATTCTACAATTAATCTGAATATTTAACATGATGTGGATTCCCATTGACCCTAGTATTTCATTCAGACTTGTTTGCAGATCTGCAAAGGTTTATTGTGCATAATCGTTATAAAATGTACAGTCTTTGGTGCTTGAACTCCATCGTTATAGAATCATTTTAAAAGGTGTAAGGAAACCAAGACAATTCCCCCCCCCCCCTTCCTCATTGTAATTATTGGACAACTAAGAGTTTCTTGAAGTAATCAAACTTGTCTGGCCAACGCTGTCCTAATGGTCTGGGGTTGGCCCAAAGCAGGTCTAATATTGTACTCCTACTGTAGTTACATGGATAATATAAAATAACCCAGATGATGATGGAGTCCACCTGTCTTGACATAGCTAACCTGATCAGTGGGAGAATACTGTAGTGAACACTATTGTACACCCCTTTGTGTCATGTTTGTGTAGAGTAAAGGTACATGTATCCACCAATCGATTTACAGGTATTTAAATATTCCATGTGTCTTTGCAGTGTTTGGGGTTAGTGCAGTGTACTAGGTACATTTATTGTTACATTTGATCCATAACTTGGGACAACACCGGCATTTATTTATTATAGATAAAAACACAGCAACAAATACAGCCACGACTCCCCCCCCCCGAGCCTCTTGGGGCAGTCGTCCTGCTCTGGTTTGACTGTGGATCTCTTAATGGGATTATCTATTCTCAGTACAGGGGATAAACGAACCAAACCCATTGAAGACCTTGGGAGAATGTATTTGTGTTTACAGCAACAATGAAAAATCCAGCGTTAACTGCTAAAAGGATTTGAATAATTGAAGACATTTGGATTATTCTTTTGAAGACACCAGTTGATGTATTGATGAACTCCCAGGTGAGTTGACTGATCTACCAGCTGTCGTCACCTGTTCCTCTTAATACTGAGACAACTTTATAGTAATGCTGTATCATTTAGTAATAGAGGTAATGTTTCTAACTAATTTCAGCCTGATGCAGAGACAACCAACTACAGTCTGTCCACCACGCTGGGCAATGAAGACAGTGAAGAAGGTAACGTAACATGTCCACAAAAGGTCAAGGAACCAGTATAATGGCTCTGCATCATAACTGGGTTGTGTCTTTACAACAGAAACCAGTCAAGAGGAGCCCTCAGTCACAAACTGGAACGAGCTGTCCATTATAGAACGTGTAGGCCTCAACAGGTGACACAGCCTCATATGAAAATTGATCAGAGTTTATCTAGACAACATGAGTTAATCTGATTTTTCATTGAACTTTTCTTGCTTTCTGAGTGTGGAGATGTCAGAAAAGGATTTGGAGGTAGGTCACCTTCTCTTTCACCATGATATACAATATGATGATATGCAATATTGGCTTGTTGTGCCTTATGTAATATCATGCTTGTTATAATCACACTGGCCATTAAAAGATCCCTCCCTAAAGCTCTTGTAACGTAAGTGATAGTGAAAACTGTTGTCATCCTGTGCAAACGTGTATTTAAAAGCTTGTATACACAGGAAGCATGATTACAACAAACAACACCAGTCATATGGGGACCTGACTATTGGTTGAACACAGACTTGAAAACTGTGTACCTATCCTTTAATGTTTTAATAGTAACATTTTGTTCATCAAGGTATTGAAGAGTGTAGTTCTTGATTTTATGCTGAATCTTTTGATATCCAGGCAACAGATAAAAAATCTCTATAAAATTGAATTTATAGTTATTAACATTTCAACCATAAAGACTACAGCTTAAAACCTGACAACACATTAAGGTTTGAAATGTAAGGGTTCATGTAAAACCTGAGTGAAATAGCTGTTGTTGCTTCCAGACGGCCTTCTGTCAGATCGCCCTGGCCTTCCGCTGTGATCAGTACACCCTGAAGCAGAGGCTGCAGGCGGAGGAGCACGCCCGCAACCTGGCTGAGGAGAACATCCACCTGGAGCTGACCAGAGGCAGAGAAACCCTGGAGGTGCAACAACTGACAGATGATGTAAAAAAAACAAAAGCCTTAATGACGCCATCAATGTGCAAATGTGTGTGTTTTTGTGTGTATTTTTAGACGCTGAAAGGCCTGTGTCTGGACAGTAAGCGCAGTATGATCCTGCAGAGGCTGGAGCTGTCTCTGGACATCCTCAGTGGGACTGTGGAACGAATCTCCAACACAGCAGAGGTGCTGGGCGCTGTGCACCAGGTCCGTTGAGACTCTTATTTGATATTTGGATAGCTAAGTGCCCCTTGAGACTGTGGTTTCCAATCTGCGGGTCAGAGCTTCAAGAAAGAGTCCCAGAATAGACATTCTCATCAAAAAACATTCTCATCATGGGTTTATAAGTTTCTGTTCATGATTTAATCATTGGTTAATAAAATAATGTATTAGCGTGGTAGCCCACAGTGTACAATAAGCCACAAGGCAGACATTTTACAGCCCATTAAACATTTACTTTACTTTAATAACACTAAATATTAATTACCAAATAAGAAACAATCAAAGTTAAAATGTGTGGTAATAACAGACGTGTGTAGGGTTTGTAGACTGTTTTAGGAGCAGCAACCATCCTGGAAAACCATATACCATTATAATGTCTTAATAATGATCTTTAACACATTATAAAATAGTTATGTACATATATATATACCGTTTGTAAACCTGAAGTGAACACTAGGTTGCAGGAATAGATCGGAATTTGTAAAATTAGTAGAAGTATCTCAACCTTTCAAAGGTAACCCTGTCTCACAGAAATAGATCAACTGACCGGTGCAGGACAAGAAGACTGTAAAAAACGCATTTATTGTAATGCTAATTGGTCACTCGTGTATAGACATCCGTGTGTGGACAGAGTAGGCTCATTGTGTCATATGATTTTGTTCAGTGTTCGAATAAAGCTGCAAATGACCTGAAATCTTTGGACTCGTCATCTTTGAAGTCTCCATCATCATTTCCTGATCTCAACAGGAGGCTAGAGTAAGTCATGAAGTCGAACTTATGGTTGCTCATGTGGAGAATCTGAGGAGACAACATGAGAGAAACCTGGCAGAGCTGGAGGAGGCCAAGAAGACGATCCAGCAGCAGAACTCCTGCAGAAACAGCATCGACCAAAGAGCATCGCCAGGTTCTCCGATTCCATCTTGTGGTGTTTGTTGTGTTCATCATGTTCTGCCGTGTGCAATGTTTGACTGAATCTCTTGTTTTAGATCCAGAGGAAAGTGACATCAGAAAGAAAACCTGTCATCCGGTATGGAGATGTTTGGCTTATCGTTCCATCTAAAATGGGTAGCCACCTAGTCATCACTTCAATATGCCTTTTGTTTTTGTTATTTTCTAGAGCATTCGTCGCAGAGTCAGCGTAACATTTATTCCCAACCCAATCCAGGTAAGGCACTTTCTTTACAGTTGTTTTCATCCAGAAACCCCAAATGAGTGTCTCTTCCTTTGTCTCTACAGGAGAAGATAAAGCAAGACTTAAAGACCCAAGCTACTCCTAGCAGGTCCTTCAGCAAGGAGTCCTTCCTCACCTGCCCGTCTCCCCCCCTGAGATCAGAGTCCAGCTGCTCAGTGGATGACAAGTCAACTAGAGGCTCTACTTTTACTCTTTGTGCCTGGGCAACATGATCAACATTGTGCATCACATCACCTGATTTCCCTTTTCTCTTTTCTCTCTTCAGGCCACTGGATCTGGATAAAACTCCGACAGAAGCTCCAGCTGCTGCGCTTCCTTCACCTCCCATCCCCAAATCAGAGTACCTCCCATCGAAACAGCTGGCCACCAGAAAGACACACAACAAAAAGTATGGAATCCAAATAGCAGAAACATCATCACAACACAATAACCTGCCGTAAACACCACATTTGAAGAAGTGCTTGCTGTTTTTTTTCAATTTTTGTTCTTCCTTGACAACAGTGTAATTAATTACCTTGATTAACAGCCAGTATTACTGTTATTAGAAACACACATATGCATTTCCTGCTGTGAAAAAAAGATGAATTGCAAGAGCAACAATGCAAGTTTCCAGTTAATAGAAAACTAAAATGTTAAAGAGCTCTAAGGTGGCTTTTGGATTTTCACCCAATCCTGAGGCTCTGTTTTATAGAGAGAGTTTAGAGATTTTTTTTTTTTAATGGAATTCTAGTTGCTGGAGCCCAGAGCTCATTGCTCAGGGGATCTTGAGCTGCCTGATTTTATAGAATGGAATTAATTTGTATATGTGTGTGATCATTTCTGGTGAAATATAGAATTGTGACAGTGACTTTCTATATTTTACATCAGTACAGACTAAAGACTATTAAATAACACCACCAGTTAGGTTTTTTTTCAAATATTTTGTCCACCCTTTTTAACATTGCTTTGACACTATACTGTCTTCGTTACAGGTCCCCTCTGGAGACTTTGCGACAGAGACACAAGGGCAAAGCTGCGTTATCAAAGAAAAAGGCAGACAAGGAGAAAAAAAGTTCAAATATTAACCAACAGCTTTCTGCGAGTCCGTAAGTCAATTTATGTTTTTAAAAGACAACTGTGACTGTGGATTTCTTTTGGACAAACACTGACTAAATGCTGTCCTCAGGTGTGGCTCCTTGAGGAGAAATCATCCGCTGGCTCACTGGTTGTATCGCTGTCGTTGGGCGCTGTTCTGCACCTACCTGTTTGTACTTTTCTGTGTCCTAACATTGGCTTACTGTTTGTGGAAGCTTCATGATGGACCACCTGAGCCGTGGATATTCAGTCATCAGGACGCGGTCTAAATTCTGTGGCTGTATTGCGAACATGAAGCATGCAGACAGCTGAGACATCTGTATCAGTCTTTGGATATGGATATAAAAACATTTGATGACACTGTTGGTTGTTTGTGTGTTTCGAAATACTTTAAGATACTCTAAATACCTTCTAGATAACACAGTCACAAACACATCACTTACAGCTGTCATTTTTTATTATAAATATACAAAACATATCAAAACTGATACAATCACTTGGTTAGTAAGAAAACTCCATACTGCAGTCAAACCACCGATTAAGGCATCAGGGATTAATAATTAAGAGTTAGTAGCAAACGGTTCAGCTCACTTCACTTCATGGCTAGATGTCAAATTTGACCTATATATCGTATATATATATATCAATGCATTTTCAAAGCTGTATCGACATTTTAGTTATAAGTCTTCATGTTACAAAGATGAAATTCTCGTTAAAAGATAAAAATAGTATAACATTAAAAATTATATTAGAAATGGAGAAACTTATTTGAAAACTACTGTAGATGAATTTCATGTGCAAAATGTGTGCCAGACACAAGGAAGTTCCTGAAACTACAGCAAATCTGTTTTGTATGAACCTACATTCACCTCCGAAATTTTAGAAACATCTATTGGAAAACAATTTAAAATAAATAAAAGTGACATAACACCTTACATTAAGTTTTAAATTAAAAGACGAGAGAGAAATGTGCTCATCTTCTCGAGTCAACGTACTATCTCACAGAGAGTCAAAAGCCTTAATAAATACCGAGATGAGGACGAGAGGAATAACGGCCCTCCGACTGGACATACTGCCGAGTAGTAAAGCGTTCAGTTACACCTGGCTCACGATTTCAGAATCCTCTGCAACAAACCACTGGACTGGAGTCCCATCTGCAGCTCTCTGGAGAATCACATTACCCAAACCCTGTGAAAAAAAACAATCAGGGTTTACCTTATGCATACTGCACATACATATAGTGTGTAAATAAAAGAACATTAATTAGCAGCTATTTAATTATCCGATTCAGTCATTTTTCAAGCAAAAAATATGAAAAAATGGGATTGCTTCAGATTCTCAAATGTGAGTATTTGTTGCTATTTCATTGTTTTAACATTATTGTGAACTAAATATTTTTGGGTTTTGGACTGTTGGTCGGACAAACCAAGAAATTTGAAGACATCACCTTTGACCCCAGGAAATTGTAATGGACACTTTCATTGATATCTGATGTTTTATAGACCAAAAAACTAATCGATTTATGGAGGAAATAATGAAGAGACTGGCTGCACCAACCTGTTTAAATGGTGGCAGATGAGGTGAAGTGGGGCTCTTGACACTCAGGAAGCTCTGCTGCTCCACGCAGCCTGGCCGAAACTTCTGCAGCTGATTCCTCTGATGCCAGGACTTCAACTCCTCTGACACGATGTCTCTGGGCATCAGCCTGATGGCGTGGTTCGGATACTCCTTCAGTGAAGGCGTTCGCACCAGCCTGGTGTAAGGCGGGGGGGGCTTTAGGATTCCCCTCGGGGAGAACGCTCCCTCCTGCCACTGCCTTTGCTGAGGGCTGTGTGCCACAGGAGGGGAGGATAGGAAGCACTTTCCCATGTCCAGGTCTTGAGGGGAGAGGGGGCAATCTTCTGCTATTGCCCTGACGTAGCTAGGATTGGGCTGGGGCTGGTTGATGTTCTTGTGTGAGCTGGCAAAGTTGGAGAGCCCTATCTTTTGTGCCCCCAAGTGGAATCCGTAAGGCGGCGGGCAGAGCTTTGGGATCTCAGTGGGTCCATCCCTGCCTGGAGAGCTAATGTAGGAGGAAGACGAGTGCTCCGAGCTGCTGTCTTCCGAGCTGGACTGGTAAGGGCGTAAGGGAGAGTTCTCTGAAGAACGCACCAGGAAATCAGCCAGGCAGCGTCGCTGCGGCAGCCTGGCTCGCCCTTGATTGTTCTCTGAGTTGAGGCGCTCCTTGTCAGCATGTGGCTTACTTTTGGGAAGTCTGAGGAGACATGTGAAATTGTAAAATTATAGTTCACATATTGTGATGCACCGTGTGCATTGGTGTACTTATGTATATGACTTCTCTGTGTACCTGAAGGACTGGGAGTACTGTCGGCGTACATGTAGCTCTGGGGTGGAGGGGGCGCTGGTGGAGTTGTTCTGACGCAGAGCCGTGTTCTTTAGAAACTGCGACAGAGGAATTATGCTCTCTGCAGACACCTGAGTTCCTGCTGGACTACTGCGCACAAAAAAACAGAAAGGAGGATGTGAGATATGAATACTGACAAGTTGGTTTACTTTTTTTGATTTTCTTTTCTCTCTTATAGTCATATTGACACACACTACCCAGTGGAGTTGTGTATTCAATGGGTGAATAGTACACACTAGACTCCTACCTGGACCTGCTGCTGCTAGCAGATTGAGGGTTTGTGGCCTTCTGGTAAGGCTGATCCAGACTGGACTCTTTCCACGGAGAGTTCTGGATGGGAGAGCGCTCATACTCCACGCTGAGCTGACTTGATGACTGCTGGGACGACTGAAGGGTTGTGGCTGACAACTGGAGGGGATCTGAACAGGAAGTGCCCAACACTGGAGGAGAGAGAGGGCCGGGCAAGTCTACATCTGTGTGTGATCACAGAGAAAATCAAACAGTCACTATCATGCTGCTTCAAAATATCTCTGATCTACATTATCTATTGTATCCTTCAAATTAATACTTATTATACTGTATGTCTAAATCTAAGCATGATAGTCTGAGAGTGATAAACTTCAAAGCATATACTATATAAGCATATATAGCATATATAAGCATACTCCCTACTCACCATCATCCAGGGCCACCACATCAGACAGGGAACTGTCATCAGACATGCACAGATCTGCATACAGAAAGAATATTATAAAAAAGTGTCCATTCTAACCCAAAGAATGATGTTAATGAGTGCAGTGCACAATATGGCCTGAAGGGGACAGCAGTCTAACTCACCTCTGTTTTGGTTGTTTGAGATGCTAAAGTTTGGTGAGTTGCACTCGCTCTTGATCCTGTGCTGGAACACGGCCTCCTGCAGATCCTTCACCTTCTTCTCTACCCTCTTGCACTGCTGCAGTCTGCTCTTCTTCTGTGGTTTACTGAGGTTCTCCTCCAGGGAGAGTTTGCGAGCCGCCTCATAAATCTGCCGCTGAAGAGCCAAGTCAGTTTCCAGCACTTGCAGCTCGGAATCCTGGGATAAACAGACATTCTGACATTTAGTTTTGTAATCTCTTTCTCTCCCAAAAAATAGTCAACTTGAATGGATTCCCGTACCTGTTTATCCAGATGGATCAGACCTTCGTCAAGCTTGAAGGAAGCTCCAATCCTCCTTCTGACCCGCGGTAGCTTCTCATCGGGCATCACAGGATAGTCTGAGGGCAGTTTCCCAGTCAGCTCCTTTGATTTCACAATAAAAGTGTTGATTACAAAAAGGTGAAAAGTGTGACACCTATACACCAATTGAAAATAAAACCACTCATTTAGAGCTTTAATATACTGTTAATATGTTGTCAACTAGAAGTGACTTACAGCCTCCCGGATGCAGAGCTTCCTGAGCTCCAGGAGGCAGAGCTCCAGGCGCTCCTCCAGAGACTGGTGCTTCAGCTTCAGGGCTCTGGTGTGGGTGGTCAGCTCCTTCACCGGGGACGTGGGGCTGTCTGGACCTGCGGTGAACACACAGAAGATCAGGCTTTCCTCATCAGGATCTGTAGGTGACCATTGGATTTATTCACCGTTTCCTCTTAAAATGTTTATAAATCGTAAAAGTGAGCTAGGAATTAGGTATTGAAATATAAATAAATACAACAATGTGACATGTAACTTTTTTTTTTAGCTTGATGTTTTTAGACTCAAACTAAACATGACACGTGTGGAATTTAGATGCTGTATTTTGTGGTGATGTTCATACCAGAGTGCACAATTATCCCACTGTCAGTGTCACTGATCTCCTCTTTGCTCTCGATGGCCGTCATCTTGACTTTCTGCTCTTTTGTTTTTAGAAGCACCTGTTGAAATGAGCAGATATAACTGAGATTGGTAAAAATGAGATTGGCCATTCATAAGAATACAGATTCTCCTGTTGTTTTCCTAGTACCACATGGCTTCATTCATGCTCCCTGCTGCTGCTTTACTTAACACAAGTGAATGACTGGCGAGTGTCCTTTCACACACTTAGCCATGCAGCTCTCCATCTCCCTCCTCCTCCACCCCTTTCTTCCTCCCATGCTTCCTCACAAAAGAGGCAGACCCCCACGGTTGACTCGGCACATGTGCGGGGGTTAATCTGAATCATGGTGCCATGGTGACCAGGCATGGCGCGGCTGGCCTGGGGAGCGTGTCGCGATGAGGCGTGTCAGAGGGCGTTTAAAGAGCCCAGACCCCGAAAAAGAAAGCAGATGGCAGCAGGAATTACCCTACTCATGGACTGCACCTGTTCCCCCCCCACACACCCCTCCCTCATCTTCTATTCAACCAGTGTCCAGAAAACCCTCTGGGGGCTTTGAAGTGGAAGAATGTCTCAATGCTGGACTTGTCCATGCAGCATCAGATCACAAGGTCCCTGCTGACTCCTCTGCAACACTGCCCATTTCACTGTCACACTTTCACAAACAGGCGAGAACAATTCATGTTTATGGCCCGCTCCGTTCCATTGTTGCTTTCTACCAAACATCTGACTAACACAAAACAAAAAACATGATGTGGAGAGGAATGACAGCAAGAAGAGGAAAACAATGACAACAACAACAACAAATTGGAGAAACCATTTTAGTGATAAGTCGAGGCTTTCAAAACCTGGCAAGGGGGACTGTGTGTGGCGGTTTTGGTGAGATCGCCGTATGTTAGCCACGCTTATTGCTTCAATGCCAACATTCATAAAATCATAGTTCATGAACTTAAGCCATCACTGCATTAATATCATGCAAACAAAGCTCATATGAGAAGTAAATAATGTGTTGTTAATCAGGGTGAATAAAAAGGGAGTCAAAATGACATGCAAACAGACACCACATGAATGAATGTGTTCCTAAGGCGGCTGCGTATAATCCTCAACTCTTGTCTCATCTTCTATGTTTGGAGATTGGTATCAGGCCTTTTCCTGCAGGGACCAGTAGGACACAGAGGTAGACAGGATATTATTTTGTATCCGATAGGTCTGACCCATTCACTATCGCAACTCATGTGAACTGACGCAGCTATGAGTAGCTGTATAGTACAATGAGGCACAGGCAGCTTGAGTCAGTAAGACAACACTGCAACAAAGGCGCTGTATCCACCAACCAGCCTCAATAATCTGCTGTGGGCTCAATATCTGCTGACAACTCTGCTTTAGGCCTGAGCTGCGTTGTAGGGCCAATATTGAGACAAGGCTGCAGTGAGAGATGGGGAAAGGAACAGTGCTGAGTTTTTAATGTGCACGGCTGAGGCCTGCTGTACTCTCAGACATATGGCTCCATGCTGCAGTCAACAGGAATCCAGCCTGGTAATCAGAGACAGGCCGGGTAATGTGGGATTTACCCACTTACACCCCATAACTCTCTGAAGACGCTCACAAGAGTCTGTGGTTGGAGGTCTCGGCTGAGTAAGTGGGTGGTTGGGTGGGTGAGTACGGATAAAACATCAGATCTCACTAGTTACCGCTTATTGCCAAGATATTGATGCCATTTGCTAAAAACCGTGAGTCCTGGGAGTGTAGAAATCCCACTGTTACAAAAAGCCAAAAAAAAATTTCTTGATCGAGTGTAACAGGAATAGCAGTCCATTTCCTGGAGGAATAGCTGCTGATAGCACAGTCTCCACCCGGCTTGATTGATGTAGTCATAACATCTTAATTGTGGCGTATGCGATCAACTCTAACGACGACTATCTAGGAACGTGTCAGGGATGGGACCATCCCACCCATCCTTGCTGCTCACTAGACCGTGACAGTGTAACGTCCACGGAAGTGGGTGTTTATGGCAAGAGATCATGAAGTGGATTCCCTGTCTCCCAGACTTCCCCCACCCTTTCCCATGAGCCTTTGGAGCTGCAATCTCCTGGAATGCTGCCACCACCGCCACACTCATAACCACTGTGGTCGGCCCTGGAATTACCAATGGGGACCAGCCTTGCAGAGGAAACAGTAAGGGATGCCTGAAACTAGACCAAGGCCTGTTTGAACCCTGTAATTAAGACTCTCTACTGAATGCTGATACTATGGAAGAAACCAAATGACTTTACAGCATGCCTTATTTCAGAGTCTGATGAAAAGCCAAAATCCATTCAGCAAAATGGATCCACTCTGCACACAATCTGGGCTGTTGGAAGAAAAGTGCATCAATGTGGGGGAGTGGCGGGAGAGAAAAAAATGAAGTGTTGTGGCACTGGAGTCAGATCTTTCTGTTAAGAAGCAGCGCCGAGTGTGGAAACTCCACAGACTGCAGCAAAATACAGTTAATGCTAATGCTGTCAGCTTCTTTCTTTGGTCAGGGAAACATCGTTAAGAGGGGCAGGGGTCTATGTTTTTCCAGCAGAGACAATGAATAAGCACCCTATCGGTCTGCTCTCACTGGAGGCCATATGCTGGCCAGACACACCAGCTCTGTCACAGCCCAACGACAGCATAAATACAGAGGGAAAGTGGAGCTGCGCCATTGTTCTCCAGAGGCTGAAGGGCTGACCGGAGAGCATGACATCTTGTCCCTCTGAGTCATCATTTCTGAGGCCTCTGTATGGACACTGATGGTCATCTCGGGCCCTTGGTAGGATGTGGCTATACAAAGTAGTTTTCACCCACAAATACCCGCTTACAAAAGAACGGGGGGGGGGGGGAGTCCAGAGACATAACAACACAGAGGTGTTGTCTTTAGCACCACAGTAGCACTGCATGTCTGTCAACATGTGGACGGATGGAGATGGTGTTTATTCTGCTGCCTTGGGCACAAACAACTGCCACCAAGTGGCCTGTTGAATATAAATCCTAAAGAGTTGTTCAGTAAAAGCAAACTGTTTATAATCATGGTACCGAATCAGAGCAAGTGATTAAACTACAGAGACTCAAATCAGTCTTCCATATAGTAGCTGTTTTGTATTAATTAGTTCAAACTTGCTTTGTCTGATGATTTTAACATTGAGGTGTTATAACTTGAAGAAAAATAGTAGCCTATTAGAAGAAGAAGTGCACCGATCATTTTCAGATCCTCCCTTTAGTTTACTAAATAAAAAATGAATGGCAACATCACTCTATGAAAATGTTCCATTTCAAATCCTGCATGTTCACTTAAATGAAAGTACATTAGTATTATCGACAAAATGTACTTACAGTGTCAATAGTAAATGCATCATATTTTCTGTATGTTTTGAATGTAAAGTTTTAATCTGTTAAGTGACTGTTTACTATTTAGATAATTATATAGCTGTCAAATTAATGTAGTGAAGTGAAAAGTACAATTCCTTTCTCTGAATTAAAGTACAGCAGGAAAATGAAACGCTCAAGTAAAGTAGCCTACTTCATAATTGTAGTTAAGTACAGAACTTGAGTAAATGTAGTTAACACTGAAAATTAGTAAGTAAATCTTAATTACATGTTTTAAGATGTATATACAGCCCAAATGGCAAATCCAGTTAAGCTAATTGCTCTGTAAAGTTTTCAAACTTACAAAATCATCACTCGCCTCACAGACTTCATCCTAGCTTAATACATTGTACTAATGTTGCAGCTCCTTCCCTGTCCAGCGTTTTCCCTTTATATTGTTCATGTTGTTAACCTAAGTAAAGTATTGTGTACTCACCTCATATAATATGTATCTGCTCCTCTACAGCATCCTCTCTGCGATAGCAGGAGGTGTCCAGACTTTCTCTGGTTCGATATGAGAGTAAGCTTGGGACATCTGTTTCAGTCAACTTCACTGTCTCGGTGAAGGGGGAAGAGCTTAATTGAGTTTAGCTAAAGCATTTATTTACTAACAAATATGTTCTTACATTTACTTTAAAACATAATAGTTTCTTTGTATACTTTATCAAAATTATATGTTTTCACTTAAGTAAGTTTGTAACTGGAAAAGGTACATTTAGTGGTGTCGGTGATCTACCCGGATTAGTTTTTAAATGGTTTGGTCCGACGGTGCTGCCTCTCCAGACACGCTTTGCGTATTGACACAGCACGCGACTCATTAAGGGGGGCTTTCAACTTAAAAAAAAAGAAAGTGGGCACAAAAGAAGAAAGGCCGGAGGGAGAGGCAAGTTTTGGTAAACCCAAGACAGCTGGTGAGTATGAGTTGGTTGTGATGAACAACACTCTGCTCTATCTTCCGCCACGATAATGAAAAAAGAAGAACAAAGTGGGATGTTTGGGCCGAGCCACCCATCCATAGCCTACTATACCTTAAAACTTAATAACAGGCCTACTCTGGAGACGGGTGAAGGAGCATTTTGTTTGCTGACTCCTTAACTTTATTCTAAACCACAGCCTATTGACCTAGCTACTTAAATCGAGGACAATATTGTATGCTATGGGAGGATTGTTTTTAATCATTACTTTATTCTTTATTGCATCAGCAGTGGCAAAAGGTAGCCTAACTAGTAGCCTAAGTCTATATTAGCTAAAAGAGTAGCCTATTTATTCAATTTCAAGTTGGATATACTTTTGTGAGTTTTTCGATTTGATATCACTTTAAACAGCCACTGTTACTAGTTACTGTGCAGATTAAGATTTTTAAATAGGCTTTCTATTATTAGCATAGACAATATTATCTTCTGTTACACATTCAGCGACATAAAGTAGTTAGAATTAGCTCCACCTCGACCAGCTACAACATTAAAATGTTGTTTAGATTTAAATTTATCAGTATCAATAATCCAATAATATAATATAGGGTATTTATATTAATAAAAATAATAATAATAAAATATAACCTAACAATCTTAATTATTAGTATTTTGGACTTTTGATATTTTAAGTACATTTTGCCGATTATGTGCAAATACTTCCTTCACCCCTGATTATGTATAGCACTTTGGGTTTCATTTGTGCATGAGTTGTGTTACTAAAATAATGTAAATGTTATTTGTTCTGTGACTAACAATTTTTTAGTTTTCATTTTTTAACAAAATAATAACGGCCCATCTTAAACTGAACAAGGCGCACCTTCATATTGCGTGACATCGTTTTAACATCACAGATTGTGTTCCACTCCTCATCATTCAGTGTAATACTCACATCCCTTTCCCGTGTCTTTTTTTAGGGCTGTCCAGGTTCCAGTCCCCAGGTTCTGCATGGGCATACCTAGAATAATACTTAATTTCATTACTTACTTAATTACCTTTTAACTGGGCCGGTAATAAGATACCCAGATATACGATACATTGCTTTTGTCACATATTTATTAAAGCGTAACCTTTAATTGTTAAAAAGTCAATGATCCCGAGTAGACGGTATTGATATGTTAGGTTCAGACACAAAAAGTAATATATCATCTGCATAAAAGAATATGTTTGTGCACTAAACCTCCTACCATAACACCTGGAAAGTAAGCCTCCCCTTATGGCTGCTGCCTAAGGCTCTATAGCTAAACAAAACAACAAAGGAGACAGAGGTGAGCCCTGTCTTGTTCCCCTTCCAAGAGCAAAATATTTTCCGAAATTGAAGGGACGTATTTCTTCATCGGTAGAGGTAGATAATAATAGATAATAGATAATATCCTATAGAGATCAGTGTAAAATTCTTTAAAAACCGTGTTGAAATCTACAGTTGATGTTAAAGAATTGATCCAGAATTGGGTCTAACTGCAGAAATAGTTGGAAGTTGCTTCCCTCTGTTATATGTGACCAGTACTTAATACATTTGTGTTGCCCTCAGTAAATTTAATTCAACCTTCTGAGATATAATATTATTATATTGGTGTTTTTAATCGAGTCAGGTTTCTTACGCCATCCTGTGACATTCTTAGTTTAGTCCCGGTTTCATTGGTTTGATTTCACTTTCTCTAAATGCAATTCTAAAACACCAAACAGGCTGTTTTATTTGCCCTTAGTCTGTGGCTTCCCTGACTATCACAATTGTCTCCAGTGCCTTAACCAGGCCCTTGGGTATTCCTAGCCTATATATCCTAAAAAGCCTCCTCCAGATGGCCTGTGCTTCTGCCTCTCATCCCGTGATGGAATGAAAAGATCAGCTAATTAAACAAAGTCCCATACCCATTTGAAAGAAGTGTGAGTGCCCTCAGGGAGACGAGCTGCATGCAAATCAATCCCCAGTGCTTTAAATTGTGTCCAATAAAACAACACATGTCTGCAAACCATAAAACCTTTATTTCCACAGGACACAGACACACTAAAAATCAAAAGTCATGACAGAAACAGATACACAAACATACACTTGTGGGGGATTTCTATTAATGCAAACCAATTCTGTTGAGATGTCTCTGTTAATAATCACATATTACAGTGGTCTTATTGAAAGTAAAGAATTAGACTGGTGTGGCAGAGAAGTTGAACAAATAAATAGTAATGACCATAAAAAACATAAAAAATATCCATCTTCTTATCTTCCAAAAAATGTTGAGCCCATCATTATGAATATCAAATGAGTACTTCCACTCCCTCATCACAAACAGAACTTTTTTAAAGAAGATTTTAGAAGACATTTCTAAATGTGTGTTTCCTGGTATGTACGATTCCTTACAAATTCTGATATTCCAAAATGTAATTTAAAATGTACTAAGAGATGTGTAGTGAGCTGGTGCCTCTGTGAAGTTCTTTTCCATATGTAACTTAGCAGACAGGGACCATGACGATAGGGCCACTATGGTGAGATGTTGCAGGGGCTGAAGGGAGTCTCGGGGCATCACTGCTCAGACGTCTGTGTCCGCCTCAGGTTGTCCTTCACGCGGACAAACTCTGGGATCTTCTGCTGGTTCTCCAGCCGCCTGATCTCCTCCTGCTCATACTGGAAAGACAAGAGACAAGTCAGTGCATCAGCTTTCAGCCAGTCAATGTTATCCACCTCATCCACCGTCAGACCATTGCAATTTACCATATAACAAAATTGCCATCACCAAGGTTTGTATTTGGGCACGAACACTGTCAGGTTTAAAGACGTTGTTGTTTACTTCTTACAGTTAGTTGTTGTAGTTTGTAAACAAGGTCACAAGATATATCTAAGGAGTCTTGCATGATTAAAATGGTAAAAAAAGATTCTACTAAAAAAGTTCTACTACACACATTTCTTTTCATTTTTTGGACTTTTCTCTAATCTTTGTTTTTTTAGACGTAATATTGGGTAATTTGACCTTTTTGGCTGTTGAACTAGGTATAAAATCTGAAAAGAAATAAAAGGGCAGTGTCGCAGAAAATTTTAAAGTAAAGTAAAGGTATCTCAAATTTGTACTTTAGTTCAATAATTAAATAGAATAGTAAATAGACCTTCCACTACTGGTATAGGCCCAGAATCCCTTAATGCTCAAAGCAGCAACACTAACAACAACCCCTGTGTGTTATATGATACCTTCATTAATTCATGTCTCTAAGCTGTTTGTTATGATCTTCTTCTGACCTCTTGCAGCTTCTGCTGCCTCTTACGGAGCTCCGTCTCTAGATCTGAGGGCTGCTGTCGTGCCATCTCCTCCTCCTTGTGCAGCTCCAGTCTGCGCTGCTCCAACACTCTCTGCAGCTCTGGTTTCTCCTCCAATAGCAGGCCCCTGCATGGTCAGTCAGAGTCACAGTTACACACACACAAATCCACCCTGTTCTGTTTCAATCTTGAACACATTAAGATCAGAGAGTCAGAGAGGATTTTTGGTGTTGGTTATACCGTTTATGGCTGAGCAGCAGTTCCCGGTGCAGGTTCTGGTAGCTTGGTGTCTCCACTGAGGAACCGTTCAGTTTCCTGGGCTGAAGGACCTCGTCCCCGCTGCAGTCTGCTGTGGACTGACGGGACAGCCTCTGGCGGCCAACAGAACTCTCTGAGGAACACAAAACAACTCATGTCACTACCTGTTGACTTTAGTTTTTAACTTTCAGGTCTAAACTAATCCTGATTAAATCTTTAAATCAATAAATGCGTAACGTTTGACACTGCTGACATTGTGTTATTTCAGTCACAAAGTAATGCATACTTTAAAGAGGAAAAAAACATGTGAATAACAATTGAACAATATATCAGGTAAGTACTTATGTACAATACGTCCATCAAACAATTCCTAATCTATTAATCAAATATTTCATTGATTGAATTCATCTATCATTATCTTCAGTCTATCATTCATCCTCAATCTATTGGAAACATTTGAGTGATCCTTCTATCAATCAAATATTAATCATCAGTGTCATCAACTGCTCTTGTTTTAAGTTTAGAATGTTATTTCCATTTCTGCTCGGCATTTGTGCAGTAAGATACCTTTTTTGTGTTGTCCATATCCGGGTTTCTGTCAGCATCAAAAAGAAGAGACACCACGTTAGTAATTTGACGAGTATGTTATTTCACAGCCACTAGGTGAGCCAACCATGTTAACGTAAATGTATCAAAACATCTTAACCTGACTAGAAAGAGGGTATAATTAGATATTGTAAGAGAAGGAAGGGACAGTGCGTCTTTGGCAAAACATGACCAAAGTTCCACAAGTAATAAAAAAGAAAAATAATGTAAATATCTGCATTTATTACTCTCATAACATAACAACACGGGATGAAAAATTTGCATGACATTCTACTGTAACACATTCGGACAGATAAACTAGCTCTGCCACACCCCATGAAACCAGATAACCAGGAAGAAAGGTACATTTTGAGCGAGTAACAGCTGGTAGATGCTGTTGTAACCAAAGTCATGTAGATGTGTGTCATAAACTGCCCTACAGCTGACAATAAGATCCCTAAGCTCTGCTTTTTTGGATTCTTGAGCTCGGAACTGTATTTGGGATTGTGCCTTCTACTGTTCCTGTCACAGACATAAGCCTCCAGATCCTGTCCCTCCTCGGACTCCTGCAGAGTAGTTGAGCTGACAGATAACCTGATGGGCGTCTGACGTGCTGGAAGCCATTGTTCCATTCAAAGCCTGCAGGGCTGAGATTAATTCCAGCAAAATCACTCCACCTGATCTCACAACTCCTCTTTATCCCTAGAACAGACCCAGTGAATAGTTTCATCACAAGCTGAATTTTTGAGATCATATTACCTTTCGAACATGTTCTTTTCATGCATTGGAACATGAAACCCCCTACGTTGAACAGTTTTTCACATGACAAAGATAGTTACATGCAACATGCGGCATTATCAGTTGTCTGAAATAAGATTGAATTTAAGTGAACATAAAAAAGCAACAATATGCTCATTGAGGAAAAGGCTTATAGCTTATAGCTTTCTTTATGGATGCAAAACTTTGATGCCAGCACTTTTCACCTGAACAAAGCAGTTGTGAATTCATAAATGAATAGACTGTAACATTGCGGGGCATCTAACTCTGTAGTCTTGATTATCCTAATCTGCAAGGTAATTGTTGATTGTCCCAAGGATAGTGTATTTTTGTGTCTACAATCTACATAATATTAGGATGGATGTAAAGCTGATTGGACATGTGGAATTCAGAATAAACCACGACAGTTAATTTACTGAGGCTTCACTTACTGCCTGACAGAAGTCATCTAAAGCTCTGACAGATGGCCACCAGACCAGACGTTGACCTCTCACTCACCAGACAAGAGTTAATAATAAAGAAAACAACTCACTTTTCTTACAGTTGAGCCCTCCATGGCAGGATGGTGGAGGTCTACTGTTTCTGTCCACAAACAGTATTTCTGTTTTAGTCCATTGTTAAAAGAATCACACCTCCTCACACAGTCCGTCTGTTGTCCGTTTCCTTGCTGCATCAAAGTCCAACATATTGTTGTTAATGAGGCATCCTCAGACTCCGGGTGCCACCTAGCAGTAGTCAATATTCGTAGTAGACACTGAAATCTTATTACGCCATTCAAGATTACCTCACAGCCCCCACAGGGCACAAGAAGCTAGATTAGGTAATTGCAGCAGACACAAATGCAGCTTAAAACCAACCTAACACGACCCTATTACAAGTTGACTTCAACAACAAATGCATTCAGGCATACCAATATCCTGTTTATAGTGTGGGCAGTAAACCGTTTTACTCTATGTTCATTGGTTCTTATTGCTTGGAAACATACAGTACACGTTACAAGTATAACAATTATTTGCAGTTTGTGGTATTGTGTTTGGTATTTTAACACATTTAGTAATTCTTAACAGTGAGATGGAAATAATCAAATTTGTGCATGATCAACAGTTTCAAAACACTATTTCTCACAGGTCACATTGCCTTCTCAAGAGACAATTTATCTACAAGGTTTCTGAGCACCACTCGGTGTGTATTTGTAGCACTACAGCTTGAAATAATAAGGCATAAGGTTTATTTTTGTATTTGTCTCCTTCTGTAGAGTACTTCTTTGTATATATGTATCAGTGCAAAGCTAATTAGACCTCAGGATATATTCCCCAGCCATTTACAATACAATTGTGACTAGGATGATGGAAAAAAATATTGCATTGACAATCAACTATTTTATTTTTAATTGATCATAAACATAATGTGAAATCCATCTTTAACATGAACCGGGAAGGCACCAGAAAAGTTTAAACAATACCTACAAATGTAACTTAATTGTAAAATGTTTAAGTATTATTATTTTTTTTTTACTTCATTTACCCATAATTTCTTCTTTTACTATACTTACATCATTCAGAATCAGAATCAGAATCAGCTTGATTCGGCAGCTATGGAACAGCGCCACCACACGCTTCACACCTTTCACACCGCACATTTCTTGCATTTTTTTTTATTTTCTTTTATTATAGTGATCTTTTACTTCTTTGTCCTTGTATTTTGATTGCTTATAACAACATTTTACATTTCATGTGTGTTCATATATTCTCGCTTAACTGTAAAACTGTAATTTCCACATTTGATGCAAAAAATATCAAGTAAATATCAAGTCAAAGAAGGAACGGTCTTTTAGGGTCTTTTCTTTTTTTGTGGCCACATGAGGTCGACATACTATTTCAGGCTTTTAATATCCCATGATCCCATGCGGCTTTTTGCTTTAAATACGACCCGGAAGTGCTTTGTACTTCTTACAGTATGACTGGCTTGTGAGTGAGGTATGTGTGTGAGAGTGTTTGGGTGAGTAAATGTGGAGTGTTTGTGTTTGTGAGTGTGCATTTCTGTTCAAAAAAACCTACACAGTGATCTTATTTGATCTGGTCTGAGTTTGGCTCTACTCCGATCAGAGATGATAGGAAAAGCGCTCGCGAGCCTCCGTGGCGATGAGCAGTTGGCGAGATGTTCAGAGCCTCCACGCTTCATGCTGTGGGCAGAGATGATGAATTGATCAGATATACTAGTTCTGCGTGAGTTTGGGTTCATCTCGAACTTCACGATGGACAATGAGTATAGAGGCGATTCTGATCTAACCACAACCCAGAAGCCGCGAGGAATCCTGGTCGGTTATCGATTGTTTATTTAAAGCCTGCGACCTTTGCATACCGTCTGCTCTCAAAAATTGTTTCCAAAACAAGATGTCGGCAGCGGAAGCTTCTTTTTGTTTGTGTAACGCACCAAAAGTTTAAAGGCAGTCGAAGGTGGAATGTAACTTGTTATACAGCCGTGGCCTGGTTACCCAAAGTCTCAGATTGTATAACCGATACATTTACCTGTAGGAGAAAACCGCTCTGGTTTGTTTGCCTTTCTTTAAACCAATCGCAATCATCTTGGATCGCGGTCCGGGTGGCGGGAATACGGATCCCACTATGGCCACACCAGTACCCGCCTTTCAATGGTATTAACACACTACTATTGGCCAGACGTCCATGCTTACATGTACAGGTTCTATCTCCTGACCAATCCCCTTACTCTACTTCACTCAAGGTCAAACGCCTAACTAACCCAACCAATCGATCTGCTTCGTAGGAACTTGGCGTCATAGACCTATAAATCTTTATATTTATATGCTTGGCGTGACCAAAATGGAATAATAACGTAATTATGCCTCCGGGCACAGCGGTAGCTCTGCAAAATACTCTCTAAAAGAAACTTGTTTCTAGTGGAATGTTTGCACCCTGTAAAATAATATGCCACACAACATATTGAATGAAGTGATGTGTACAATATATTTTTTGTAAATCTGCACAACCATTCACTGAAAAAATAAGCGGGCCTAGTCTGATTTGGAGAAAAGGATCATTGCACAAAACCTTTCGTTCTCAAAACACAGGTCTTTAGTAGCCTAAGCACAGTAGGCTATACATTATCAAGAAATGTGTAGCATGAATGTTAAGACAAGAAAAAAAAGAACATGCATATGAACAGTTTTTTTTCCTTTTTTAAACTTAATCATCACTCCCTCTTTCTTTTTTTAAGATATAGGGAACTGTATTCTTGCATTCAGTTCCCATTTTATCAGATACACCTAAGACCCTCCAATAAATCCTTCCATTACCTGTTTGTAATCTCTGTATAATGCAGTCTAATAGTAGAAATAAAACAAACTTAAATTACGCCTTCAACAAATCCTCTATTACATTACATTTTGTTCTTTATTAAAATAGTTATGTGGCAAATGTTTTGGAGCCTGTCCAATTCTTTTTGTTTATGTGGAATTTTCTCATTTATAAAACCAATTGTACAATGAAAATAAAATCTTATTCTACACATACCAACAGTGTTTCTCACCTGCTCAGTGCTTTTATCTTACAAGTGTACTAATTATTGCCAATGTGCCCAACAATTACAAGAAGTAGTCGTCCCC
This sequence comes from Etheostoma cragini, assembly GCF_013103735.1. Lineage (NCBI taxonomy): Eukaryota > Metazoa > Chordata > Actinopteri > Perciformes > Percidae > Etheostoma > Etheostoma cragini. Next base: position 15,880,833 of record NC_048413.1, read on the forward strand.
AATTCAATATTTGTGCCTCAGGCTCCCTTCAACAATGCTCATTGAATATGTTAAATATGTATTTTAAAAGAAAATCACATGAACAAAATTAGAAGCTAAGACATAATAGTACAGTTGAATTATGTGGCTAAAATGGAAACAGTAAAAAAATGACTACATTCATTTATAAATACACATTAATGTGGACAGTATTTGCAAATTAACATACTGGGGACAACAAGTGATACATATAAACAGAGGCGGAAACCGTATGTATACAGTAAGTAAAGTCTGAAGGTAAAGTTTTTCATAAATATATATATATATATATATATATATATATATATATATATATATATATATATATATATATATATATATATATATATATATACTGTATATACTGTATATACTGTATATACATTGTGTTCACATTAATATCATTTATCATTTTCTTAAGGCACATGTGATTGTTTATGTTTATGTTTTACAAGTACCAATTGTACCAAACGTTTTATTCATTTAAAAGCTTATCATCGTAGACATAATGTCTCGCGAGAATTAACGTTATCCTTGGCGACTACGTCAATCTTTGTGTACACACGTGACTTCTTTTGTCCAACCAGCTTTCAGTAAAGACGAGGCGAAGCGCGGGAGGAGGGCGAGGGGCAAACGAGCATGTCCGTGGTTCCCTCGGCAGGATTCTCTTTTTGTTTACCACCATGGCTTCGTCTAGCAAAAAGAAACGGATAAGCCACGTTAACAGTGGCTCTCAAACTTCTAATAGCGCAGTGGACATGGTAACAGGCACTCAACCCGATGGGTCCGATGGAGACGGTCGTTTTGTTGAAGGATCCATACTTCGCCTCACCATGAAAAACTTCCTGTAAGTTATGCGTCTCAGCTGTCAACACACAACACAGAGCCCCGACTATAAACCGAAACTCAACTGCCTCCAGCCTGGAAGAATATACACCCTGCTAATAGATGGACGGCTAATTTAGCAGACATGCTAACAAATTAGCGCTATCTGGCATCACCAAATTCGTGCAAAATCGTGTAACATGAACGTTACCCCCTGCTAGAAACCTTCGATGTGTCAGTTGTTCAACGACTGTCATGTAAGGCACACAAGCAAATCCCAATTAACCCATTTAACATATGTTAAATTCCAATTAAAGATTGTAAGGGTCAAATTCAGGTCTTGTGTAGGAGCCCAAATCATGTGTCAAGGTCTTGAGGGAGAAGCCCAATGGCTAACGCTATTTATAATGTTCACTTCAGATTCAGAATACATCCGTTCACCTGCCAGTTCGTCGGGTATAACGTTACCTTGTTAAAACTACTGCAGTCGGATGAAACAGCCGCGCAACAATAGTCCCTTTTATGAATTTGACAATGTTCAGCTTTTGTTGAGATCGTTTTAGCTTCATGGTCATTTTGGAAGCTGTCGTTTGTGACGCTGTTCACCTGCTTCATACTGAAAGGTCTTCTAATTTGATTTCATTTATGAAATGATGACAGACTGCATATTTTGTTGACTAAGTATTTAGTAGACTAAATCTCCTAAATACATACATACATAAGTACTCAAGTCATAAGCACGGTGGGTGTTGACTGTCAAAAAGCTCAAAGTAGTACAACCAGATAATCGGGTCCTGAAGTTTGAAGGATTTTCTGTGTTGTAGGTGTTCAATCTACCAACGGCGCTAAAACATATACTGAACAGGCTCATCATTCCACTTCTGCTATAAAACACTGCATCATAATATCTATATTGTACTCTGACAGGACCTATGACTACTCCGTGGTGCATCCTGGACCTAATCTGAACATGATTGTTGGAGCCAATGGAACTGGCAAGTCTAGCATTGTGTGTGCCATCTGTCTGGGTCTGGCTGGCAAGACCACTATCCTGGGAAGAGGTGACAAGGTAAACTGCAGAGTCACAAAGGAACTGCTTCTGAACTAGATCAGCCTTGATTTGTTTCTCCAAAAAAGTAAATAATAGCTTACAGCTGACAGTAATAACATGGATAAGGTGTTAAGCATTTGAATTTTAATTACACTGCATGTTATGGTTTGTCTCAGATCCCTGAACCAGTGTCAGTCGGTCAAATTATTACAGTTTTTTTGTTGACAAATAAATTAGGATTCTGATGACAAAATGTTTATTTCTTTCTGTAGGTTGGGCTCTATGTCAAACGCGGGTGCCGTAAAGGATTTATTGAGATTGAACTGTAAGTTTTGTGAAAGAGTTTGCAGACACACACAGTTAATAATAGCAAGCTATTAGATGGGTGAAATATATTTGTGTTGCATTTATTCAAACATTTCTGATCCATTTAGAAACCATGACATGTTACTCTTGTGAACATGGCTCAGCATTTTAGAAATACAGACAGTTCAACCTTAAATGATACTACTGTTTGTCCAGCAAGCGTTTTAGCAACTTAATGATTTAGGAATAATCGTCTTATATTTTTTCTAGATCTATCTGATTTGTAGAAACAAACTCTTGCTCTTGTTATTCCAGCTATAAGACCGGTGGTAATGTAGTGATTAACAGAGAGATCCATGTGGAGAACAATCAGTCGCTGTGGATACTGAATGGAAAACACTGCAACCAGAAAGCAGTGGAAGAAGAAGTCAAGTCTCTGTGTATCCAAGTCAGCAACCTCTGCCAGTTTCTGCCTCAGGTATGTTTGTGTCAGTTAGAGTAATAGCTGCTGAACTCTTCCATGGACGCAAGGCTGTTTAATTAGTGCTTTCACAATGTAGGGTATTTTCACAGTGCAGGCATCATTTGTGTGAATGCCTTATACTGGTTTGTAATCTCAATATTTGTTAATGCAGGCTAATAATTAGTTCTATTTTTCAAACAAAGCTTTCAATATTCCATCGTTTTAGTTTGCGGACATGGAGGAAGCATACAATTTTATTTTAATTCATACAAATCCATTCGAACTTGCTTTAAATTTAAACTTTTCTCAATGTTTTTCATATTTCCTGTTTCTGGGCTTGGTTTGTCCCTAAAGGAAAAAGTGGGAGAGTTTGCCAAGATGTCCAAAATTGAGTTGTTGGAGGCAACTGAGAAGTCAGTGGGACCACCAGAGATGTATGAATACCACTGTGAGCTCAAAAACTTCCGCAACAAAGAACGAGAACAGGAGGTAAGCATAATTGTCAAAAAGGCAATTCAAGAGTTACTGTATGTAGATTTGTTTTTTGAAAGTATCTTTCACTGATCATCTAAGTAGAATTTCCCCTTTCCTCAGGCTCATTTACGTTTTTCAGTTGTTTTTTTTTTTTTTACTTTAGAACATTGTGAAAGAGAAGGCCAGTTTTCTCGAGAAGGCCAAGCAGAGGAATGAGAGGAACAAACATGATGTAAACCGTTACTATGAAAAGAAGAGGCATCTGGACATGATTGAGTTGCTTGAGAAGAAGAAACCATGGGTGGTGAGTGGCGGAAGAGATAAGTAAAAACTGTGTGCAGTCAGAGTTAAACTGAATCCTTTTGACTGCGTTAGCTCTGATTTGTTCTCCTCTGATACTAGGAGTACGAGACCACCCGTAAGGAGCTTGAGGGCACGAAGAAGGAGCGAGACGAGGCCAGAAGGCAGCTCTCTGCCCTGAAGCAGGCCCAGGCGCCCATGCTCAGGAAGATCCAGCTGATTGACAACCAGCTGAAGCCCACTGAGGCACAAATAAAAGCTAAGGTAAAAAAAAAAAAAAAAAAAAAAAGCAAATGTTATTACTCTTTGATAGGTGATGATAGTCTTGGTCTTAAAAAATAAAATATAATATGTTTTTTAAATAAATTGTATTGATCCCAAGCATCCACGATGATTATAAATGAATCAAAAGATTACACTGCCCGTAGAAACACATAAACAATGTTAAGACACTTTTGAGCAGCACACTTAAGAATCCTGCCAGCTATAACATAGCGTGGATTTCTTTCTTAAACAAAGCTTCACTGAATGTGAAGTAGGAATAATTGAAATTAATTAGGAACCTTTTGAAAGTAGGCTTAACGTCATCATTAATATGAGAGGCTCTGAGTTTTGAGCATATATTTTGCTACAGTGCAATGAATGCTGGAATGTAATATTTGATGTTATCATGATGAACTGTGAGCGTGTTGTTTTTCAGACTATCACTATCAAAGAAGCCTCTCTGAAGTGCAAACAGAAACAAGATCAGTTGGATCGAAAAAATAAAGAGGTGAGACTGTTAACTTACACTAAGTAATCAATGTAGTTGTTATTCTAAAACAACCCATCTGATTGGCTTAACAACGTATGGAAGCCATTTGCCTATATGTTAGAAATTGTTTTTAGATTTTCCTCTTGTACTGAAAGAAAGAAGAACAAAGAAAAATGGATGATACAGACTTTTGATTTGCGGCAACCAATAATTTGCCATATCTCATACACACACACACACACACACACACACACATATATATATATATATATATATATATATATATATATATATATATATATATATATATATATATATATATATATATATATATGCTCTACCAACTGACCTATCATTTTTTGTTATTATGCCAGGTACAATGGCAAGGAAATAGATACAATAAAATTACGTAGCAGTATTTACAGCATTTACGCTGCAATAGCAGCGTAATGAAAAAGTGAAGGTTGTGCAAGTAACCACAGATGAAGTAAAGTACAACTTTTACAATTAAAGGCACAAATAAGTAATAAAACATTAAATCTAATCTGTTTTTTTGATCATACACTAACTGGACTTTCTCCTATTGTATCTTCCATGGTTCACACTTCATACACTCAGTTGACAAGAAGACTAAGAAGAGATGATAAAAGAAATTGCCATGCATTTGAAGAATACATATATTTTTTTAAATATTTATGATAAAATCCTACTTCATATAGTCTGATGTTGCTGACTTTTTCTGTGCCGTGTGGCTTTTATTACAAACATTAAGAGGACTTAATCTGCAGCTGTGCGTTGTTCATAATAAATGATAACTCTCCTCTACAGATTGAAGATATTAAACAAACGCTGAGGCTGAAGCAGATGGAAGAGGAGGACCACCAGAGGCGAATCAGCAACACCAGACGGACCATTGACGACTTGAAGGCGGAGCTTGCCAAAGTTGGCGACCAACCCGACGTGACGCCGCGGATCAATGCTGTCAATGTCGAGCTGAGGACCATCCGCGAGGAGAGAGCCAAGGTGCAAGGAGAGAAGGCCGACCTTTGCAGGGAGAAGGACAACCTAATTGCCGAGTACAGAAGTGAGTTTTCCACAAAACAGTCTTCTGAACCAGTTGACATAATGATGAAATTTGACGCTGCTAACATACAGTGGATTTACAAATTCTACACACCCCTGTTATTAAAATGCCGTGTTTTTGTGATAAAATTAGACAAAGATAAATCATGCCAGAACTTTTTCCACCTTTTATTGTGACCTAATAACGTGAACAATTCAATTGAAAATCAAACTGAAATCTTTGAGGGGGGGGAAATTAAAAATAAAAATGATACTTTCCCACTGTTATTTGCAAAAGTGCTCCACATCTGTTATATTAGGAGGACATCTCCTGTGCACAGCCCTCTTAAGATCACCCCGCAAATGTTCAACTGGATTCAGGTCTGGGCTTTTCCAAAACGTTAATCTTCTTTTGGCAAAGCCATGCTTTTGTGGATTTGGATGTGTGCTTTGGGTCGTTGTCATGCTGAAAGGTGAACTTCCTCTTCATCTTTAGCTTTCTAACGTAAGCCAGAAGCTTTTGTGCCAAAGTAGCCTTGTATTTGGAACTGTTCATAATTCCCTCCACCCTGACTAAGGCCCTGGTTACAGCTGAAAAAAAACAGCCCCAAAGCATGATGCGGGCACCACCATGCTTCACTGTGGGGATGGGGTTCTTTGGGTGATGTGCAGTGTTGTTTTTGCACCAAACTAATTTTTTGGAATTATGGCCAAAAAGTTCAACTTTGGTTTAATCAGACCATAACACATTTTCCCACATGCTTTTGGTAGACTTGATGTTAGTTTTTGCAAACTTCAGCTGGGCTTGGATGTTTTTCTTTGTGAGAAAAGGCTTCCGTCTTGCCACCCTACCCCAAAGCCCATTCCAATGAAGAACACGGGAGATTGTTGTCACATGTAGCACACAGCCAGTACTTCCTGCAGCTCCTTTAATGTTGCTGTAGGCCTCTTGAAAGCCTCCCTGAACAGTTCTTGGTAATGTCTCTGTTGTGCCATATTTTCTCCACTTGATGATGACTGTCTTCACGGTGACCATGGTCTATTTAATGCTGTGGAAATTCTTTTTGTACCCTTCTCCTGACTGATATCTTTCAATAATGAGATCCCTTTGATGGTTTGGAAGCTCTGTGCGGACTATGGCTTTGGCTCTGAGATGCAACTTAGAAAATATCAGGAAAATCCTACTGGAACAGCTGAACTTTATTTGTGATTAATCAGAGTCACTTTAAATGATGGAAGGTGTGTTATGACTTCAATTTAACATGAGTTTAAATTTGATTTGTTAATTTTGAACACAACCACATCCCCAGTTATAAGAGGGTGTGCACACTTATGCAACCAGGTTATTGTAAGGTTTTTATTTTTTCAACCTCGAAGATTACAGTTTGTTTTTCAGTTGAATTGTTTACATTTTAGGTCACATTACAAGTGAAAACAGTTCTGACAGGATTTATCTTTGTATCATTTTTTTGTCACAAAAACCTGACATTTTAACAGGGGTGTGTAGACTTTTTACATCCACTGTAGGTACCACACAAATGTGGTTAATGTAAGATTATTTTTATTTGTTTAAATTGTCAGTGTTGGAGAGAAAGCTCAATGACATGAACAACATGATGAATGTCAAAGAGGAGAAGCTGCGAGGACGCCACAGGGACACACACTCCGCCATCCAGTGGCTCAGACAGAACAGACAACTCTTTGGTGGAAATGTCCACGAGCCCATGATGCTGGTGGTGAGTCCCAGTGAGCCATGTTGTTAACACATTGCACAATATAATGGAGATAATATTGTAAGTGTAAATGCAGATATAAGTGTATTTATCAACAACTATCTCATAAGGGCACTCGTACGTAAAGGCTTCTGTAGAACACATCATTAAGGACAAAACCCAGTTGGAAGTGTTAACAAACACAGTAAATTAAAAAACACTTAGAAATGTCCCCATAATTGCATACAATTCTTCAATTAAATTTTTTTATATAGTTCTTATAAATGCTAAATGGGGGGTGGTTGAAATAACGTATTACCACAATGAGTACACATAGAAGGATGACAGAATCAAACAGGTGTGTTCAATAATAACGGTTGGGTTTTACCTTCTTGATTTTATTCCTTTGGTATTGGAGTAATAATCTTTCTTTTTTATAAACGTATTTTATTGACATTTTAGGAATCCTCACAAAACCAAACAGGGACATGAATTGTTCCAAGAAAATTCTACTTTTAGCAGCGATGTTTCACAAAAAAGATTTGAAAAGATTGTTGATTGATTTTTGTGATTGGTGTTCTTTTGTATCAGTTGTACAGCCTACACATGCTTATCCGTTCCTCATTCCTTAGATCAATGTGAAAGATCATCGCTTTGCAAAGTTCGTGGAGAACCACATCTCATTCCACGATCTGCGGGCGTTTGTATTCCAGAGAAAAGACGACATGGAGAGGTTCATGACTGAGGTCAGGGTGCTGCAGCGTATGACTTTCATGTTCTGGGTGGAGGATGAAAATTCCTTTTGAATGCAAATTGACAGACAAATCATAACTTTGTGTGTGACATCCAGTTTTTTACCCTCCCAGATAAGACATTTAGTTTTAATCTGTCCCAAACCTCAGGTTCGTGACAAGATGAACTTGAAGGTGAACTCCATTTCTGCTCCAGTGGAGTCGTGTTCTAGGCGCCCGCCATCACGGAGTATTGAGGCCCTGAGGTGAGGGAGAATTCATCTGACTTCAATTTAATGAATTTATCTTTGTCTGTGACCGTTACTAGTTTTTATACATACTTTGTCATAATTTTCTAATCTTTTTCGTAGGCGTTTTGGGTTCTTCACCTACCTACGCGAGATGTTCGACGCCCCTGATGAGGTGATGAGTTACCTCTGTCACCAGTACAAGGTGCATGACGTTCCTGTGGGCAATGATCAGACTAAAGCCATGATTAAAACGGTACGTTCCTCTTAAAACATTATTCAAGTTCTTACGACACAACAGCAGAGTAGTAGGGAGGTCATTTACATTGGTAGGATATCAAGATAAATGGTGCAGGTTGGGACTGATATTATACTGTGCTCTGTAAATAAGTACCACCTATAAAAATCATTTAATAACTCAATTCAACCATTCAACTATTTTGACCTAGTGCCTTTCAGAGTTGTCAGGATTTTGCATTCTTCAATTCAATGTCAAAGAAATTGTTTTCTCATCTGAAAATGTAATGGATTGTGTTCATAAAGTTAGCATTTTGTTACTGTCTGATTAAGTTTTACTGTAATTTGCATTTGGTAACTTAAATCTTAAATATTTTTCTTGCGATATCTACCATCTGGACCACTGAAGTTCAGATAACCTGCTCTGAGGTTTTAGTGTTTAACTTCATCTTTTGTGAGGCGTCTGTGCTGACCATGACCTTTCCTCCTCACAGGTAATCGAGGAGCCCTACCTCAGGGTGTTCTATACAACAGAGGAGAGGTACACATTGAAGAGGTCCCATTACTCCAACAAGATCAGCACCAGTAACTCTGCAGTGCACCCTTCCCAGTACCTCACCATCACTGTGGACGCTGAAGAGAAACGGCAGCTTGAGCAGCAGATGAAGGTAAGGGGAGAGACACGGGAAGACTTTCAGAAGCATAGCCCTGGCCCCTGAACCCTAACATTTACCAATTTACTGAGTATCTTCTACTCCCATTAATATGCCTTGAGACATCTCAATAAGTTAGTGTTTAACTGTTAACCCCCGCTGCGACTAGGCCTGTGAGTTGAAGTTACAAGAAATTGAAGAACGGTTGAAGACCCTGCAGGCAGAAGCCGCCTCACTGGATCGCCGTGACAATGAATTGTTGGCAGAGAAGAAGCACCTTTCTGAAGTAAAGGGCAAAAAGAGACAACTGGAGCAGAAAATCAGCACCAAGCAGGACAGGCAAGTCTTAAAGAGCCTCTATTATGCTTTTCATGAAGGTGGGCCCAGCGGATTTAACAGCTGATCAAAGTCGATTCAACATAATGACGTTTTATATAAACTTTTTTGAATTTGAGGGATTTTAATTGTGATTTGTCTCATTTAAAGGCTTATTCTGTACAGAACACATTTTGTGTGCTTGACAGTGACGTTCAGTAGTCAGAGAGACTAAATGCGTTCAGATTACGGATCATCT
>NC_048413.1:15890340-15897967 GCF_013103735.1 Etheostoma cragini
ATAGGTCTGATAACATTTCATGAAATCTGAATAAGATCTAACAGGATGTGAGTGTTTCTGTGACTTCCAGTTCAGCCTGAAGGCTGATGGAAACTGTCTGTAATCTAACCAACTTGTGAGTGATTTTGTCAGAGCCCCCGGCTGCTGCCGCCTGCTCTCGTCCACTTTACAGGCGAGACACAGTTCATCTCAAACGAGCCTAGTGTGGCAGGTGAAGACACTGTAGCAATGGGCAGTATGAGAAACATTTTGTTTTTTTGTTTGCAACGTACAGTACTGTATATTCCCATCCAATTAGATTGAATACGGTATTGATGTCTTCTTAATAACGATAACTCCAGTGAAGTTATTTGAAACTTGTTAGTGAGGACTAGATTAGGAATGTATTTAAAGCGGATTCTGGTTTCCAATTTAGACCACAGACAGAGTCAACTTCTCTCTTTTGATGCTTCATTACAATCAAGCAACGTGTAACCTAGTTAACAGGTGAAGAACACAACAAAATCACTAGCTATCACTTTTAAATTTGCAAGAATTATAGACCAATACAACAACAGGCTTAAAGGAACTGACATCAGTAAGTCGTATAACATCAGTTTACGTCTGCGCTGTTCCCCGACATGCCGTCACAGTCACTCCTGAAAGACGGCATTTTGTACAGAACTAAAGTAACAAACCAGTTTTGTAAAATGTAAGGAGTAGAAAGTACCTATATTCCTGTTAAAATGTAAGGAGTAAAAGTAAAAAGTCGCCACAAAAATTGTTAAGTAAAAATATCAGAAAAATCTACTTAAGTACAGTAACAAAGTATTTGTACTTCGTTATATCCCATCTCTCACTGTATGTCCCAACTAGTAAATTGTCTCTGTAAAGATGTGTTAATTTGTTAATGTGTTAATGCAAATCTATTCAAATTAGTCTCACTTCCTCTTTCTGTGTTTAGTCTGAGGCAGATGGAGCAGAGTGTTATTGATCTACAGAAGATTGAAGAGGAGACTAAAGAGAAAATTGCAGCTGTCAATTCCCAGAAGGTGTCCATAGTTACAGTGTTCATGACTCAAATGAAGGTATGGATCAATTAACTTAGAACTAAGGACCTGTAAATAACTGCTAAACATTTAATAGCTGTGATAGGATGAAATTTAGATTTCTTTTTGATATTGTGTTACAGCTATAGTGCACTACTTTTTAAAAATATTTTATATTGATGAATGTCTGTTACATTCAAGCCATTGCCAAATGAGTTGATGCAAAGCTCTCTTTGTATTTCTCAGTATGGCTATGTTTACAAAATGGTGTTGTCCGGTGACTTTCGCGTGCAGAAGCTCGAGGCATGCATTGTGCATTACCGCTGAGAAAGAGCGGCTGCAGCATTTAGCTTCGGAGACAAAGAGGACATACGAATTACAAGATTATTACCTTTCAATCATCAGTCAATCATGTTGTTTTTTTAATCCTCCTCGTTAGCAACAGAGTATAAAGTACTCCGGCATATGAATTTTTTCAACAACAAACTAATTTATTAAATTAAAAACTCCACAAGGGATGATGCACTGAGTTTAACCGAGTTCTGCAGCATATGTTTGATGAAGATACTGTATGGCACAGCAGTCAGAAAGTGCATGCTCGTCATGACCTAAATAGTAATCACAAAGCTCTGGCCCGCGCACTTCGTTAAACAACTATGTTACCGGGAAGAATTGCCATAGCTGCCACTGTGCCTTTAGTGACCAACAGTGTTAGTGATAAAAAGAAATACGTGTGTGCAAGTTCACAACGGAAAACAAGTTGTCATTCACGATGGCCCAGCCACTGGTTGATCTGTGTAAAAAGCTATCTGAAGACCAAATTGCCTGACAAGGTTGTCTGTTGCATACTGCAGTTCAGTGCTTTGAGGGTGTGTTCAAACATTAAGAAATCCATATCTTTTGGTCTTGTTTGCCGTCTTAATTTGTTGCTGAACCTGACTTTTAATAGGCTATTAGTCAGTGTAAATACGCAGTCATGCAAGGATCCCATAAATGTTTTTTTATTTGGCAGATATTTCACAACAATAAAATAATGGACTTTATTATTGAAGTGGCGTTGAGTAACAGTCAAGGACTTTACCTGTTTGCCAGTCAAATTCTATTTAATGAATGCATATTAAAACATACCGTGCAATTCTTCTTAAATGTCTGTTTCTCCTTGTCGTCTCCATTTTCCCCGACTCTCCGTTGTCTGTAGCTAAGAGCCAAGCTGACTATGGAGAAGGTGTACCTGGCTTTGGAGACGGTGGGGCTGATGGCTGAGAAGACCAAGCTGGAGAATGATTGTAGAGAAGGCGCTTTAGAACTCAAGACCATTGATGTAAGCGTTTCACACACACCTTTACGTATACATCTGCCCTGCTGGAGTGTCCATGATGTTAACTCCTGTATGTCATGATCTACTCCTCATTCTGTATCACTGGTGTCTGCCAACATGCTAACAGCACACCTGTTCTTGCAGCAAAAATGCGGCCGTCTGGAGCAGAGGAAGGTCCAGCTGACGGAACAATGCAAAGGCATGTTGAAGAGAGCAAAGACGATCTGCAGGATGCAACCAGATGAGTCATTACCTGAAGACCTGCGTAATGTTAGTGTTTATCAGTGTTTATTATATCGCTGAATGAAACAAGCCTTACTTACTTTAATTTACTTTAATAAGCTTATAAAATATTCCTGTTTTTTTTAAATATATATTAAAGGCTTTTAGCGAGCTGCCCGACACGCTGGACGAGATCGATACCATGCTGAATGAGGAGCGAGCCAGGGCTGAATGCTTCACTGGCCTCAATGAAAGAGTAAGAGCACATGACAATCCACAAAAACGTTTTTTTCCATCTCATTCCATGTTCCATCTCCATAGGAAACTGTGTAAATACCATGTGAGCCATTTTATTATTTATTAATTTGTTCTTTGCAATTATTTTTTGTTGTTGGCTTTCTTACTGTTTTGTACAGGAAATTAGGAGGATGAGTACATAGTGACGTGTACCCTCAGAGTGAGAAAGTTGCTCACGTTAATCGTCTCTGTTTTGCAGGTTGTTGAGGAGTACAACAAAAGAGAGCAGGAGATCAAACATCTGGAGAAAGAACTGGAAGACAGGAGCAATGCCCTCAACGCCTACCGACAGAACATATCAGAGGTGCATTATATGTCCCTGCAGTGACTCCTCTGGGATATATCAGTCTGTGATTTCTTACATGACAGGCAATGCTGTCATATAAGAAATCACAGACTGATATTAGATCATATAGATGGCTGATTTATCCACAGACTGTGTACAAATGTGTGTGTAGAGATTTCTGTACGTGTCTTACAGGCTAAGGAGCGCTGGCTGAACCCGTTGAAGCAGCTGGTGGAACAGATTAATGGCAAGTTCAGTGATTTCTTCCGCTCCATGCAGTGTGCAGGAGAGGTGGATTTGCACTCCGAGAATGAGGTAAACACACACACACACACACACACACACACACACACACACACACACACAAATATCACATAAGATGTAGTTTGGATTTTTACCAGTGGTGTATGTATTCCTGTAAGGCATTGTTTTGGTTCAGTAAATAAGAATTAGATTTATTACCCCATTAAATGCTGCCTTTCATTGCAGGAGGAGTATGACAAGTATGGCATCCGAATTCGGGTGAAGTTCCACAGCAGCACTCAGCTCCACGAGCTGACAGCTTACCATCAGAGCGGTGGAGAGCGCAGCGTCTCCACAATGCTCTACCTCATGGCCCTGCAGGAGCTCAACCGCTGCCCCTTCAGAGTGGTGGACGAGATCAACCAGGTAGCGCTCTCTCACACACGTTTTCATGTCGGTTTGTTCTGTCCTCTGAAGATTTCGCAGGTTTCTTGATGATTAAACAAAGTGAGTTTTCTCTTCACTAACATAATTTGTTAGTAAAGCAGTTAGTCTGGATGATTGGAAGTACATTTCCAGGATTTATCATGCCATGCGCTACGTGAAGGTAAGGCCCTTGCTTTCTGCTCTGTGTTGCCATTCTCAAAATCCCTTCGCTAACAACAAACAAAACAACAAAACAAGTTAAAACATCGTCGGGCCTTAGCGATTGGGATTGGTTTAAGGAAGTGCAAGCAACCAGAACAATTTTTCCTCCTATCCCAGAATGTATGTGTGGTGTAGCCAGACCGTACTCCCCGGCACTGTCGAGATCGGTCTGGCAATGTGCGACTACGCACCAGATAATTTGTCACTTTTTCTACTCATACATCCTGGAAACAAGCATCCACACAGACAAATGGGTTTATAAATAAATAAATAAACTGTTAACAAAGAATTTTTAAAGTGAGCAAAGAGTGTAACTAATTGATTCCTATTTTTTAGTTATTATTTAATTAGTCTACTGGCATTTAATGCAAAAGTCAGTTGCCACCTGCTTACTTATGTGGATACAACTGAGACTTTCTCTCTTTTGTGTAGGGAATGGATCCTGTGAATGAGAGAAGAGTGTTTGACATTGTGGTCCGCACGGCCTGCAAAGAGACAACGTCCCAGTACTTCTTCATAACACCCAAAGTGAGTGTTTGTGACTTCTAATGAGTGTGTTCTGATGGAAACACTCATTGAGTGTTTGTGTACATCTACTGTGTATTCTGCATAAGTGGCTGCAATCAATTTTTATATTAACAATGGCTCAATACTGAAAGGTGTTGCTCTTGGTGATGAGACAGAGAGAGGTTAACCCCAACCGCTCCAGTGGAGCTGCCCAGTGGCCAGCAGATCACTGTGGTGGTACTGGGCAGCTTCCAGGTATGAATGCGTAACTACGTGAATGTGACACGTCGTTGTTGCAAATGAGAATTTGTTCTCAATCAACTTACTGTACCTGGATAAATAAAGGTTTAAAAAAACAAAAACACGGCAGACCATTTAGCAGCTGAAGAGCCAGATATTTCCCTCAGGAGTTGGTGGAAATCAAAAACAGAGTTTAAAGTAAAATGTTTTATTTTAATCTGTTAATCCGCTGTATTATGCGACCCACACGTCTCTGTGCTCTTTGTTTGTTTCTGAACCTTTTCTCCTCTGGTGTTTGTCTTCAGCTGCTGCAGAACCTTCAGTACGCTGAGAAGATGACGGTCCTTTGTGTCCATAACGGCGGCCAAATGCTTCCGCCCAACCAATGGGACGAGAAGGCTTTCATCAGACGATGTCTCGAAAGAAAAGCCAGGGCATGAAACCACCGTCTGATCTGTCCTGCCGGATTTCATTCAATTTCCAGTTCAGGAAGTTCAAAATATACAACTGTAAAAAATAACTTTTACCATTTGTTTTACATAGAATATACTTTACAAACCTTGGAAAGAGAGGATTTGAGTTATTCTGTGAAAGGGTCGTCCAACAGATGTACATAAAAGAATAATATTGCATTGAGAATATTTGTTTTTTTCTCATTTGGTTTTCTATTTATGCAGCAATAGGTTTGTCTTTTGATCATACAAACCATGTACTGTTCCTCTGTTAACAGTTCACATGCAAGTTTAGTTTTTTACATTTTAATAAAATATTCTGCTGTTTGTGTTCTAAATGGTATGTTACATTTATAGATATAGAATACTGATATTTATAAATATCTGAGGGTATGCTTTGCTTGAATAGGCTACTGCTTCAGTATGAAATGCAGTATGAAGTAGGTAATTATATTTTCTATACAATTTATATGAACAGTAGTTTTTGCATGCAAAACTAAACTGTTATTTTGATTAAACACCATAGAAAATGGAAAGAAAAGGGGCACATGTGTTAGTGTGCATGACATTTGGGGGCAATCTGCACAAAAGTTAAATCTACAAACGGCATTAAAAAAAAAAGTTACTAAGCTGTTACTATTACTATGCAGAAATGTACCTTTTGCACCTTCATTACATATTCACTTGGCCAGGATTTATTCCACCATGTAGTTTTGGTCCGTGTTTGTTGAGATTTTTGTAGTTGAAGTGATCCTGAAATCAATCTAATTTGCTTTTTTTTTTTTTACATGCATTTATCGGCTTAAAGGCATCTTTTTTTCAGTGTTTTCTTCCATGATTCACCTTTCAGTATCCAATTTTCTATTAGGGCTGCACGACATGAGGAACATATGCGATAAGTAATAAGGTTGTTGAATATGGCAGTACAGATATTTCTTGCGACCGCAATTTCCCCACTGATGGACGAATAAAGGTTTTTCTTATCTTTTAAAAACCATTAAAGAGTACTCAGTTCTGCATTTTGGCTGCTTTCAGTAGTCTGCTAAAATACAAAAAATTGCTTGTTGAATTCAAAACAAACCATGTAAAAAAAATATATATATATTTGATTGAACAAATTTAACATTGAATTGAATATAAAATGCACTACTAGAAAAGAATGCCAGTATCTTTTTTAACAAATTTTCTATTGATATTTTCTTTCAACTAACAAAAAAAATCGGAGTGTCTATCGCGATATGTCAGTCTTTCGCGATGTGTGTACTGCGCCAGTAATATTGCGATAGCTATATTTTTTTAAACGATATATTGTGCAGCCCTATTTTCTATGTAGGGCTATTGCATAAACACAGGCAGTACACAAATGCACGGAAATAATTACTTTATTTACAGAGCTTTTGGGATGTTAGCAGTTAGAGATAGTCCTAAAAAGTTCATGTTGAATTGAAGAAGCCTCCGTTCTCCTTGGTGTAACCCTTGTTTGAAAATGCCTGTGGAGGGGGATAAAGAGCATTGTATTGTTATTTGGGACACACCTCGCTCCACACAAAGCCAGATTCTCCCCGGAATCAGTGGGTTTGGTTGGGGTCAGATTATATGTCAGGAAATTGAATCAGAAGTTTTAGGTTTCTTAATGTTTGTTTATCCACACAGATGCCTGCTGCAATAACGGGATCATAATCTAACTGAATTTTACCTGAGCTTCACTTAATGCTGTAAATGGAGCACCTATGTGGATCGACCCACACTTTGATGTCGTTCTCTTGTTCCTTTTCCAGCACGTCCTGCTTCATGTTTTCCTGTTTCCTGTAAATTGAAATTAAAACTTGGTTTAATTAGACTCCTGAAATGGAATTCCAACAGAATGAAGTTGTACTACCAGGCCACAAATTTAAATTCATATATATACCCACCTGGGGTCCTCAGACACTGTCTCCTTCTGATATAAAATCTGATTCTTTCTGCAGAAGAAGTCCTTGTGGTGATCGTAGACTGACTTTAGTTGGAAGTCGAGGCTGTCGTTTGGAGCCTTTGGTTGAGAAAAGAGTGGTACATTCAAAGTATTTGCTTTGAAATATTGTTTTGGTTTCATAAGTGAAGATAAAAATCATGTGTCACCCTGCAGGTTACCTGATGCTCATAATACACAACACTGCGCCGGGAACTGGCCAGAGTGGTTGTGTCATGGAGGCGACTCCAGGGTTCCTCTGTTTGGGCTATGTGAGTTGGTTTATCATATGTTTGTCTCTGTGCAATTTGCAAAGTGAAAAAAAACATTATTTTGATAGACAATAGACCTTAAAATAATTTAAATACTTTTTTACTAGTACTTACTAATACTTTCACCATTGATGTTAATTAAAAAAACAAATCCACATAATGAGCC
>NC_048413.1:15898173-15903736 GCF_013103735.1 Etheostoma cragini
CCCCAGGGAAGTTTTGAGCATCAACAATTTCATACCTTCGTATCACGTAGACTACACCACTGCCTATAGTGAGCAAATACACTTCAAAAAGGTAATTGTTTTATACAAAATTTAAAATGATTGGAGGTATCATCCATCCATCCATGGATGGATGGCTTGGAGGTATAGTTTGCTTAAATGACTTAGAGAAATATGGGACTGTTTTATGACTGGATATTTGGGATATACTTTGTATATTTACATTTAGGTAACATTAACGTTTCCATTCACTGTTTGCTGTTTGAATGTCATCATTTTATTTTCTGAGACTTTATAATTAACTGGGTAAGGTCCATGCATGGCCAACCGGTTTGTGGTAAGTTAATTGTAACTTTGCCCTGCTAAAGCCCAGTATCAGTTGCATGATAAGGACCGACTAGATCTGCTTTAATACCGGATCCCAGGGCTCTGCTTGGATGTGGGTCCCTGGGTCAAGATCTAGCTAGTTGAAAAACCTTTATTATTTCAGTTTTGTGACGATTTGTTTTTAATTAAATGAATTAATCATGGGCAATTTAATAATTTAGCAAGGGTTAATAGGAACGTATTTTTGCATAGCAGGTTAATAAGGCCTAAGAAAAACACATTTAGCTACAGCTGTGTTGAATGAACATATCTACATTAAAAATAACAAGAGTTTACAACATGTCGGACCAAAATTGTCAGTAACAAATGTGAGTTTTGAAAGTAATCAATGAACATGAAGTCACGGTTGGTTTAAACTTTGGTTAACTTATAAAGACAAACATTACGTTTTTATTTACCCACCTGCTGCGGCCGGAATCCGCTGAGAGTGAAGCCGTTTTCAAACTTTGTGGAGGGGAAAGGATCCCGGCTGGACATGTTTAATGACCACACGAAGCTCTGCACTCGAATAACACAATCTAGCTATGTCCGTAATGTTGTTGTTGCTGTTAGCTTCTTATGCGGAATGCGCCCAAATGAACCCTAATTAAATGTTTACAACCTGGTTTCTAGGCAACCACAAACTTCCGGATAAACCTTTCAAAAGAAAACTTTCGGATTGTTAACCTGAATGCATTATTCTTCAAAAATGACTATAAAAGCCAGATAGGCCACACACAATACACAATACAATGTCCGAGAGTACTTTAACAAAGCACAATTTTTCCATTCCTTTCAAGGAATACAAGGCTGTGGCTGCAACTTAAGCCATTCCTTCCGTAGATAGGCTATGATGATTCCTTGGTTTGATCCAGTATCTGATTAAGAGTTTGTTTTAATTAAGTAAATGTCTCATATGCTCAACCTACATTGTCTTTGAGTGGTATTGAATTGCATGGTGAAAAAAGTTATAATAAATGTATCCGTCAAATTTTGCTAAGTAAAAACCAAATAATTCAAAGAGGAAAGTCTTATTGGAATTCACATTTGGAAGTTATAGCCTATAAACTGGAAAACTTTTTTAAAAATTGTACTTCTAACAAGGCAAAAGAAATTCATTTTTAAATTCGACACAAAATCTATCCAGTAAATTCTGTAATATCTAGATTTATGATATTGATTGCTCCTGTTCTTTTTGTGGATGCGCTGATGTAACTACATTGAAATTTGGGTCTGATTTGAATTGTTTCATTCTCCATCCCCCCATGGTCACTCATACTTTTACTCTAAATGATGTTATATACATCTTTAATGTATGTTATTTTAAACAGGAAAAGGTTTCATTCATGAGAAACAATTCTTAGGTTCTCAAACTTCATTCCGCTCTTTTTTTTGTGCACAGGTCAGATTCGAACCCACAGTCAATGCTGTAAGGACTACAAAGCCTACATGGTGCGCACGCACTAGTGGGTGAGCTAGGTCACCCCTTTTATTCTCTTGGTGTGAAATGTATTTAGGCTTACACATTTTATAATGTGATGATTTGTCTATCCTGTGATTATGTTTTCATCCCTCTTTTACTTAGGCTACTTTCTTTATTTGTGTAATATTTATCTATTATGAATCAGGAAATTTGTTTGTAAGGTTTTGTATAGGTTCTTTACGTGAAAACGGCCAATTGCTACCGTGAAATAAATATAGGCCTATTATTTTTTAAAGCCATCAGTCGCTTAAAAACGTGCAACCGTACTAATTAGGCTAATCCGTTTTTTTGAAAAGTTATAACGATAAGGGCTCAGTTCTGCAGGGAATGTCCAAATAATGCTTGCAGAAGGCAGGTACAACACAAGCCAGCCATTAAACGATGACTCAGAGTAACAGGCACCAGAGCCAATCACCCAGGAGAATGTTTGCCTAGCGTGAAGCCGCGCCCCAGTCGCCGGGCGGGCAGCACCTTTGGGTGCAGGCCAACCCTCTACTACTCCGTCTCCATCACTTCAGCGCTGACCGAAGGCGGCGATGCAGCGAGGCCCGATGCACCTGCGCCACCTTTTGCTGTGGTTGCTTTTTGCACAAACCAATGCGGAGTTGCCCATGTGCAAAGAGGTGAGAGGATTCACATTGTTTTATTGTTAGCCATTTCTACATTATAAATAAAAACAACCAGGCCTACCCGCAAAACCAAAAATTATTAACAGGTGTGAATTGTTTCCTAGTACGAAATTGAACGTGCCTATTTGGTTTAATCGGGTAAATTGTTTATGGAAGAGTTGTTTTTGAAAATGTAATTTAAAGCAAGCAAAATATGCTACATGCAACATGTCTAAAAATGCTGAAATGGCTGACTTATAGCCTCTCAAACAGCTTCACCAAGTTATTCCTGATAAGAAGTGAAACCTGTTGAAGTGCAATGTTTGACTTTAGCCTTTAAAATTAAATACAAATCAAGAAGAGTGTACATTTTAGCAGGACTAAAGTCTGCCTCATTATTGTGAGTGTGAATGAAAACATGTTTTGCATTACATTAGTCACTTCACTTCTGCTTGCTTCAGTGGTATGATTAATACACACTTGTGTTACTAGAATGTCCATATGTTACATCCTCTGCCGTGCTGTCCTCACCCTTCTATATCGGTTTTCATTTGCATAACAGTACAGTTTGATAATACTCAAACCATTTCTTTTTTTTCACCATACTTTAACGCAGATGTGTAGACTTAAGATAGGAGAGCTGTTGGGAAAAATTTTAGCACAAAAGATCCGAGACAGTCCTGTAATTTGAGTCTATTGGGCCTATAGGTGATGATGATTTGGGGAAGGAGGTGAGTGAGTGTCCATGCCAATCCAGTGACCATGAGGCACAGCGGTCATCCTGTCCCGTTGCCTTGGTTTCCTCATGTTAGTTTAAAGGAGGCGATTAGGCTACAGCACTTCCCCAGTTTGATGCATTTTTACATCAGATCCTCCCACCCAAACATGTTCACCTGACACCCCAACCACAGCAAATGTAGCAGCTCTAATCAAAAACACAGACCCAGAGGATTGCTGCTGCCCTGTTTCTGTTAAATATTAATCCCACAAGGATATGTATGGGCTTGGGTTAGTCTGACTACTTGGAATATAACAGCCTGCTGTTGACAAAGATAACACGGTGACAGTACTCACGGCTTGTTTCAGAAAGTGTCAGATCTAAAAGATAACTTTAACGTTAAGTCACATCCCCAGTTACATCATTACAGGGGAGACGGGTGGGACCGTGTTTGTCAGTGAGCTCCAAAAACCATCAAAACACAACAGACAAATACTGCAAAAGCTTTGCACCTGAGCTCCTACTGTCTCCAAAGTCCTGCGACAACACTGAAAATGACATGTTTACAGAAGGATTGGATGGATCAACATCTCTCCCCCTTGGCTATAAGTAAATAAACCCTGAAGGGAGTTTTACTGGTGCAGAGTTGCAGCACATCCTTGATAAGTAAAACAGTTGAGACGGCCTCCTGGGCAAATATTAGCTGCGACTTTATTTGGAAAAGGGGCTTACCTGGTTTTGAAAAAAGAAATATCCAAAACCAGGGTGTAAAAAGTGTAAAACAATCTGTTGAACTTGTTGTAATAACAGCTCCTTTTGCTGTTCACATGCATGCTGCCTTGCATCTTTATGAATGATGTGTATATAGTGTGTTTTTATCCAACTGTGTGAAACTAACACCTGTGTTTTGTCACTGCAGTCAGATTATCACTTTGAGTACACAGAGTGTGACGTACTCGGGTCACGATGGAGAGTGGCGGTTCCCAACAAAGCCGACACATGCACAGGCCTCCCAGATCCAGCCAAAGGCACTCAGTGCAGTGAGTGTCCTCCTCTTATACCTCAATCTGTATTACAGCTTTATATATATATATTACATTGTTACCACACTCTTTTGTCTGTTCCTTGTCATGTTGTTGACATATCCATGATACATTTCCAATGAGGCCTCTTTCTTTCTCTTCCTCTTGCAGCCTTCTCCTGTAGTGAGGGGGAGTTCCTCAACATGCAGACACAGGAGTGCCAGAAGTGTGCTGTAGGCACCTACTCTCTGGGCACTGGCGAGGCCTTTGATGAGTGGGACAGCCTGCCGTCTGGTTTTGTCACCCATGGGATGCCCACGAATGGCGGGGACGCCCACACAGACTGCACCAAGTTAGTATACATTTTTTGTTATGATTGTTACTGTTTCATAAAGCTCATCAAACTGTTTTTGCTGCTGATGTTTCTCCAGCTCAACCTGGACACCAAAGGGTGATTATGTAGCCTCAAACACAGATGAGTGCACTGCAACACTGTCCTATGCTGTGAGCCTGAAGAAACCTGGAACTGTGTCCTTTGAATATTTCTACCCTGACAACGGCATTTACTTTGAGTTCTACGTAAGTAATTCAAAAAGGACTGTTGATGTTGACAAGATGGGTGTTTTTTGGGGGGGATATTTGGTCACATTTGACTCTTTCACCCCTCTCTTTAGGTACAGAATGACCAATGTCAGTCTACAGACACAGAGAGCCGGTGGATGAAGATCTCTGAAAGCAACTTTAGCAAATACAGGGTTTGTCTGAGTGAAGCATTTTCTTACACCTGCTGGCATATGGTTGTCATTTGCCCTTAGAATTCAGAATAAAAGCTCTCATGTTTTCTCATTTTTTCCTTTCTCATTTTCACATTCACTCTGTTTCAGGTTGAGCTCAACACCGGCAACAATGTGCTGTATTGGAGAACCACTGCGTATTCTCTGCAGGGCAGTGCTGTCAAGCCCGTGCAGTTGAGGAACATTGCCATCTCAGGTAGATTATCGCCTGTAGTGTGTTGTGTGCAGCAGTTTTAAACATTTGTTTACTCCTCAACTTTTTCCAGTTATGATTACAAGTTGATTGAGGATTTTTTATCCAGGGGTGGCCTACACATCAGAGTGTTTCCATTGTAAACCCGGCACCTACAGTGCAAAAGCAGGATCTGCCCGCTGTACCCCGTGCCCAGCTGAAACCTACTCCAACAAGGGCGCCACCGTTTGCCATGAGTGCGAACAAGACAAATATTCAAGTATGCATGTTTGAATTTCTGACACCAGTAATATTGTTGATCTGCATACTCTTATATATATTCATATTTGCATGTTGTCACACAAACACACACACACACACA